>NW_027286874.1:73924013-74496513 GCF_022747635.1 Hetaerina americana
TGTTGATATTTACGTCGGGTTTGCTTCAGGAAATCGCACGAGTAGACCCTATTAAAAACCTAATTTAATCGGAGTAAATTCGGCGATACTAGAGGCACGCGAAGCCTAGTCCGTTGATACACATATAAAAACATCTCAGCACATTCTAAGCATCGGGAGAAACGGCGGCATGTTGTATTCTGGAAATAAAACAACTTATTAGTTATATAATTGGTCGCTCGTGATTAGTTAACATGGCGACACTCACTCGTGATTGGGCATAACGTAAAGGATTGTCACGGGACCTTTTTTGTTTTTCCTCATGACGCCACTATGCATAGTAGTACTAGTATTTAGGGGAGGCGACCGACAGCTGAGGTAATGTGGGCCGTAGGGGATGGATAGGAAAGGATGAAGGGTGGAGAGAAACCCGGCGTCGGCATTAGCCTGCTCTTCACGAAAGGCGCCAAGGGGTCCGCAGCTTAACGTCCCATCCGACGGACGGCGTACTCACTCAAAGTGCCCTCCTCAAAGGACCTCAAGTAGGGATCGAGATACCTCAGAAAAATATTCAACACCGCCGGGATTTGAACCCGGGCTATCTGGGTGGGAAGCCAGTACGTTAGAGCTCGCACCATCTCGATCCATATATATACGATATATATATACGTGGGTCACAGTAGTCTGGAGTAGAGCGTTGGATTACTGAATTGAGGGTTCCGGGTTCGATTTCCGGGCAAGTCTCTGGGCACCTGCACCTCCACCCAAGCTATGTGATTTTTCTGGTACCAGATCTTCCTGGGAAATAATAACCGGCACAGGGAAAAGAACTGGACTCCCTTCGCTGATGTGTGAATTTCACACACCGTCGGGCTTAGTACTGGGTGAACTTTACCATCACCTACCAAACCGACCTTCGGGTTGATTACTGTGTTTATAGTTTTTATGGTTATATATACATACAGTGGCGTCATGACATATAGTTTCTCTCTTTCGGCAACTCGCATAAAATCCATTCATGACCGAAGATTCTCCCCTTTCCACTGACAGAGCACGCTCATCCCATCCCTTCTCGACCTACTTACTATGCAAAGCGTGAATTACGTGATCCTTATAGCAAAAACAATGATGTTCTCTTAATAGGGGAATAAAAACCATGCAACGGCACGAGATTTCCGCGAATTAAAATTTCCAACAAGATGGTAAATGTTCCGTGGAAATTAGAACAACTGTTAGTATTTTATGATGCGGTGACGTTTGGCGTTCTTCGTGAAGTTCCGTCGTTTAAGAATCTCGGCTACTTATTTGTATGCGGTGAGAGATTTTCATGGGTTTTACGGGAATATTTGAAATCAGTTTTACTGTCTTCACTATCTGTATTGAATGTAATACCCATCGTAAAAATGAATTTAATTGACTTTGATTTCGTCCATCGGAACGAAAGGGATCGATTTCACCATGGCAATGCCGTGATACCACGACACGCCTCGTATACCCTGATGTAAGATTCATCTTTCGGGAAATCAACCTGTTCTGTTCCAATGAAATATTTCACGTAAGATCCAATGTGCAAATATTTAACTTCAATTTTATGTTTTTCCTCTAAGCTGAGAATTAAACCGTTAAAATTATGTGTGTTATACAGGTCAATCATTTGGGTCAATGTGACTGGTGTCAAATGCCAATACAGCACACATTATTACTATGCCTATGTTGGAATTAAAACTACTTGAAGAAGTATTTGGGAGTGCAAAATGGAAAAGGAACAAGTTTCTTAAAAATTGGTTTTCGGACGTTTTGCCTTGTGTCTTTAGAGAAGACGAGTCATTGTTGGTCATGGAAATGAAATTTTCAAAGTCAGTGCAGATTTCAACTCACAGACTGAACGTCGGACGTTTTCACGTTCGTTACCTGGTAACGCATAAATTTGAATGGTCAGTCAATCATGGAAATAATGTCGTCAGCGTTGATGTTTCATTCAAGAAGCTCTTCATAAAAATGCACGTGAGATCTTTTTGAAAAAAAAATAAAACTTAGTTTTCGAATATAAGTTCAACTTTTTTACAGAATTTTGGTTTTGCTAAATTTCCTCAGAGAAAATCAGATGACGTTCGCATTGCTTAGTTGTCCGCTAAATTGATGGATTAAGAGTGTTGTCTTTTAGCTTTCATCTTCAAGCTCATCCATCAAATATTTCGTCAATACATCGATCGCCAATAAGAAAACATGTGATTATGCCTTTTGGGCTGGGCTCGTTTTCTCTGTTTATCTGGATGTCTCGCATGTCGATTGTATTCTATTATTTATTTCACGGCAATTTCCCTAATATGTAGGCAGCGTTTTCCACGAAATCAATATGAGAAAACGAAGCTTTCATTGAGTTGCCTCCACCTTACTTAGATTCTAAGTCTTTGATTAAAATGTTCAAGATAAAATTGAATGTTGATATTATGACGTAGCCAAAAAGAAAAATTACAGCCAAAAATGATTTTTTTTCAAAACATTGACTATCCCAGAAATCCATCACGTTCAAAATGGCTTTGTAGTTCCGGAAAAGGATACAAAATTGCGCGAAATTTATAAAACTTCAATTTCAAGTTTCGTGGTATTGGTTTACGGTCTATTTTGATTAGATTCGAGGATTTGCTTATCATATCCAAAAATTGTTATAAATTTATATCGAGTGATCAAATTTTCATTTTTAATCAATTGATCGTATAATTTAGATCACTCATACGCATCGTCATTTTCTTATTTCATTGCTGTTCGAACTGGTTGAGTAGCTGGCTACAATAGATCGTTGTAGCTGTCTGTTAAGAAAGGTCAACTATTATAGGTAGTTTCTGGAACTATATTCATTTTACAGTCCTTCATTCTTTAAATGAAAATAAATTAAGGAATATGTAATGGGAAAAGGGCCTAATCACTTTTAAATTCGGCAGTATACTATATAACAACAAAATACCAAACATTATGTGGCGACGTGTCTTAGTTGGTGGGTCAGCATTTAACAGTGAACTGTGCCTTACTAGAAAGAAACATGATTACATTCTTAATTAAAAAATAGAAAGCTGAGGAACTGATCTAGTTTTTGCTGCATCGCGTGTCATTTTTACCTCTTCAAAAACGATGTTATACTCAAAAAGCTGTGGATGAAATCATGCTGTACCATAAAAACTGAAAATTACTCTATAATTTATTTGGTTTCCTGGAGAACTTCATACCATCGCAATAGTCAACCAAAACGGTGTGTAGCAGGGGATTTACTGAATTTTTGGATAGGGAAAGGATAAGGGAGAGTAAGGGTGTTCTAAGGGACGAGGGAAATGGAAGAAAAAAAACACCTACTTAAAATCCCAGAAAATACGTGTATGGTGGTGAACATATATGCACATGTCAGAGGGAAATTTATTTTTTTAAACAAGTATTAATATTACCAGCTACCAAAGTTCTCTGGCATATTAAATAGAAGGGAATAAAAAGGGAAAACACATCGAGGGCGGGGGATGCAAGAGGAATGTGCTAGCACTCGGTTGCCGACGATTTAATTATAACGAGGAAAACGTTACTGTAAACGAGGAAACAGCTTGGGTTTTAGTTGGAGTTAGCCTAAGGCATTATCCGGGATACGAGTACGGGATCCCTCGGGACAGTAGCCGAATGACCAATCCATCACACTACCTCGCCATCCCTCCAATTGAAGTGTTCTTCACATTGCAAACTAGTAGGGATCGGGGATACCACTGAAAACGTTCCGCCAACCCTGGGATGACCACGTGGGGCCTCAGGGTGGGAAGACAGTACGGTAGCCACCACATCAACCCAATCTCCCTCCATTACGTCCGAGGAGCTTTCATTCTCTTGCCCCATTTCTTTCCCCTCACGAATAACACCCTTCTATCACTCTTCTCAACGTCCTTTTATTCTGCTTCCTTCAAATTGTCCTTTAACCTCCCCTCCCCCTCTTCAACTAATTTTAAAACGCCTATTTGTTTTCCATCTTCCTCGTTCTACTTAATTCCTCCATTCCTCCCTCCATATCCACGTTTCATCTGCCTGCAGATCCGCGCCCATCCCCATTCATCGGTGATCAGATCAGGTCGACCACGAATCTTCACATGGATCTCGCGCGTTATCGCAATGGACGTGTAATGGATGTCGGAAACGCAGTATCCGTTGTGCAAATCACACGATGCGGCACGAAATATTTGTTATTCTTGGCACCGCTGGTGATCATTGTATCTTGGTGGTCGGATACGTGCTCTCAAAATTCGTCTCTCACCGAAAAAAATTGATGCGACGGATAGTGATACGGTGCCAAAAAAAGGACCCGCGGTCTCGCATAAGGTTTCGCAACTGTGAAATGATCTCTGCGTATCACGTCAAAGTCTTCTGTAATCTTTTCGTGACGTTCATGCGCAGGCTCGTATGTCATCAGGTCTCTTCTTTACGGAGCTTCTCTCTTGTCTCTCCTTTTAAGGCAACTCTTCTTCTTTTTCTAAGGTATCTCATTGCTGCGAGGATTGGGGCCAAAATACTCTCCAAATAAGTGTAATGTACCACCCTCTGTAATTTATGCCCTGCTGATTTGATGTTTAATTTAGCCTTCAGTTCCGTCTAGGGAATATCATTTCTCTCTCGTTTTATGGCGATTCATCTTCGTTCAAACGCTGTCATGATAACGTGCAATTGAATGGGGTGACCGTATTTCTCGCTTGACATGATGCATAGAGCTCAAAAATGAATCTTCAATCCTTTGGACGACTGATTGGCTGAATCTCGAAAATCCACAAAATCTAACTAGCCTGATTAGACGATCAGATTTATTGAATTCTGACTTGCTGGTCTTTCTTCCCAATTCCTTTTTTTAAAATCCCAAAGGAAGTAGGTGTTATGATTACGGTGCGAATGATTTGACCTCGGGGGTAAAGTGAGAAATATAGGACCACTACTGAATGTTCACATACGAATTCTTCCCTCGCATGATCTGAAATTATAAAAAAGTCATCCAAGACGAGCACCCGAATATTTTTATTTAAAAATCAGAACATAAAGATAGATTTGTGCCTTATGTAGGCACGTTTGTTTACGTGATTATTAATTGGAGCTACTGTATATTCGTGTATCGTATACTTATTAAAATCAGTAAAGTTTGTGGATAATCGAGCTTTAGTTTTCCAGCCAGCCTACGGGGTTGCAAACATTGTTATTCGCATTGTAAAGTCAGTGCGTTAGGTAAAAAGATCAAAGCAGTAGGAACTTAAGACGAAGAATTACACGAGGCAAGAATTTCTAAGTCGCTGGAATAGTAGATTTTTAAGTTACTTGCACTCGACTGTGAAAACATTTTTCCTGTTACTGTTTTCAAGTAGTATTACACATATGTACAATAGTAGTCCAATTTCAGTGCATTGTAACTTATTCAAAAAATAGATTTTTACCCATTAACATCCAAAATATTTGTAGACTTGGAAACTAGCTTCAACTTATTTAATAAATTTTCTCATCTCGGATTCAAAACTAAATTTATGGCACCTTTCGTTCAGGCTCTTTTGAAATCATTTTCAGAATCCCCTTGTTAATTATATAAAATTCCACTTTTACCCATGATATATTTTTTCGGGTAATATTACAAATACATGTATACATTTATGTGTATATTTTCCATCATTGTTCAATCCAACAAAGGAAACAAATGTTGTGCGATTTTACAGAAAGAAAAAGGCTAAGCTAAACATTAAAATAGGAGGGCAAAAACTAGAGCAGTTAGAACAGTTGAGGTGTCTCGGAAGTGTTTTGGACGTAAATAGTCAAAGTAGTAGACGTAGTAGTAGGGACGTAAGGAGGAGAACTGCGCTAGGAAAAGACCCTTTCACAAGGAGGAGGGAATTGATAATGGGAAGGTCAAATGGGCTCGTCAAAACTTTGATATGGAGCGTAGTTATGTAAGGCGCGGAAACCTGGTCGTTGAAGCAGGATGAGAGACGTAGATTGGAGGATTTTGAAATGCGGGTGTGGAGAAGAATGGAGGTATAACGAACAGAAAGTGAAACAAAAGAGGAAGTGCTAGGCATGATGAGGGAGGAGAGAGGATTGTTTGGAGTAATCAAAATAAAGCAGGCAAGATGGGTGCAGAGCATTTTGATTGGCAGTGGAAGACTGTGGTAGAGGGGAGAACGCTAGGCAAGTGAGGAAGGTATAGGAATGGGATAGGCATGCTGGACGGAATGAAGGGAAGAAGTTTGTGAAATTGAAAAGAATACTATTGCTATTTCGGATGTCAGGTCGTGTTTAGGTAGGAGAGGCAACTAAATGTATCGTTGTGCCGTTGTATAGTCTCTGTCCATCAAAAAACGATCCATGTACGAACTCCTATAGGTGAATGAATGGCCGATTCCCTTGTTTTTTCCGAACTGAAGTAATCGTTGGCAAAGGGCCTACTACAAAACCATTAATCGTCGGATGTGTTCCACCTCAAATTAAGCTTTTATTACACTAGCCAAATATGCTGTTGTTTTCTTTAGGCTGCTTTAAGGAAATCAAATGATGGATACCAATGTTTGCCGTTGGCACTCCGACTGATTTTGTACCTCTCTGTTGATCAAATTGATTTTTGATCGATTAGGATAGGTTCAACCCAATTCCAGACACTTAATTATCTTCTTATTTTTACAGAGCCATCCGCTAATGTGCATCGAAAATGCAGGTATTTCAGTGTAAAAATTATTTCCACTTCACCGAAATCCGAACCTGGATTCCCTCGGTTTACAGCCAAGGGATTTTAACCAAGTAAGGTTACCGAGGCGTCCTCTACCTTGAAATGTCTCTATTTCGGTGTACAACAGCGGATACCTCTGTTAATGTAACTATCTTGGCATCTCCCGCACTTTCACAGTTAATTCTGAGTCTGCAATTGATTCACTCGAGAACGATAAATGAGAAAGATTAACCAGGATTTTTAGAAAAGGCCAACGTATAACATTCCTACTTTCAAAGCGTTTTCGCCAATTTCTCGCCGCATGTCTCCGATAATTTACCAAAACATTTCCGAAAAACGTGTGTTTAGAAATAAAGTCTAGAAAATTTCGTGAAAAGCATTAAATTCTTCTGCCCCGATCAAAAACAGTTCGCATATTTAAGGAACTAGTTTCGGAATTTGCGCCGTATCTGAAATCAAATTCAATTAGTGCACAATAGTGATTGAAAAACGGCTAGATACCGTAATGCATGTACCTGTAGTTATCATGATCTACATAGTCGAATTATTTTACAGAACTACATTATAATTGAAATTTAGAAAAACCCAATTTTTGATGATGCATACCTGGTGAGTAATCACATCTTGCCACACTCTAACGGTTGCTTAGAGGATACCACATGGAAATAGAAATAAAAAATCCCTACACTCTTCGTCATTTTTGCATTTGGAGTTTGTTGATTAGTCGTCGTCACTTGGTAAGATTACGTCATAGGATAAAGAAAAGCTAATTCCGATCCTAGTGCGTTCGCACGTATTTTGAATGCCAAGTTATGTCGCAATTTGATTGTCGAGAGATAGTGACGCAGTAATAGCGGCAGTAAACAAGTCAAATGAATAACGGCGTTCACTTCCATGTTAGCCGTGGGCTCTAACTGTGAAGGCTATAGGGCTGGCGTATGGAACGTTCATAATTTTTGTTTTTTATACTTGTACTCCCTCCTTCCTCCTCCCCCAACACTTCTTCCGTGCGTTTCTTTCGTTCACTGGTCGCCAACGCTCCAGCCTAATGCGATGCACGCTGCTGGCCTTCGTTTAGGCGACGGATTTTGGACTCGTCAAAACGCACGTCTTCCCCAGATACACTGCCCAATTGATGAAAAAAATCCATTTGCTAAGTGGAGTTCCTTAAGCACTCTTGGAAAATTGTGTAACGGGAATTTTCAAAATGTCATCTAGATAACCAGTGAAAGGTTCTGGCCCCCTCATATCCCGATGTGTGCATTTCAAGGCCGTTGGGCTTAGTATTGGGCGAACTTTACCATTATCCACCAAACCGACCTCCGGGGTGATAATCGTGTTTATGTTGTTTTATACGTATAACGTTAAGGAAATTCCAGTAATAAGATTTTAATGAGTTTAATAATAACTCAATCGAGATTTGGTGTCTCTCGTATTTTATAGGTAGGTTTTTGAAGGATCCAAAAGACTATTTTTTCTTATTAACTTGGGAACTTCCTATTTCTTTCTTCATTTCTTCGTAACATTTCTTGTCTTCGTGTTGTCTAAATAGCCTACTCTCTTCCTTCCTCCACCCCGCTTTTCCGAGTTCTCTTGTCTCTCACGATTTCAACACGTCAAGGTATCAATACCTCTACGTATTTCCCCCATTCACTTCCTTTTTAGAATTTCCCCCAGTAACTTCATTACTTTTTGCCCGCCCTATTTAATACCTCAGTGTTTGTCTTCACCCTTATCCAACGTATTTCCTCCACTCTGCACCACAACCACACCTCAAGAGAATCTACGCTCGTCCCCTTACCTCTAAGACCAGGTCTCACAGCCAGAAAGTACTCAGCTCTATATATTAAAGTCTTTGCTAATATTTTCCTCGCATTTTTACTGGGCGTACCTTCACATCAATTCTCTTCTTCTCGCAAATTTTTCTTTCGTTAACATAATTTTTCTCTTAATTTCCCCATTGAAATGCCCCTTCTCCTCTTACAATACTGCTCAAATACATGAACTCTCCCACCTGCTATAATAAATGTCGTCCTATTTTTTATATTTAACTTAGCTTTCCTACTCCTAGAGGATCTTTTCACTTTCATAGTCTTCTGGTTTATTCTATCTGGCCACCCACTTTCATTTCCATGATACCCTTAACATCTCCTCAGCAAATATATTGAAAAGTACCGGCGATAGCGGTTACCCTCTGCCAATTACTTCCCTTCCCTTAACTTATTACTGCTTTCTCTCTTTCCAATGTATTGCGACGATATTATTATTCCGTATTCCGATGTCTGGGCAACACTGGAGTGTTTTGCGCTTTTCCACGAGCTTAAGTCGCACATTTAATCTTGGGACTTCCAAATGTCTTCCGGAAAACCACTTGCCGGACAGCTAAGTTTATTTGCGCCATTAGGGATATGTGGGTAATTTTGGCATGGGTAGGATATTTATAGCATGGAGGAAAGGTGGAAAGAAAACCCGGCGTCGGTATTAGCCCGCTCTTAATGAAAGGCACCAAGGAGATCCCAGTTTGGCGTCCCATCTGACGGATGGCGTACTCAAAGTGCTCTCCATATAGCATCCCAAGTAGAGATTGAGTAAAAATTCGGCCACCTCCTGAATTCGAAACTGGTTCCTCTGGATGGAAAGTAGGTACATTAGCCATCGAACCGTTCCGATCGCCATCCTTTATGTAACATTTTGTTCTGCATAGTAATATTATTTTGTTTATTATCACTTCATTCTTGTCGACCAATTATTATTCTAATAATATTTTGAAATATTACTTAAATGTCGAATCTTCATGACAGACTTTTTTAATGATGTGAACTCGTTTTCTTCCCTTTTTTTCACATGATTCGCCTGCAGCCCACTGGGTTTATGGAGTCATCCATCCCGTACTGTAGCATGGAGGAGGTCCATTCCGTGGCACGGTGGGACGCCAGTCACCGATTCTGCGTGAGGATCATCATCCCCACTGGGTCCATCCTCCTGCAGGTGAAAACCTGTCAATTTCTTCCGATTCCGCGTCAGCCACCATTTCAGTCCTTCTCGAGCGAATGAGATGATTTCAAATCCTAATTGGGAATGCTCATATATCGCACGCAAACACTGTTTGACTCCAAATCTCTCCCTAATTCCGATTCTCCTCCTTTATTTACTTTCTTTGTTAACCCTATCGGCTTGTTTTACATTGAATCGCTGAACTGTCCCTTCACCAGAAAATTCTGATTTAGTATATTAATCTTCGGGATGAGCGGCAGTGTTGGGAAGGGGAAGGATGCATGTAGAAGGGTGCCCATTGTTACACGTGCTTTTCAACCTGTGTGTGGACCAAATGCAAAATGTGGCGTAGAAAGAACTGGAGATGGGATTGAAATTCGGTGGGTAGTTTATAAAATCGTTTGCGGATGATAAAGCTTTAGTCATCCAATGAATGGGTTGCAGTGATTTTTGAGCGCATTAGAAAATCCGTATGTTAGGTATGGGACGAGACTCAATGAGGGGAAAACAAGGGTCATGAGGTTTTCGAGAAGGAAGAAGGCAAAGCTAAGGGTTGAATTTGGAGGGCAACATTGGAGCGGTTGGAACGGTTTGCCTGTCTTTATGGTGTTTTGGACCAAGATATTCAGAGCGGTAGGGACATTGGAGGAAGAATTGCGTTAGGCAAAGAAGTTTTCACAGGGAGATGAGAGTTAATGAGAGGGGCACTGAGTTAGGATGCTAAGAAAAGAATGGCGAACAACTTGAGATATACCATATAAATGTATGTATGTATAGTTACGCACTGTCTATGTTTCAGAGGTTATATTTTGGAGTGGTCAACGTGGTCACTTAGTCGGTAAAATATCTTTGTTGGTAATATATATGTACATGGCCTGTCAAAAACGTATCCCACCGTGAATTTTCTCGGGCACCATAGTGATGCTAGGGCGGCGCCACTGTGCAAAGTAAAAGGAGACAGCTTAATGTACATGCTTGAATTTTTTCTCCGCCTTCGAGTGAGTCGGTCGCTGCCTGCTGGCCGTCGAGTGAGGTGCTATCATAGGTGCTCACGGTGATTGAACACAGGACGCGATCGACGCTACCAACATTGCTCCAGAGTTTCTGTGCTGGTTCGACTCGGAAACAAAAGCACAGTCGTCGCAATGGAAGCATCCGGAGTCCCATGAGTCAACTTGAGAGAATTGAAAAGTGATGTACACGTATGGTAGTAACTCACTCGAGGGCCAGCATACAGCGACCTTCTCACTCGAAGGCGGAGAAAAAATTCTACCCTGCACATTGAAGGTTTCTCCTTTCACTGTGCCCTATGGTGCCACCATGGCATCAATACGAGAAAAATGAAGATTAAAAAAATATGGAAAAAAATCTGTAATTACGTTTCCTGTTTACCTTTCCCTTTTCGTGGAAGGTGTGGTAAGTTACCGATGTACAAAAAATTACCCTCAGTTACCTTTACGAATGGATTAAGGGTTTGTGTCTTATATGATTAATCCCGTGAAAAAGTGCTATTTATAAAGCTTGGTACACTTTGCACTTCATAGATGTCGACACTGGTCTTGACTGCAGTGCAGTCTGTGTTGCCCGGCGTTTAATTCAGACGCAGTGATTTTTTGTTCTTCTTTGATTACAGGCAAATAACTCTTATACCAGAGACCAGTGGTACCACTCCATTGTGTGGAAGGTGAGTTACGTTTAGGAGTGAGGACACTTTGTCTTCGTACTCGAACGATACTAGTGTACAATGTAACTCTGTTCACTTCGTGTTCATTTATTTTCAACACGTGCTCTAGAAGTCCTTGGTGTATCAACACAATCTTTTCACTTTTCACTTCAATCTTCCGCTAACTCTCTACTAACCCATTTATGGAACTACAACTAAGACGCCGACCTAATACACCTACGACCAAAATTTGCACACATCTAATTACACCAACCACCTCACTAACATTCAATCATTAAATGAGCCTCTCTAATTACCACCACACGCCTACCCCACCACGCCTCCCCGTAAACAGCATACGCTTGCTGGGAACGAGGAATAACACCAGTGGGCGGGCGCCCACTGACATCTTGCCAACTGCCATTCCTTGGTGCTATCTCTTGGTTTTAACAGTTTTATGTACATGGGAAATCGGACCCAATTGAGAGGAGGGAAGGGAATGTCTTGAAATCATTTTTATTACTTTATTGGCAAGAAAGCTTTTGTTTTCGTGTTAAAATCAAATTGCCTCAGAGCTGCAAAGTGTCTGTCATTATCATTGACCTGAAGGAATATTATGGAGTTGTATTGATTGTGATAAAAATCGGTCGAAAATAAAGATTTAAAAAAAAATGATTTGCAATCAAGTGGAAAATGGCAAAGAAAACATTTTAAATTCCTTGTATTAACAATGAGCTAAAATTTTTCTTTAAATATAGATAAAAAGTCAAATGATATGTGTATGGTCTTCTCGAAGAACGTGGCGGGGGAAAATATCATTTTTGTGTATACATTAAGATTATAATGGTCGATCGGATTTTGTGATCCTATATTAAATGCCCGCATTAATGGTTTATTCTCTTTGTTTTTCGCTCTCCCACGACTGTTGCAGAAAAATATTTATAAACATCGCAACATTTTGAGGAATTCCACTCGGCCTGAAGTGATACTTCGAGAAGTTAAGGTAAATATACATCTACGAAATAAATTTACTTTGCAAATTTCTTCGGCAATTTTTTTCGTTTTTAATACGTTGTGTAATGACTTAGTGTGTGATGACACACATCCATCATGTATCATATATATTATATAAGTCATTATAATTAATTTACGCTGACTTCAAACCCAGTGCGGAAGAAAAAAATATTAATTCATTATGATAAGTGGTCTCTCGTGTTGACATATGTTTATTTTCCTGTATTTCAGAGCTTGGTTTCCTTGGCAACAAACACTCCGCTGCAGGATGAATGCGTTGCCCACGTTCCTCTCCAGATAGTTTCTAGTCTTTTAGCCGAAGAGGTGAGTGCAGAAAAATTGGAGAGGGGATGATGGTCTAAACTTCGTGTACAGATATATATATATATATATATATATATATATATATATATATATATATATATATATATATATATATATATATATATATATATATAAAATATCTTCGAAATGGAACGCTCTTCGGCGACGCACAAATATGTAAAAACACAGATTTAGATTTTTAGAATATAGAAACACAAAGAAAGGACACTCACAATTATATATATATATAATATATATATGACAATGTATATATATATATATATGTATATGTATATATATATATATATATATATATATATATATATCGCTTGAATTGAGTCGCACGGGGTTTGGTACGGTCGACGAGCCTATGAAGTCGGCGGGCGATCCCATTCTCCGCCACCCAATCTACTTACTCTTTTCTCTCTCTCCCTCCCCGTGCCCTTTGAAGCAACCCCCGTGGTCTTCCTACCAGCTTAACAGCCCCTCGGATGAAGACTCGGCGTGCGGAGGCAGTGAGGAGCAGGGCGCCGATGACGAGGTGGAGGAGGAGATGGTGTGGGCCATCGGGCCTCTCCTGGAGGACCGCCCACCACCCCCAGAGCTTTGCCGCTTCTTCTCCCGTCGCTGCACCCTCCGACCGCGCTCCTCCCTCGTGCCCCGCGTCTTCACCCCCGTCGTCCATCGGATCCTCAAGCACAACGTGGTAAGTGGATGACTGAGGGCCTCGCCCACCCTCCCTCCCTCTCCGGCAGTTAATCCCTCGGGACAGTCGGAGACGAGATCACAGATCTAGCTGTTTGTGTGTGCTTACCATCCCCTTTCCATCCATCAATACCCCTTTCCATCCCTTTTCCATCCATCATCGCGGTAGTTACCGCATTTGGCGACATGTAAGCTGTAATTTTTCCCCGGTCGTATGGTATATGAAAAGTGAGGCTTTCCGCTGGCTGAATTCATTCCCGACGCTCACCACTTGAGACTAATTTTACAACCGACGGTCAGCGAAAGATAATGAAAATCGGTTCTTATTCGAACAAAATTCTTTGGCTCCTGCAAAGTTACGTTGTTTTGCGGTCAGAAAATTTGGGCGTATTACGTGGTATCAAGGTTATATACTATATATAAGGTGCAATATAATTTAATCTGGGAAATATCGCGATGTGGTCAAGCTCCCTTTTTATTCCATCATGTATTCATACCGGATACTTTGATCGTTAGTAGCTCAAAGTACTGAGGTGATGAATATGCGAATACCGGATTTGAAGTCCCGGAAATGATGGAGGGTAATATAAATCCTAGGTACGAATTTACGGCTTTCAAAGATGTGTCATTATGTGCTACTACTCCCACGTA
This sequence comes from Hetaerina americana, assembly GCF_022747635.1. Taxonomy (NCBI): domain Eukaryota; kingdom Metazoa; phylum Arthropoda; class Insecta; order Odonata; family Calopterygidae; genus Hetaerina; species Hetaerina americana. Next base: position 73,938,062 of record NW_027286874.1, read on the forward strand.
TGTTTCCCGGACTTAAAGTGAGAGTTTGGCATGACTTTTAAAAGTCCAATGTGCGAATAATATGGTAATTGAGAATATTTTGTGTGCTCAAAGTATATATTTTGTCATTCAACTTCATTCTAAGATCAGCAATCGTGGGGAAAGGTGAACTATTTATACAAAAACAATAATTATGTTCTGTTATTCTGACAAGCAAAATATTTGCTAAATTTTATTTTCTGATCCAATAAATTTCGGGTTATGAGCGATGGAAAAGAATAGTTTTTAAAGACTCGCTTGTATTTTGATTACCATTTGATTTGAACGACTCATTATTAAGGTATTATGACCTTCATTTTTTAGCTGTCTATCCCTTGAAGAAGTAATCCCGGATTTATTTCTCCTGGGAAACATTTTTTCCGGGTGTCCCACTTGCAATAATAATGGCCTACCATTCAGGATAATATTTACAATGGCAATCATCATTGGCCAGGTTGGTAAACATGAACATTAGGTATACTAATTTATCAGTGAATATCAAACATGGAGATTGGCAATGAACCATGAAGTAGATCTGATTATAAAGTTTCAGCTCGACAAGAGTGAGACATAGGAATTTTGGAGCATCTAAAATCTGAAACGCGACATTCTTGAATGTTTAGCCAGCCAGAATGAACCAGCTTAATGAAGGAGGGTCAAAAGAGGAAACTATTTCTCAGAATTATTTTGGTCGCCTACCGATAGATAAGGTAACCTCTAGCGTAGAAGTTGACCCATGCCATGTGACAAGCGGTGTTGGCTCAAGATGACGCCCATGGTGATAGTTAAGCCTCCATTAAGGCCTAGAAAAGAAGCGAGCTGCATGGAAAAAACTCAAACAGTTCTTGAAATAGAAAGCTTTCCTCTTATTTATTACATGCTCAACTTTTCGCCAAACGGCGTAGAGGAGCTAGATTTGTAAAAATGCGTTATGATAAACAAAGTAGCTTGTCAAACTTACGTATTAGAGGGTCTAGGTTATGAGTCACTCACGTAGCGAAGGTTAAATTACAGGTTAAATTTCTTGCATAAACTGGAAGGATTTCTCTTTTGCAATGATGTTGAAAATGTGTTATTAGCCCCTTTGTGTTGCCGTTGGAGAGATCATGTCAATAAAATTAATGAGATCAAGTGGAGAAGAGATAGATTCAAGATGTAATTTCCCCCACGAATGGGAAGGAATCAGAATAACATTATCCGACCGCGTTTAGGGGGAAACATATGTTTGGTCAAAAGTATTCTCGTGTGTAATCACCCCCTGCCACACTCCATAGCGGTGGCTTTCAGGGTACCGTGTAGATTTGTAAACATTACGTGCCTAGTAAATCGTTCAAATAATTTTGAGGATGACTAGGACTCTTTGATTTATTAATTGAAAAGCTCAGGGAAAATTTTACGAATCAGTTGAAAATACATACTTTGCAGATTTACTTCTCAATGTTCACTTGAAACTCCCCGGAGAAGGGTTGTGAATAAAGCGAAACATAAAAATAACACAAAAATCCGGCAAATTGGCTGATTTTCGATTGAAATGTGGTGAGGGCGTGACTTTCCGCAATCTTCCTGAGAGGTGCTCCATTTGCAGCGTACGTATAATTGTGCAGACGCGAATCAACTTCTGATGGCATAAATGCTCCCGGGCAAATGGAATTTGGAAGTTGAAATACGCCGACATTGTATGCATTTTAGGACTAATGCACGGTGAAAAATTAGTGTCAAAAGATGATGGACTTGGCGCTATTTTTTGTAGTGAGACGGTGGAAGGAGAGAGAATTTCATTTTCCCTTGTGATTAGCTATTGCAAAGAGGATGCTGTTGACGATGAAGAGAAAAATAATGTGGGGAAAATATTTGCGAAAACTTTGATGTAGTGGGCGTACACGTAGTTTCGCGTGGCTCGGAAACTTTGTTGGAGACTTTCGAGATGTGAGTGTGGATGGAAAAAGTGGATACAAACGAAAGTGTGCTCGATTAGATATGGGAATATAGAAGGCAGTCGGGAGACATTGAAATAACTCAGGAAAAGTAGACGTGATGCATAATGAGTGGCGATGGAATTTAGGGGTATGTAAAGGCAGAAATTCCACAGTTATTAAATCATTATTTGCCTTGATCAGGACTCGAATCCGGATCCCTTATGTGTCCGCCCGATTGCTCACTATTCTACCTAGGCGTCCCCTTAACACTGTTAAATTTGAGGGTCGTGCGTAAGGATCAATTTATTATAACGAATTACCGTACTGTACATTCAATGTCACGAGATTATTTATACAGCCACTTGTTCTGCGAATTTTGATATTGAATGTGCGGTAATTCGTCACGACATGTTGATAATTTAAAGCTCCCATAAATTAATGGTGTTAGAGGACGCCTTGGTAGCTTAATTGTTGAACGCACTCCAGGCCAAAAGTCGAAGGGATCCTGTTTCGAATCCCGGTGAAGGAAAATTATATTTTTACTCTGTGAATTTCCCGAATTTTCGATGTTCAGTAGCGGATGCCTCCGTTAAAGTAACTGTATTAGTATTCCACGCAGTTCTTTGATGTTGGTGTGAGCGAGGTAGAAAGCGGATAGTCGATGGCACGTTGGGCATAATGATGTAGGGAGGTGGGCAGCTTGTTGGGAGGTGGACAGTTTGTTGGAAGGAAATAAAATGCATTTGCAAAATTTGTTTCTTTTGATGTGGATCTGTAGTGTCACGTCAGATGTCTTCATAAGTGTGTCAGCGCTGAGGCAGTTCGTCCATCATAACGTCTTAACGTTAAAAATTAGATTTCATTCCCAAATAATGATTATAATTACAATATAATCCGAGCGATATTTCTATTACCGCCCCTGATACGGAATTTTTCCCAGTGAGCGCACCAACGCTATTGGTATAGTCTAGTATTTACTGATCCGATTTTATTGATGCATTCTTAGAATGCCATTAAATAAGAAATGTGTGCCCATGGTACGTCGGATTTGGAGCCACTGTAATCTGGAGCGACCGTATGTACACGTAGGTAGCTTTTTACAAATGCAAAATGTAAACAAAAGGGCGGAGGAGGGTAACTGAAAGAATTAATGCATTGGTAAAAAGTGGTCGAGTGTGTTAAAGTAATCCCAGTGCCGAGTGAATATTTTAAAAGGGAGGAGGCATATTAAAAAATGGTACAAAATACAGAAATGTTGCAAACTTTTATAAAAATTATGATTTATTAGAAGAGTATTGGGGAAATGTGACGAAAAGGTTATAAAGAGTATTGCTATCTTTCGCTGGTTAAGCATCAATTGAAATATGCTGCTATTGCGAGTGGTATTACGATATGCTAGTATATTAAGGGATCCTCATGATGTTGGATTGATCGTTGAATTGGATCGCGTGCGGCATAGAGGAGCTAGAGTTGTAAAATGTTTGCATGATAAACTTAGCAGCGTATCCAAAATATTAAAGGAGCTAGCCTGGGAATCAGTAACGGAGCGATGTTTAAATTGCAGATTTGATCTCTAGCATAAATTGCAAGGATGTGTCTTTAGCGGTGGTGTCGAAAATGTTGTCATTAACCCCATCGTACTACGGTAGGTCAGATCATGTCAATAAAATTCGAGAGATTAAGTGCAGGAAAGATAGATTTAAGATGTCATTTTCCCTACGAACGACAAAGGATCGCAAATAACGTGGTCAGACCGCGCTAGGAGGGAAAAGTATTTTGTGTCAAATAGTCTGGTGTGTAATTATCTCCTGCCACACACCCTAGCGGTGGCTTGCAGGGTACTATATATAATACAAAAATATATTAAAAAACCGCCCTGTGATTTTCTAGGAAGATCCCGTAAATTCCAAAGAAACTGCGGGTGATGCCAGCGAGAGAGAAAATGAGATTGTTGCATTGAATATCTCGTACTCAAGCAATCGCACAGCTTGAGTGAAGCTGAGGGTGCCTGAGGGCGTCTCCGGAATTCGAACCCAGACCCTCATTACACTTTAGCAGCTCTAAAAGAGCACTTAAATAAAACCATTTTTGACCTGTAAATGCCTTTCATTGTCATTATTGTTTGTGCAAGAGAATTGAAATAATAATCACTTTCTAATTTATTCGCTGTCAAATTGTTGGTTCTCAGGGTTGTTTTTGTTTAATCAAGCTGTAGTAATAATTAGAATATTGTGAGCTGGAGAGTCACTCCTTCAATTTACTACTACTCCGTCTCTACGTTTAATTTTTTTGTCTTTCTTTGTTTCCGTTTTCCTTCCACTGTTTGTGCTTTAATTTTTCATTCACTGCCCTTTCACAACCTAACTCTCATTTCCCTTTCGCCAGACTTTTAATGATTGCAATTCCTTCTCGCCGTTTGCAACTCTCGTCTTTCTGCTCGATTTTGTACAGCCCATTAACCTCCCATTTCCCCGAACTCTGCTCCACGCATCCCATAAATCCATTTAATTTTCTCGACTCTCCTCCCATTTTCATCACTTCAACACTTTCCAAATATTCGCAGCCATTATCATCGTGTTCCAAGTTTCCGGTGAAGGGGTATCTGGCGATTCTGTCGTATTGTCGCCACAATTCATGCTCAAGTACGCGACAACGTTCTCTCAAATTTATTATTCATTTCAATGTTTGAAATTGTTTCTTTTGTGGTGGAGTGAAACTTGGTTCATTGATTTTCAAGGAATAATTTTCTTTGGACGTTTTCACTCTCAAGTAAGAGTGATAGTGGCACTTGAAGGGAAATAAAAAAAGTACATGGGGATGAAAAATGTAAATATCAATGTTATCTTTCGTTGATTAGGCCTCAGTATGCTGCTAGTATATCGGGCCCTCATGAAGTTGGATTGATTGCTGAATTAGATCACGTGCAGTGTAGAGGGGGTAGATTCGTATTACGTTTTTATGATAAATTGAGTGGCGTATCAAGGTTATTCGAGGAACTAGGTTGGGAATCACTCACTGAGCTAAGGTTAAATTACGGTTCAAACCTATTGCATACATTGGAAGTAGGTCTCTTTAACGTTTATATGGAAAATATATTATTAGCCCCATCTTACTGATACGATCGTAGAGATCATATGAATAAAATTAGAGAGATCAAGTGTGGATCAAATAGATTTAAGATATCAATTTTCCCACGAGAGATAAGGGATCAGGGTAACAATACCGCGCTATGGTGGGGGGGGAGTATTTTGTTTCAAAATTAGTCTGGTCTGTTATCACCCTCTGCCAGACACCCAAATGGTGACTTGCATGGTATCATTTAGAGTAGTGGTAGAACCGATCCGTCAATCAGAAATGTACGAAAGAGTATGGAATCGCGTTAAACCTTACCATCTAAATAAAACAGTTTCTGGCGTCACTTGGTGGAAATTCTTCAAATTGAACTTAAAATTAAACCACTTATCTTTTCCACATAGAAATAGAATTTATATGGAATAGAAAATATAGAATTTTTCTATGTGGAAAAGCCAAGTGGTTTAATTTTAAGTTCCTTACCATCTGATTGGATTCAATTTGTTTTGGGAAAGGAGACATCTGTTCTTCTAAAATTAATATTAAAAGTATCTCTTCGATTCTTTTGATGAAAAATTTGCTAGCAAAAAACTCCGTTCTTATTCAATTCAGAACCTTTCACTGACGTGCGTCCGCCCAGAGAAAAGCAACACCACTTCTTTAACACCTCCGCGTGGAGTGTACAGGAACCCTCCGATTTCTTTTCATCTCTACCGTCGAGACTCGTCCTTACGGTGTTGGTTTCTTCCGAGGACTTGAGTCCGCTCAACAGATTAAACCAACAGCATGGGCGTCACGATTGTCACACAGTATCCTAATAGTACCCTGTACTCTTTTTCACAGGACTTCGGGAAGAACCCTCACATGCGCAGGTTCGTGCAGGATTACATTCGAGCCCTGCATTCTCACAACGGCGGCTGTGACGTGGTCCGTGGATTTGTTTCCAGGTATGTTCCAACACTTAATTTTATCATTTTTTTATAATCTCAATGTTGGAGGATGACTTTCATTAACCTTGTGTATGCATGAGCCCAGTGACGCCGGTGGTGTTGTGAGGTGTTTAAAAAACACACAGAATTAAAAAAAGTACTTTGGTGTTCAGCCACCCTCTTTATCTGATTATTTAATATTAAGGAAGAAAAATTAGCACTCTATAATACCTACGTTGTGAACAGTACGTTGTTAAAATATAAATAAATTATGGAAAAATGGCATGGTAACGTATGTAAATATAAGTAAAGAAGGGATGTCATAGTAACGTATTTAAATATAAATAAATAATGCATTTCAGTGGATGTTGCTGAAATATTTTGGTCTTTGAAATCACAGTATACCTCGTTGAATGGTAATTTGTGTATGTTTGACCTTTTCAGGAATTAATATCGATATTGGACGTACATTTTTTCTAATTTTCTAATAATATTATTTAAAGTACGAGTATTTACCTAAAACTTGACTTTTAGAGTCTAAAAATCCGCATTCTTCGCTAGAATAGCTATGACATGATAAAGTGTTGAAGCATAAGCGTTGGCGTTGCCTTTGAAAGAAACAAAATTAGATTAAACTTCTAAATTTTCCTTACTCACGTGGGAGGTCTCCAGTGTTTCTTCTTTCTTCTTTCATAAGCTTCCGCTTTCCGCCCCTCTTGACCTGTGTTATTAACACTCAGGAAGTGACTAAATGAATAAATCATATGTCATTTCTCCATTTAATGCCTTTTGGGCGTTTTTCCTATGAATTCTTCAACAATGGCTCGGATTGGCAAGAGAATGCTTTTCGAATAAGCTGAATTTCTGAAAATTTGTAAAAGTTATCGCAATTTTAAATCAAAAACAAAAATTGATGATCGAAATAAGGAATTAACCTTATTATCCTTCCTTACGCCACTTTTTTCGATTTCGTGTAACCATTATTTCTATTTTAATTTTGTAAATGTGATAAAGTCTTCAAGTGATAAAAATCTAAGGGCTCCGAGAAGTAGAATATTAATGGCAAAGTGATAATGTGTAATCAATAATGTGCAATTTTCGTGAGTTGTTCCACACCTGGGCGACATTTAATAATGTAAAAAGTTTGAAAGCTGTTCGACATGTGATTCTTGAAAAAAACTAACGTCACATGCAATTGTTGCAGGAATACTTAGTAGTTTTTGGTTTATCTTTTTGTGTAGAGTAGGATTATTTGATCGTGTGCTCATTACTTGATAATGTTCCGAAGGATGGTTGCCATTTGCGCATGTGGTTTCACACGCTGGTTTGGAACCAAGTTGGTCGAGAGACGTGAAGGAATCCCATTTTTTCAATCATTCCGAGGATTTCCCCATCAAGTAACCCAACGGTTTCTTTTGATTCCTCGTGCGCCTGTTGGTTTTTTGCGCGCAACCAATCGGTGACACTCGGTTCACTGACGTCATCCCGTTTGACGTGGGCAACGAAAGTAACCTCTTGCCCCGCTTCCGTTTCGTGTTCGCTCATTATTTCGCCGCCCATCTTTATTTTCAGAGTTAATCAACTCCTCGCAAAACCAGCGTCCCATTAAATTTGGGAAATCGTCCACTGCTTCCCTCTTCCTTCTTTCGCCCGGCGGCAATCAGTCGGGCAGCATCGCAGTCCGCATTGCCCATTCGCTCAGCCTCGCGGTCGCGTCAGAACCATTGGTCCCGCCGCGTTAATTGAAGTTTCGGCGGAAACATCAATGAATTACCCCACTCCTGTTTTCCGGTTGACGCGTCGCGGAATAGACGTGAGGCTGGAGACCACGAGCGGGAGTTGTCTACGAAGCTTGCTTGCCGAAGGAGAGGAGTTCAATAGTCCACGATCTATTATCGCTTGTTGGCCATCTTTGTTTTTGATGCACGTGCTTGTTTACATTGTTCTTTCTCCTAGTTACGCCGGTTTGAATTTCATGAGAATCAGATCATTGGTGGCTGAATGTGTATCGTACGTCGCATTGTCCTCTTTCCCCTTCCACTGCCTACCCTGGCGCTTTCAGACCGTCCGCGCGAAAGAAGAAGGGTTGGCGGCAGAAATGTTCACCCCAATTGCGTCTTTTTATTCCGCATGGTAAAATTTATGTCATGAAATATCGTAACTTTCTAATTCGTGACATCGGGTAAACAAAGGCGAGATGCGATTGCGAGAAATCCGAAGCGTAAAAAATAAAATCATTCGTTTTGACCCAGATTCGAACCCGGATCCTTCGTTATCCGACCGAGTGCTTCAGTCAATCAAGCAACCAAGGCGTCCCGAGATGAACTTGTTTGGCACTCATTCGGAAAACGAGGGATCCGGGGTCGAATCCGGGTCAAGGCGAATGAATGAGTTTTACATTTTGAAATTTTCGCATTTGTGTGCGCATCCGCGGATGATCCCATCGAAGTAACTGTCGCGGCATTTCCTGCTGTTCATTGATATGTTTTTAGAGTACAGTTACTTCTTTGTGTGCCACTGAATGTCTGATAGGCGAGCGATATGCGGGGAAATACAGAGGAGAACATTGAAAATAGTAGCCCGACTCGCGAATGGAAAGACGAGAAGAAAGAGTGAAAGAATGAATGAGTGGCATTTCGCCGTAGGAATAATATTCAGCCGAATCGGAGAGGATGGTGGAAGAATAATATGGTCGTTTTTGTTTTTTTATGTGAGTGTTCAAATACTAAAATTCAGTTTTGAGCAAACGAAGGCAATAGAAGTACTGCCACAAAGCACTTACTCAACCTTTGACGATTGATGATAAATCTCTTCATCGGTGAATTAAAAAAAAGAATTTGTTGAATCTGTCTGCGTGAAGTGGGAGGGTTCCCCTAGTGTGCAAGGCCCGTGTCCGAGCATGCTCTTAAGAGCCAAATGCACGCCACCTTGAGGGTTTGGGACTTGAACAATGAGTTTAAGGGGGGAAAGGGAGGCGATAATTGAAACATTAAAACAGTCATTAACGGAGACATCGTGGAGGGGGGGCTTGTTTGGTAACTACTAGAGTGGTTGAGGCGGAAGAAAGGTTGCAAGTGGCAGGTCGTTTATTTATTCAGATGTTTGTGGGGTGTGGTTAATTGCTCAGCATAGAAGGAGAGGCAAAGTCTGTGAATCAGTTGGTGAATTACATTACGGGATGTGCATGAGGGCTTAGAGTGGGAGGGGGGGAGAGGAGAATTGGTCAGTTGTGGAGGGAGAGGAGGGTTGATGGAGATGGGATATGTTTTATACATTTGGGTCGATTGCTAGGTGTCTTTGTTGGATAAGGGTTTAGTGGATTTCAGATTGTCCGATTAGCGGTTTGTTTACATGTGACGAAGGGACATAACATTTAGGCAATATTTTTGCCGGTTTTTGTCAGAATGGGGAAAATGTCTTCGAGGATATGTTTTGGGGACTGAATTTCTGGGAAGTAAGTTGTGCATATGGAGAGGTAGTCTTGGAAAGGTTTGGGAAGCGTGAATATTTTGGAGGTTTTTTAAATTTAAAAGGGACTCTAGATCTCCGTGGCTAAGTAAAGGAATGTATGAATTGAAAGAAATTTACCAAGGGATTTTAGTCTGGGAGAGTGTTGGGTGAAATGGGTGAAATGCGCAAAGCTGCTGTAGTGGAAGTACTAGTGTTTGTTGGTGGGTTTTATGTGGATAGAAATGTGGAATTTGTGATTGGTGGGAGATATATTAACATCGAGGAAAATCATTTCAGGAAGAGATAACTGATGAAAGGTAAGAGATAAACTAATTTCAGGAAGAAATAAATGTTTTGAAGGAATCAATTCTGTGTGGTCAAAGAAGGAATATGTTATCTACGTATCTAGCACATAAGAGAGGTTGCAGAGGATCAAAAGGAAAGAAAATATTTCTCGAGGAGGGCTAGGTGGAGGGGTGCATGTGAAGGGCTGGATCTAACCTCCCATCGTACAGCCTTTGATGTGGAGGTAATTTTTATCATGGAACAGGAAGGAATTGTGATTCAAGATAAAGGGGGATAAGTTAAGAAGAAATTCAGTGCTGGGAATGTGTGGAGTCGGATGTTTCGATGAGGTGCTGGCGTAGAGATGCGAGACCCTCAGAATGAGGGATTTAGGTGTAATATATTCATATGAAACCATAAACAGAGTAATCAACCCGAAGGTCGGTTTGGTAGGTGATGTTAGAGTTCACCCAGTACTAAGCCTGACCGCGTGCGGCGACATCAGGATAAGGGGGCCAGTTCCTTTCTCTGTGCCGATTATGGTGTCCCAGATAGATCTGGTACCCGAAAAATCACATAGCTTGGGTGGAGCTGTAGGTGCCCAGAGAGGCGTGCCTGGGAGTCGAACTCGGGCCCTCCGGTCAGTAGTCCAACGCTGTTGTACCCATGGACTACCACGACCCCCACAAACACACTAACACACACACACATATATACATAGGGTCTGTCCCAAACGATTTTTCTTGGCGAAGCGGAAAACTGGAGTGGGACGATTTGTGGCGGGAAAAATAGTCAGAATTCTTGAGAAAGCAACGCGACCGGAATCGGTTGTCTGCGGGCCGGTACAGTGTGCGGATCTCTGCTAGATGAGATCCCTGTTGGAGCATCGCGTCACAAATCCACGATGCCATTTTCCATGCGATAAAATGTTGTGTTAAGTCCAGGGATTCGGGTTCGTAGGACATGAAATTCTTTCAAGGAATAATTTTCCACTGGAGCAGATTTTTCGGAAGGGGAGAAAGAAGGTTGACGACAAAGGAACCCTCGTCAACGACACAGTGCGACGAAAATGTGCAAAGAGTGGGAGACATGCCCGATTTCGATAATCTCCTGAGTATCATAATACTAGCGGACGAGTTCAATATAAAAAAAACACATTGCATCGCATTCTTACAGAAGATATAGCCATGGGAAAGGTTTGTGTCAAGATGGCCACCTCGGTGCCGTCGGAATATCCGAAGGCTGCTCGGGCGACAATCTCGTGTGGTCTCCTGGACGCTGCCCCACCCGCTCTGCAGTCCCGATTTATTCCGTTGCTATCTCATTTTTTATGGATTTGAGTTTAAATTGAAGGGTATTTAACATATTCATTCCCATTGTGCTATCATTTCAAAAATTCTGTAAACAGTCACTGGTTTGTCGAGGATTGGAAAAAGGTGAAAACGATCTTTGTGTTTGGCATACGGTGGCTGACAGGCACTCCGACCTCTCAGAGTGACTTATAACTACGTGCCTTAGAGACTTGGAACTACTACTCGTATCACCTCCCTAGTGCCTACCGTTCAATGAATGCCAATATTGCGATAATTTTAACCGTTCTTCCATTCTCTGAATTCCATTGGTTGTAAAGAGTTCTTTTGGAAATGAAGATATCTACATAACTTCAGCATTACATTTTATAGTGTGCGGCTGTTGAAGAGAGTCTGATAGTCTCGATCCAAATTGTTGGCCATCCATAAATTTATTAGGCCATTTTTTACCCCTATCCCCATTCCCTTTTTAAGGAGAAAAAAATATGTGATCCCCCCCCCACGTTTCCCCATCTAACTTAATTTGAAGGGCTATCGCTATTATATCAAACATGAATCCCTATTTCTTTTAGAAAAAGTGTATTTTGACGGAAGCCTGTTTCGCTATGATTATCTGCTGTACATTTTAAGGACGTGTTCATACTGGAAAATGTACAAAACCATGAAAGGTAACTCATTTTTTTTATTCAATGGCATAAAAACTCATGCCTTGATATAAAACATTGGCTTAAACTTTTAAATGATTGAAAAATGCTTAAATGATTCGAAAGCGACGGTTTAATTAGTGAGCATTTGAATAATGTGTTCTTTGGTGATTAAGGGTAGTTAAAAATTCTTCCTTCTTGAACAATGGCTGAAAAAATGAAGTAATGAACGTTAGGTAAGATACCTCTTGCCCCCCCCCCCCCAGGATAAGGAAACGTAATGAAATGAATTTTTTTTAAACTTAATGGAATTGACCTTCTTTTTTTCCCCTACCATTACTATAAATTCGTTTGCTGTCCTTCATTTCCATTTTATTTTCCATTCTTCTCCACATCCAGATCTCAAAAGTCTCCATGCTACGCTTATCCTTTTGCTTGATTGAAGAGCCTTACAGATTAAGGACAACGGCTTGTACAAACTGTTATGATTGATATTTTCCACAGCTACCTGTATTTATTACGCACAAGGCATTTCAATGCTTATGCATCATCTTCAGATACGATGCATTTGTTCTCCCACAGCTCTATCAAAACGTTTTCATAAAGCTGAAGACCTAGTGGACGATTATGAGAGATGTGGAGTCTAACGTTTGAAGTGTGATACCTGCGGAGTGTTTGATATAAGTCAGACGGGAAGAATTTTTGATATCAGATTCATAGAAAAAGCACGAGGAGTGGATTCGGATTGTCTTCATTCCTGTTATCGTGGCATGCGACAGTTTCATAACATACAATGAAGTTTTTCCGGAAATCCTTCAAAATGAATCGAAAGGTCAAAGACTATCATTCTCCCTCTTGGTGCTAACCTTAAATACCTTGGATTGCAGCAATCTCCGCACACCGACTGACACCATCCCTGCATCCACCACCTCCTCCCTTCTTTCAAACCCTCCCTTAGCCGACTTCTCCCATACCTACCCTCCCCGATTCTGCAGTAGATAAAAATTTTGGACTCTTTAAAAAAACTGGACTTTGGTGCAGTATAATTTTAAGAGGATGATGCTTTAACATTGAAACGCGTTTTACGGAATAAACGGCTGTGGAAAAGTAACAGTTTATTATTTCATCTAATTACTGATTTCCTCAGATAATGGCCTGGAGGCCTCAGATGGCGAGATGATGGAGATAATGGCCTCAGGAATGGCCTGGTACCTTTTATGTGTCTGCAACCCCTCGGGTATCTCCCATCTCCCCGTTTAAAATCATTCAGGGACGCACGATTTTCGTGACGTCTTCGCTCTGGAGCCTGCTGTGCCCTTCAGACCCTGTCGGATGTGCCGCTGACCCACTCATGCCCCTCCGTATTGCTTTTGCAGCGTCCACGGCCAAACCAGCGGCTGCCCCCACCCCCGAGTCCTCCCCAATCTCGTCTCCGTGTGCCTCGGCGCCATCTTCTCCCACTTCGAGACCCGGTGCCGGAGGCTGCAGCGCCTTCGGAGGCAGCTCAAGGGCGGGGTCAGCCGAAGCGAGACGGAGGGCGACGCCATTGACACCAGCAGCGCCGCGTCCCGCCGTGTGCTGAAGCTGAGGATGGTGACTGGGAGGGGGGGACCGCGGAGGGCTTGGGGAGTCGAGAGCGGGGGGCAGGAGGAGTCGGACCCCGCCCCCGGGGGCGGGAGGCTGGGCGGGGATGCGTCCGTGTCCTCTGGGGGCCAGAGAGCGACGGGGGGGAGCAACGACACCCTGGACAGTCTGGCGGCGATCGGCGGTGCGAAGGGAGTGGAGATGCCCACGATAGCGTGCATCCACAGCCAGAGGGAGGATTCGACTTCGTCGCCGCTGGGGTCGGTGGGCTCCAAGGGACTCTCCGGGGAGGGGTGGGTTGGGGGGGCGCCCCTGGCACAGCAGGAGGAGGACGTGGAGGATGAAGAGGAGGAGGAAGGTCCTTGTGGGGAGAGTGACCAGCTGCTTCTCCAGGATCGGCAGAGGGCCGGCTCGTCGGAGGAGCGAGAGGAGGTCGTTGGGGCAAAGGGGCCTGGGGCGAAGCGGTGGCCTAAGAGGGTGACGAGTGAGGCGGAGGAGGCGGAGAAGGCCTGGAAGGAGGGGGAGAGGACAAAGAGGCGGGAGGAGGAGGAAGAGAGTCAGCTCAAGTGCTACCTTACAGTTTTTCTAGCAATGTGAGTGACTTTGAGTGCATTGCGATTCTTTGTCATTCGGTGATTATCAGGTTATCTAATTGGCACTGATATATGATGACTGTCATGAGTGCCCATTCTTTGATGAAATCCGTACACTCTCAAATTTTGTCATAATTTGGGAAATTGTTTCCTATTTTAACCTAATGTATGGTTAATTTTGGCTTTAACGGTTAATAATTAATTAAGCATGCAGTCAGCAAAATACTATAAAATGATGAAGTTCTCTCTTCAGGTACATTGATTTTTATATTCTTTTTTCATATTTTATTTCATTGTCGTAAGCTACTTCATCATTTCATTTGGATTGTAAACTTCAAACCTAAATTTAATTATTTGCTTTAACTTAGACTTACTTGTATCCTATAACCAAAGATTTTAGATGATATTTTAGGCTAAAAACTGATGGTTGACCAAGCATTTGAACCACCTTATATTTAAACTTGGATGGTTTATGAAAACAATTTTTGCCTACATATTTTATGGATCATGTTGACTTCATAATGAACAGTAGGTAGAATAGTTGCTCACTTGAGGTATTAGCTGTAAAACTTGTTTAGCTTGTTAATGTTCAAAGCAGCACAAAGTCTATTTTCAAAATCAAACATGGACAGCAGAAATATTACAGTTCTTCTCACAATTGAGTAATCTATTTTGAGAAACTAAATTACAGTCTTAATATTTTTCTTATGATAATGTTTTGATTATATGTTAGGAGACCCATTTGATATTTGTGCAATTTGTCTCTTTCAGTTCTGAGTATGATGATTGGCGGCCAGGTCTAGCACAGCTGCTCCAACCAATTCCTTTTCCAGATGATGCACTTGCTCACGAGCCTTTCTTAAGGTAAGAATTCATTTATATATATATATATATATATATATATATATATATATATATATAAATATATATATATAAATATAAAATATATTCGAAATGGAACGCTCTTCGGGCTTTGTGGAGGGCACTTTGAGGGAGTACGCCGTCCGTCGGATGGGACGTTAAACTGCGGACCCCTTGGCGCCTTTCGTAAAGAGTAGGCTAATGCCGACGCCGGGTTTCTCTCCACCCTTCATCCTTTCCTGTCCATCCCCTATGGCGCAAATGACCTTAGCTGTCGGTCGCCTCCCCTCAAAACTACTACTACTGGAACGCTCTTCGGCGACGCACAAATATGTAAAAACACAGATTTAGATTTTTAGAATATAGAAACACAAAGAAAGGACACTCACAATTTGTTATTTGACGTTTCGACAGCACGGCTGTCGTCTTCAGAATGGCGTTCTCGGGGAAGAGCGGAGAGGATGTGCGGGGGAGAGGTGGGGGAAGGAGAGGTAAAGGGACCAATAGGAAATGAACAAGGGTGTGGGGGGGATATGTAGGCAGCCAATTGATGCATTCAGTGGGCTTGGTTCAGCCCGGGCGGTTTGAATGATTGGGCCACCCAGATATGCGCCATCTCGCGGGTACTCACCTCTATTATACTTGCAGATTTGGGAAGGATTTCAATCACCGAAACGGAGAAGCAGTCGTCAAAAGATTGATTGTGGGAAGCGGTGTGAGTAGGGATGGGATAATTAAGAAAAGTGGGAGATTTGGTGGAATATCGGTGGTTATTCATGCGGAGGGAAAGTGCGGTCGTGCATTCGTCCACGTAGAAGGCCGGGCAGAAGTTACAGGAGAGGCGATATATAATATTTTTTGAGGTACAGGTGGCGAGTGGTTGGGAGTTGGTACTGAGTGAGGGGGAGGGTCTTAAAAGATGACAGCATTTGCAGCGTGGGCGGTTGCATGGTGCGGATAGGGGCGGGGGAGAGACGGGGGTGCTTGAAGTTGGATTTGTGGACTTGATATATAAATATATATATATATATATATATATATATATATATATATATATATATATATATATATATATAGTATGTATATTTATTAGCAGTTAGATGAACCAAGAATGGTGGACTCGAGAATTATGAAAATCATGCAAGCACATGTCTCTCACTACACAATTCAAATTTCTATGGCAAATTTCATGCCATTAAGTTTTTACACCATTTTACCAGTGGCAGAGATGATTTAAATTTCAGGTATGGCACATTTAGTTTTAGCCCCTTGCTGTGTTCTGATAGTAAATACTATCCAAATTATTAATTAATGTGAATGGTCCTTTGATATCATTATTCTTGCATACACTTCTCCTCCATAATATGTACTCTCAATTCTTTTCCTCCCCTCTCAATTTAAAGAACAATTTCCATTGTCATCAAATCATCAAACTTCCCTCCATGAGAGTGCATGTTGTTGTATGTGTACATGGTTGAAATTATACCTAAATATTATTTCCACCAGAAGAGGAAGCAATTTTTGCCAGCTTCTTATGCTGATGAAGGGGGCAAGCTTTGGCCCCAAAATGTTTGTTAGTTCCACAAAATTTGTGTTTTATTTCTTTTGTTGAATATCTTTATGAAAAAAAAATATTTCCTCCATCCTAGCTGGTCCACCCCTTGAGGTTTGCTCAATGTATTCCATTTTATTGCAAATTTGGGACCACTGGTGTTTATAGAAAAGGTATATGTTGCATGTAATAGCTAATATCTATAAGTGCATAAGTATGTTCATGGTTTAACCTTTGATAAAATATCCCCGCTGATGTGTGACAGAAACTTTTGAAATTATTATGCAGACACTTTACTCAAAAAAACAATATTTTATAGAATTTCCAATGAGGAACCCTCATAACTCTTGAATTTCATGTTAATCTTTTGAAAGAAATGGCAATTGGCTGTCTAAAAATTTACATGGACATGTTCACCCTAGGAGGAGGATGTGTCATGAAGTTTTTGGATTTCTCTAAAGACTCTTGACCCTTGGAAATTCATGTGCAGTTTTAATTTACGGGTTATTCAATGCAGCAATGTGACAGGAATGGTCCAGTATTTACTGATTCGAACGACACGTTTCAGTGGCCTGGTTCCTGTGGTTCGCCGAATCGGCACAGACCCCCGCTGCGAGGTTCATCAAATGGTGCTAGGAGTTCGTGAAGGGAAGCCGGGTCTCTTCTCCTTATATTGTCCGACGTCATCGTCATCCACTTCCCCACCTCCATACTTCTCACCCTCTCCCATGCCCTCCCCCACCTTCCCTTTCCCTTCCTCCCCAACCCCTCTGACCCACTTCCCTCCGCCCTCATTCCAGCAGCATCTCTGCCCAACGGTGGCGCTACCTGCCTCAGCGCCTCCCTTCCCAACGTCATGCCCATCGTCCCCTTACTCAGGACCCCCTTACTCAGCTCCTCCCTATTCACGGCCATTTCATCCAGAAGAAATCTGCTATGATGACGGCAACCTGTGGTGTGATATTGTAAGTGTTGAGTCACTGCAGGCATCGATGATAACCTTGGTCTAAATGTAATCCTCTCCATCCTGTTTCCAAAGTGCACTTTCTTCTGAAAATGCTGATATAATGAGAGTAAAGACATTTACCCTATAAATGAATCAATCACCGTATAAACATATTTGAGGTTGAATTATTTTCCAGTCATAGCAGACCATTTTGCTTCAGGCCGAGTCTTGATAAAAGTTTAAATTTGCTTTATTCAGACCTGTTATTATTATGTCATATCTATAAGGTCATGAGTGCTCAAGCTTTAGAAAACTAGGAGCTTCTTATCATGTTTATTTTATGTGGATGTCTGCCATTGATTTTCACAGTGAACATTTATTTTGAGTGGGCAGTGTGTTGATGATATGTATATATTCAATCCTGTGTGTCTAGGAACTAGTTATACTTAAAAATTCTCCCTACTATGTTTTGGTGAATGATAATCAACCATCGCCATATGAGCTAATTTAGTTTTCAGTATCAAATAATGCAGAATGTTTTTACCTTCTATTTTTTTGTGATTTTCATAAATTTCTTAACCCTAACTTATATTGAGTTGCCAAATTTTTCCAGGCATAAATTCCTTAGACTATAGCTTAGTAACTGGAATGCAGATGTTTTGGAACATAAATATATGTATGAGAATATTAGATGCTTTATTGAGCCAATTTAAGAAGAAATAATTTGCCTTTTAAACTCAAAAATGATGCTTTCATTTAATGATATCTTTCAGATTATGGAGATTAATATTAAGCATGCCTCTCTCATTATTCCTTTTGAGAGATCATTCAAGAATTCAGCCTTCAATAAATGTAGCCTCAAAAAGAATGTTCACTTCATTCACTGTATGAGGATTGTTATTTATGGCATGAATGATTTATTTATTTGTAATAGTAATTGCATAACTGAAGGGTTAAGTTATCCAACTCTTGTGACATAATTTATAACCCTTGGGTAAGTAAATAAGGCTACTGCGAACTAACTGAAATTATATTCGAAGACCTTTTGAAAATCATCTTATCCCTCCACAAATGTTGTCTTGTAGTGTGTTCATCTTGAATTCACTGGTATATCCACTTGAGTGGTGCACTGTCAGTTAATCATATGACCAAAACTAGGTAGATGAAAAGGTTAAAATGGAAATGGGGTGATAAGGGAGGCAAAGTTGGTGTATGATAGGCAAGGAGGGCAATATAATGCGACACATGGATTGGATTTGCTGGTGTGCCCTTTGCTTCGAAGAATATGCGGAAGTACCTTAAGTGCTACTGTTTTAATGCTCATCATGAGATTATTTTTTGTTGAAAAGGTAGAGGTTTCGATAGGTTATCAATTTGATCAAGTTTTCCTTTAAACCTGTGAGTGAGTACCCTTCCTTTAGGGAGTATGCATGCCTTACTTCTTCTGTGCTATGCTTTTGGATCACACTCTGCTTCACTTTCAGCTGGGGACTCTCCTTGGCTGCTGCTGTCGTCGCAAGCAGTTTGTGTCAATGCTGGCCAACCGCCACTTGGAGGCTTGCATGCTCCTGGCCCTTCGTGACCAGCCACAAGCCCAGGATGCCCTCTGCTTGATGCTAGAGTGGAACCTCCTGGGTGGGAGAGGAGGTGGGCGAGAGGGCTCAGAGGGGTCGGAGGGCAAGTCCAAGGATTCTACAGGGGGAGAAGGCAAGGATGGCGATGAGCCACCGGAAGGGAGGAAGGGGGGTGAGAGGGGCGTGAGGAGACGGAAGAGAACGGTTCGTAGGAGGATCATAATCAACAGTGGTAGTGTTCCTGGTATGAACCTGAACGAAGGCAGACTCAGCATGCGACGCCACCTTAAGGGGGGTGATAAGTCTGCCAAGTACAAAAGCAGTGACGAAGCTGTGACCAGGGCACTGGAGAATGAGAATTTTTTCCCGAAAAATGAGGGTGATTCAATGAAGTATGGGGAAAATGAATGCAATGTGAACCGTGAATCGGATCCAGAAATAACGCTTGTATCAAATATTAATCCTAAATTAGATCTTGTTGCTAGTGACTTGAGTGCCTCAGGTAGGAGTGAAGGAAATAAGTCTGACAAAGGGCATGAACAGGGGACAGAGTGTAAGGAACTTCCTGATGGGAAAGTGTGCACGTTGACATCGAACAACTTGTTGGAGTTTTTTGATCCCATCACGAGTAAAACATCATCGATACCTGTTTTACCCCTTCCTGTAGATGAAAATGTGGTTGCAGATAGTGTCTCGCAAGCTGAAAAAGATAGGGTAACAGAAGAAGCAAGCTTGGAGAAGAAGGAAGCTGTTGGATCCAACCTCTGTGATGATAGACTAGTTGAAGGGCCAATTGATGCTTATCAGGGTATACATGAACAATTATTAGTTTCAGATGAACTGCCAGAAAAGAGAGAGGTGATTGTGGAGGTTAATAATAGTGAAGAGGATGATGAAGAAGATGATGATGAAGATGAGGAAGATGAAGAGGATGATCAGAGAACTCTTCAGGTTGTAACTACGCTTCAAAGTACAGAGTCAGGCCGGAGTAAATATACTTCCCTCTGCCAGAGACAAATGCATTTGCGAGAGTTGGTGAGTATTGAAAATGTTTTTAATAAAAAAATTAAATTCTAAAAGCCATTACTCCTGCTGACATTTATATCCACTTTGCAAAAGCAATAGAAGATTAATAATGTCCATTTTAAATGCAAGTTGGATAAAATTAACTTCAGCATTGTGACACTTTCAGCTCATGAACCCTTGCACATAAAGGGAGGTATTTTGACCTTTACTATCCATTTTCAAAATTTCAGTTATTCCTCATTCCTGCCATTCTCTTTACCAATTCTTATTGTAGTTGTGAAATATTGTGATTGATTTTATTGAGTGATTGCAGTATCTAATATTCGGATTCCCTTTTCTTATACTTAGGGTACAAAATGTATATTTAGTTAATCTATTTCAACTAATCTTCATTTGATGAAACTTGTCTTTAACTCTCTGCATAAAATTCTTTGGTTAAAAATTATTACTGTAGTAGTCATAATGGAGTGTCTTCCATCAACCAAAGAATATGTAAAGTAGTGGAAAATGTGTGATGTTTTTTTGTACATCGGGAAGATTTTTTTGGTTACTGACCAGCTAGTCTGACTGACTTAAAAGTCTTATTCAATGGATCGTTTTGTATAATTTTAATGTGGGAACTTATTTGGACTGATGGCATATTTTCTTATCATATACGATATTCTGTGGATTTGAAATAGCTACCCAACAAAGAGGGAGGTTACATGTTGGGGTGTTCATTTAAATGGCAAGGTTTATGAGGTTGGTTAAAATAAGAAAATTTGTGTAGGTTTTTCTCACATTGCCATGCATAACTTTGTGCATTAAAGTATTGAATTGTTTTATCTCATCTTCATTTTTTTGTGAACATGCTGGAGTAAACTTAACTTTATACATATTTCCATTAATCAGATGTGCACTTAGTGATATTTACAGATATATATGAGTAATTATAATGTACCAGATGCCTTATGTTCTCCCCTTTTACATAAGCAATTAAAATCATGAAGCAGATGTAATACCTAGGCATGCTAACAGAAAAATTAAATTTAAAAATCAAGTTGCTGAGCATTTTGATGAATGGAAATTAAAATTTTTTGCCACACATTTCTCTGTCAGAAACATTAACCCATGTAGAATTTTTTAAAATTGGATTGCTTATCTTTATATTAATTTCTTCAAATGAATGCTATTTAACCTTTTAACTGTGTGAGTTTTTATTTTTGATTATTTTTGAATTATGTATATTGTGGCAAAAATTTCATAAATTGCTAGTAATGTAATGTGAGAATCTTGCTGGAAGTATACACTAATGCATTGAAACTTCAGAATATCAATATTGTTTATCTGGAATAAATAGCCAGTCATCCTTTTTATGAAATTCCAAAGTAATAAGTGTATATAGCATTTATTCCAGCAACAAAAAGGAGGGCCTAGAAAATTATCCCTGCCACCTCGGTCCACTGATGCCGACGTGACCCGTCTGGTTTTGGGATCCTGGCCAGAAAATGAGGAGAAGGAGAACCTTCCCCTTGCAAGGATCCCTCCATATGGAAGATTCGGGAGTCTTGAATGCTTGAGTTTGGCGTTCACTCATGTCACTTCGGCTTGTGCGACGCATCTAATTCACATACCAACTCTGCGGTACCTTAACCTATGGTCAACACAGGTTAGTACTGAATGGGCACCTAATATAGGTATATTAGGATCTGTCTGCAAAATAATTTCCATTTGGCTCCCAGGAAAAAGTTAGGAAATACAGAGAAATTTTTATTATGTTCCACTCAATTATACCATCTTAATTTTAATTTAAATGTTTTTCTCAGCATTTTACAAGCTTTTGCATCCTTTCCTGATAAAATTTCACTCTATGTGATTTTGGCCATGCCTTAAATCTGGGCTGCGATTCCTTCTCATGTTGAAGGATCAGGGATGCAAGTCATTTATCCTGCTGGTCATCACGTGATGCCTAAACTGGGCTATCAGACATTCACTAATTGAAACATTACAAAAAGATCAATGTCATGGATGGTAATGTTTGGGTGGGATTTCAATGTATGAAAATCACCCTGTAACTCAACATTTTGCATTGTTTCTTTGGAATTTCTCTCCTTTAATATACTTTCAATATATTGTAATAGACCGAGCAACATCTGAACTGAGTGATTGGTGTTAGGAAATCCAACAGCTGGCTCAGTAATGGTGGATTCGCCACTCTCTTGAAATCTTTTTATCAATTTTTCATACACCAGTTTGTCATTCATCACGGATGGTCGGCCATTTATTTTTGTGGTGTGTCCACTTTTAAAGCATTCAGCAGCATTTTTGTGCACACACTTCAACTCATTGTGTTCAATCCATAAACACCAAATGGTTGACAGAAAATCTCAACTGGTTTACAGATTACGGCCTACAGAAACTAAATACAGAACATGCCATGCAGTTGAGAGGGTTCTCAGTTGTGGCACATATTTTGAATGACAGTTTTACGGTGCAGAAAACAGCTGCACATACTGACCAACACAGTTAAACACATCGTGCTATGCTGTGTCATGAAAGTGGTGACCAACTTCTCATGTCACCCCATTTAAATGGAAGTTATTTCCCAGATAGCCCTAGTAGGATCTACTTCATAGCATGTACCTTTCATCTTTCCTTTCCTAGGTAGCAAAACTACCCTGAAATATTTTTAGGTTGAATTGGCCAGTGATCTGAAGTAAAGTTAGCTACCATGGTTGGCCCAGTGTCATATGATAACACTTGCCATTACAGACCAACGCTAGTTTTTAAGATTAAGTCAGAGCTGGATTCAATTTTGTATCAATGTTGGCTTCTGATATTGACTTGAAATCATTTACCACCTCTATATCAGTATGTTCATTTACCATTTTTTTTACAATGAGCATGTGAACAGTTCTTGTTACAGCACTTTCATGTTGTCTTGGAAGTATGAAAAGGTTTTGCTATTTTGATTTTGAATAACACTTTTAAGGAGATAATTTCAAACTTTTTAGAATTGTACTTTCGAATCTTTCAGCTTCTATGGTACTCACTCTTCATCTTCCTTCCCTGTAGTCTCTTATTGAAAAGGGCTTTGCACTCTGATGTGAATGATAGAGTGAACTTGTAGGAGTGAGGATTACTGTGGGAGAATGGAGGTAGTGGTTTGGGATGTGTGACCAAGAAGTTGTTACCAGCTTAAATTTTATCAAATATGCTCTCCTTTTCTGTTGGCCATAAGAAAGGGCATGAAGCTTCGATAAGGGTGACTGTGATAATGATTTTTTAAAATTTAAATCTTGATATAGCTCAGTAGAGTAATTTCATATGACCTAAGGCATATGAGAATTTGAAAGGAATATAACATTAAAATTAACCATCAGGTAGGAAGTTGGGCTGTTTTTCAAATGCACTGTATTTGGAATAACTAAACATTGAGCAATTGACCTATGCAAACACAAAAAAGTGCATCAAAAATATGTTGCATTTTTTTTATAGGTATTAATGAAAGAAGGAAAACATTTTTTGAGCAGGTACTAATTCCTTCGGTTTTACTTTGATGTTGGAAATTTTTTTTGTTTGTTTTGAAGTTAGTGAAACAGTGATGAAATGTAATGATGTTGCTGGTGAGGAATTAAAATGAAAGATATAATTCTCATGTCATTACAAAACTTTCTGTTTCTATCTCCTTTTACTGTCTCTCACAATCATGGGGGTTGCCATTGAAGTTAGTCATTTACCAAATCAATGTAAATCATGTGATCTCTTGGCTTCTATTCTAGTCCTTTACTTCTGGAGTGCACGTATTCATTTGCCCTTTTACTCCCCTATATAATAAGATTCCACTGAAATGTTGAATACAAAATGGTTTTCTACCATTTTAGGTTGGTTTTGGATGGACACACATTGGACATCAGTGCATTTCTTAGCTTCAACCAGCAAGACACCTCACGTGGGAGTAAACTGTTCTTCAATACTGCATACATTCTACCTCCCTTCATTCCATCCAAGATCCCTATCCATTTCCTCCCTTAATATACCCTGATTTACATTCTCCCCACCATCACAGTCTTCAGCATTCCATTGTCTATCAAAATGCTCTTTTTCCTCCTTTCCTACCCCATTTGGATTTTTCCCGACAACCCACTCTCTTCCCTCACCTTGCATAGTACTTCTCCATTTGTTTTCACTTCTGCCCACTTCACCTTTTCCATCTGTCTACATGCCCACAAATCTCATAAGCCTCCAATCTACTCGTATCATCTTGCTCCAATGGCTATATTTCTACACCATACAAAACCATGCTCCATGTCAAAGTTTTAACAACAGCCCTACTCGACTTAGCTGCCATCAATTCTCTCTTTCTTGTGAAAGTTTCTTTGCCTAGTGCAATTCTTCTTCTTGCATCCAAAAAAGTGTTTATAATTAAAACTTAGGCAAGTGGTTTTATTTTTTGTGTGCTAGTTTCCTCCTGTTTTTACCCATCCCAATTTGTCTTCTGCCAGGCAACTGTGTTCACCAGCCTCTTATAGCTGTTATGAAAATTCCTTCATACATTCAATGCTATTTATGTAATGCTTTTATCATTTTTCCCAACAGTTTGGTGATGCTGGTCTTCAACTTATATGTGAACATTTACATCGTCTCCAGGTCCTGAACTTATGTGAAACCCCAGTCACAGACAAGGGAATTCTTTGTCTAACTGGTAAGTTTGGCGCTGAATAAATTAATGGTTATTGTGCATGTTAAGGTGGTTGCTATGTTTTTCATTGATTAAAATTGTATGCTTCTGGATTTTTATTCCTTCCAAGTCCAGCTTTATAATGTCTCATTAAACTGAAGTTTAACTCTAATCTCTGTAAAAATTCAGAAATCAGTGTTGAAATCACTGTCTAAGTCCAAACCTGCTGCTACAGTGATCAAAATATGGGATACACAAAAGATAAATGGTTAGAAACTAGAGAAATTGTTGGTGTAGGTACACGTATGCATAATTAAAACTAAGAAAATGGAATAAACATATAGTAGAGCCATAGAATGTTAGCCAAATCAAAAATCAAGAATTTCAATAATGTTTATGGCATAGCTCTTTTTTTCTTTTAATAAACACCCATTCAAGGAGGTGGATTTTTTAAAGCATATCATTGGCTTCATTTATAACATGGATTCATGTCATAAATTAAAATCCCAAAATAAGAGTATATGTATGTGTGTGTTCTG
Organism: Hetaerina americana; assembly: GCF_022747635.1. Classification (NCBI taxonomy): domain Eukaryota; kingdom Metazoa; phylum Arthropoda; class Insecta; order Odonata; family Calopterygidae; genus Hetaerina; species Hetaerina americana. The sequence goes on from NW_027286874.1 coordinate 73,963,021, forward strand.
CAAAGACCCAAATACCCAGTTTTGAACCAGTGTATACACAATGGTTCAAAACTTAACTAAAGAGAGTATTGCAAAGAAAGGACACTAACAGATGTGTTTGAGATTTTGATGTTCAATCCATCTTTATCAGAATGCCATTCTCGGGGGAAGAGAGGAGAGAATATGTGGTGGGGGAGGGGAGAAAGAGGTAAGGCACAATGAGTCCAGGGGGTGAGAGAGGATGGTGGCTATTGAATAATTTTAGTGAATGATGTTAAGCCTGGGAGGTATGAAAGATTTAAGCACCCACATATGAGCCAGCTTACAAGTTCTCTCCTTAATATTGCTTTTGGATTTGTGGAAGGTTTCAATCAAGAAAACAGAGATGCAGTTTCTTAACATTTGGTCATGAGGAGCAGTATGAGTTGGGATGGAATAATTAAAGAAGGCGGAAGGTTTAGTCAAGTAGTGGTGGTTATTCATGCAGAGGGAAAGGGCGGTGGTGGATTCACTCACATAGAAGGCTGAACAAAAGTTACAGGAGAGACAGTGTATAATGTTGTTTAAGATGCTAAATAATTTAAAGCAAACTTGCGTGCCATTTAACTTGTAATGATTGGAACTTAGCAGTGACATTTTTTTTCTCTTCATGCGCATCGGCCTCTGCGGCTGTGATATTTCTTGGAAATATTACTTGTGGTTACTGTCTTCCGATAGATGTTGCAAATGGCTTGGAAGGATTATATCAATATTATGAATTTCTCTCATACCAGTTTTTATTTTTGATTTTTAGCTCTCAAGAATCTTCGTCGACTGAATTTGAACAGCACACGCCTATCGCCAGAAACATTTGAAAAATTAAAAGCAGAATTGCCGAGCCTCCAAGAATGTGATGTACGTTACACTGACGCTTGGTGATCTTCTCAACAATATTCCTTCTGAAAATGACTGCATGAGTTGAGTATTAGCTTACTTAGGTGTTGCAAAATGTACCTTTATGAGAAGAGGTTTGCTTAAAACAATGAACTGATTATTAATATTATTGAAAAGAATACGCTAAGCAGGTAATGAGTAACAATGGTGGTGATCTACTTGTGTTAAAAAATTTCCTCAAGGCAACTTTGGAATAATTCAAGTTGCAAATGCACAAATCATAGGCACAAGAAATTTGACTTAGTTATGTATTATATATATATATATATATATATATATATATATATATATATATATATATATATATATATATATATATATAATTATGTATGTATATATAAAATATTAGAAATCAACATTAAAATATAATTCTGATACAACTGAAATTCATACCCTTACACAAATATTTTAGAAAGGAAAATAAAATTGAGTGCGTATAAATTGTAAGGCATGAATTTAACATTATGGATTGTTGCTTTGACTGAATGTCAATGTATGAAGTGGAGCACAAGTGAGCTGCCAATGGATATTGTTATTATTTGAAATGTGTACATATTAATTTATCATTATGTGAGCATTCATTTAACAAAATAAAATGCATGATGTATGCAATCAGCTGATAAGACATGCAGCAGTGAAAACTTAGTTTAAATTCTCTGCTATGTGTGAAGTCATTATTTGCGGGACCGCATTACAGCATTAAGTGTATCAGCAGCTTATAAAGAAATATATTTGAGAAGGAGGTACAATAAGTGTGTATGAGCATTCTGTACAAGATTTGGCTTAGAACTGTTTACTGTGTCATGTGCTGACTTACTTGTTTTTTAGCTTTTTGATGTTCTTATAACCCCATGAAAATAACTAATCTTTCTTTACGAGGCATTATTATCTTTTGCATTGCTTATTAATACTACTTTCCTCAGAATCTTGATTTGTAATGGATGAATTTATAAAAAAAATTAATGGTGACCAAATATTTTTAAATGTTCAATTGATGAGTTTCGAACTCTTGGTAGGAAAACTGAGGTGAATGTTTCCCTTAAATTATGCAGGATTTTTATATTTGATTACATTTTGTTTTGAATTTCTGTGAAATTGTTCGTTAATGTCTTCATGGGAAAAGTTAGTTGGAAGGGCACCTTGTTTAAAAGAGAAAGATGGTTGGTTCCATGACTATAGTCATAAATCTGTGACAGGAGGGGAGTTTTTTCATTGAATCATATTCTGCCCATGAAAAAAAGTGACTCTCTTTACCATGTGAGTTGTTAAATTCATTTCACCTTCATACTCTTCCAAAAAGGTAATTGTGATTATGTAGTTGTTGGTAATTAAAATATGTTGTCAAGTCAATAGAGGAGTGTGATACAGTATTTTCTATTGCACATCCACAAACGTGGTCCAATTAATTGTCTACTAACTTTTTATTGATAGATATCATATTGCATAAATTGAAAACTTTGGATTGCTTCTTTCTTTTGAAAGCAGTTTTTTTTGCTGGAAAAAAATGAAGGCTGAAATCTTAAAAGATCATTATCAATTCTTTAATTTTATTTTGAGAAAAATTGAACTATTCTACAGTATAATTTAACATGCCTCAGCAAAACTCCTTCGATGCATTGCAATGGAATCACGTAGAATATCCCACCAATGAAATCAATTAACTATAGTCACTCTGTTACTAACTGTGGTATGTTTCCCCCTTATCACTCCGCTATATTAGAAAACATTGAGACTGATGAAATCTGCTTTGTTTTTATAAATTTATTTTCAGATATGTGGAAGGATGCATTTCTAGGTTAAGATTAAAGCTTTAAAGGCCAACATAGACTTTTCATAATTAAAATATATTTCAGGGAGAGAAGAACAATTAACAGATTTTTGAAAAATTGTACATATTACTTGTTTGAAATCTGGAATAGGGTTAATATTGAGAGCATTTTTTGTGTGCCAGTTTTTATATATAATTGTATAGGTATACCAGCATTTAGGATACTTTTGTTTCTGTTATCTGTTGTTTGGGAATTCAATCCTTGTCAAAGTTTATCTTCCCAAAGCCAGGATATAGGGCTAGTTATGTGCCGTGTTGACAAGGTAACGGATTCATAAATTAAAATGATTGAATATGGAATTAATTGATTGGATAATGTTATTTTGATGCTTATTTAATTATTGAATGTATAATCCATTAATTGTATTTCCATTTCAAAATTAAAGTTATCACGGTAATTTGTTTCATAGCCTTTACAAGTTTTTGCAAGTTAGTATCTTTTGTTTGGGATATCTCATGTTAAAATACTGCTAAATACGGATGAAGACTATGGCTGGGTAAATATTTGATTTTCAACTGTTGATTATTCATTGAAAATTGTTTGAATGTACTCCTTATAAAGATTCTTTACTTTCAATGTTTTAACATTTTTTGCCAAGTGATGACACAAGTTGAAATAATGCAGGTAGCCTGTTATATTAACTATTCTCTGCTGTATCTTATTCATTTCGCTGTTAAAAAATTTAAAATATGTACTTGGCATTGAATATAAAAATGGACCAGATGAAGAAAAAAATCCCTCTGAGAGAATATTATATTTATTCTATTTAAGAGTTTGATAGAAAGGTCTAGGAAATGTTTTTGCCCAGATGTTATGGAGATGTCTATGTCACTAACTTCATCTTCCAGCTCTCTTTTCTATAAAGGTGAAAATTATTTTGATAATAGTGACAAAATATGTTCAAATATAAATCTAAATGACCACTGATGGTGTTCTACATATCCCACTTTCTGGAAATTTGGTGCATCTGATGCACAATGGAGTCTCCATATAACAAATCTTAATGTCTTTAACAATGGTTGGAATACTTGGCCTATTGTGACTATGGAGTTGATTGTACTCAAATGTACTACTATGTACCTTGCTACTTTACCCATGTCCTGAATGCTACTGTATTTAAGAAAATTCATTTTATGAAATGTTAAAATTTGAGTAAGCTAGTCACAATAGTCTTGGTAGTGCATAGATAATTATTGATTCATTATATTGAATAAAATTAATGTTAAATTATGTTTTACGTTTCATTTTAATTATGGCCAGCTAAGGTTTGTTTCAAAACAATCTTAAGTTAAAACATAACATCATGCATTTGTTGTCGACATTTATGCTTAGTTTCCCATGGGATAAATATATCAAAGGAGATCAAGGAATGAATGTTAGGAAACGCATATGAGGAAACATGGAGGAGAAGACAATATCCTTGGAAAATATGTCACATCCATGATATGAACCAGTAAACAGTTGAAAGGTTATGATACCAAATATTTTAAGGTTTCAAAAATGTGTTCACACAAAATGCATAGTTTCTAAGATAACCCAAAGCAAATCTATTTACTCTGGAAGGAGACTGTATGGAGTGAATTGCCACAATTTTGCTGGAGCATGACTTCTGCATGTGCAGAAACAAACATGAATACATGAGTCGTTAATTAATCCTTCGGTATAATTAGAAAAACAAATTATTTTGGATAGATTTTTTTTTAGTTTTCAACATATTCTCCTTTAAGCTTGATGCACTTTTCTCAGCATTTCTCCAACTTTTCTAAGCCGTCCAAAAAGTAGAATTTTTCAAGGTCCTCAAAATAGGCTTCAAAGTTGGCGATGACCTCCTCATTCTATGTTAATTGCTTAGTGCCGATTCATTTTCAAGTTTGGAAATAATAAAAGTCAGTGGGGGCCAAAACTGGTGAATGCAATGCATGTTGTAATAATTCGAACTTTAATTCCATAATTTTTGCTGTGAAAACTGCGCAGTTGTCCACATGAACATTGACTTGATGGAGGAGAATATTTTTTTTCCAAATTAGAACGTTCTTCTTGATCTTATTTCTCAAATTAAAATAACAGTGCATAATACTCTCCATTTATAGTTTTTCCTTTTTTCTAGTAATCGATTTAGATAACTCCTTGTGCATCCCAAAAACCATAGCCATCACCTTGTCCACCAATTTTACTCTCTTTGCCTTCTTTGGAGTTGGATCTCCTTAAGAAACACAGTTTTGTGTGTTCAATTTTCTCTGGAGTGTAGTATGGTATCCATATCTTATCCTCAGTTATGTATTGATGCAGAAACTTATCAGGACAGCAAATGAAAGGCACCAAACCAGCCTCAGAATCAACCACACGATTGTATTTATTCTCCTCTGAGAACGATCATGGCAAAACCCATTTTTGTCATACCCAATGTTTTGTGCAAAATTGAAAACACTGTACATTGTGATATGTCTGTTGCCTCAGGTATTTCACACACTTTCGTTTGTGTATCACTCAAAAAAATATCATGAATTCCGGCAATCATTTTTGCGGAAGTCACTTTCACTAGACATCCCAAATAATGTTTATCATTTGTAGATCTACTGGCACATTTAAATTCATTTAACTAGTTGTAAACGGTTGCTAACAAAGGAGAAGATGTGCCATGAACTTCATCCAGCTTGGTTTTAATCTCTTTTGGCCCTAAACCCTTTAAATAAAATTGTTCAATCATCACACCAAACTCAACTTTTTCATTGCTTAAAATAAAGAAATATGTGTGCTTCAATCAACTACGAAAATGAAACCTTAACATTAGTGTTGTAAGAGAGAAGGCTCACTGGAAGCAAATCTTTTCCAATACGGTGATTGCCTTCTCTTGGATTTTATAAGGACTTATTGAACAACCCACTTGCGAAATTACTTACTTCACTCCTCCTTACTAGAATAGCAGTAGTAGTATATGAAATTATATTCTTCCTGTTATACTACATTTGGCAACTAGTTTTTCCTGGCTAATTATACAGACTTTATGATAGCTGTAAGTCTCGAATGATTGCTAATCAACTCCTGTTTGAATGCAGTGGATTAATATGGAGCTTTGTGATATTAGATGGTTTTAAGGTGGAATTATTTGACAATTTACATGAGTTTGATAATTCTGTTGTTATTAGTCACCTACATAACTCTAAATTGAAGCAAATATTTTGATTTCCTCTGCTAATTTTGTTTTTATGATTGTCATAACTACACAATTGTGTGAGTTTGCCTTTTGTATGGTAATGCAGCATTTAAAATGTCCCTTTTTAAGGTTTTAGTTTTATCTTTTGCTATTGGTTTATGATTGTATCAAAGTCTTGATGCGGTGTTGTTAAAGCTCTTATATAGGACATTGATTTAACCAAATTTTTATTTTTGCACTACGTGAAGTCATTGTATGATTAGACACATATCAATTGAATGCAATTTGACTGATTTTCTCAATTTCATTTCGATGGTATATGTCCCTACCAGTGGGTCGTGGTAGTCCATTGGGTAGAGCGTTGGACTTGTGACCGGAGGGTCCCGGGTTCGATTCCCGGGCAAGGCACTCTGGGTACCTGTAGCTGCACCCAAGCTAAAGTGATTTTTTGGGTACCAGGTCTTCCTGGGAAACCATATTTTGGTCAATTGAAAACATTTGTATTGCTAGCAACCAAATAGAACTGCAGCACTTAAACTTTTATGGAGTGTAGAGTAATAACTATTTTACATTTTGTACCATACCATGGCATTATCATATCTTAAAATTTTAATTTTCATATCAGACCTATTTTTAGAAATTGATTCCACCATTTTTTTTCACCCTAATTGATGTCCCTGGATGTAGTAAGCCTCTTTCACTTCACATACTTTGCATCTTCTGATACCAGTCTCCTCCCACCAAGGTCTCCACTCCTCCAATCAGTCATCTTATTTTTTGACTCCATATCTTTTCTTTTTCCCCTGCAGTTCTAGTTTCATTGAACATATTTTTCTTAACCTTTTCCTTCATAGTTTTTCCTTCACTTGTCATTTCATTCTACTCCGGCCTCCTTTCATTTAACTTCATTGGCAATACACCCACATTTACCTAGCTGCATCTTATTTGTATATTCTTAGCTTTGTCCATAACAGTTGCTCCACTCATTTTAACATTATGTTTTCATCCCATTCATTTTCAATTAACATTCTTTTCTAATTACCACATTTCTGGTGTAAGTGCAAGAAGTCTAGTATGAGTACACTCTTCACATCCATAGCTTATCCTTAATCCTCTAATAATTCATTTCTTACCCCTTGATACCTTCTTTCAGTTACCCCAACTTAATTGTACTCTGTGATTTATTTCTTTATTCAAGTCCACTATTGTCATTCAATTTTGATCCAACTTTCATTCTTTATGCAATTTCTCTCAATGAAAGCTCATTTTTCCAATCCTCTCGATTTTCCATAAAATTTAACAGTACATTTTCTTCCTACTATTCTTGATCAATCCTCTCTGATTTTTGAATACTCTTTACAAATCTTCTCCCTTTCTACTTACTTTATGACACACTATCATCAGCAAATAGCCTATTGTACACTTAGCTTTACTTAGCCCCCTTTTTTTTGATGACATTAATTCCCAATGCAAACACATTAGCTAAAGGATGACCCCAGATCCTACTCTTGGTGAGAAATATTCTATAGACCCTATACTGCATCCTATCTGTCTGTGTATTAGGATACTCCCCTAAAGCTATATGCACACAGAACTCAGTAAGCAGCCACATTGATATGGGTATGGTACCAATATAATTGCACAATAGCAGTGCACCAACAGGGCACTCATGGTCAGCAGTTGCCTATGGAAAATAGAGTGGGTAAGTAATGAGCTGTGAATGGCTTTGAACTCCTGCATCAGTCACATGTGACATCCACTGTGGAAGCATGTGGGATGTGGCAGCGGGATTACCGGGAAGATGTTCTTTAACAATCGACCATATTTTGTTGGTTTAAACAATTTAATGGAGGGCTGTATTTCAATGGCAAACCATGTTGGTCTAGGCCATGCTTTTTAAAGGCTATGTTTGTGGGCTATTGTGATCCAGCTGACATATATTGAGACTAATTATTTCCTCAATGCCACCAGGAAAGCCACACAATTGATGCACCTGTAAAGAGTGTAATACTTTTATATCTCTCATTCATCCATGAGATCCTATCCTAGGTCATAGGTTGTTGGTAATTGTGTGATGACTTATGTGGCCAGGTATCTTGCATTGAATTGCCATGAATCAATGTTACTTGAGATGTTTGTCATATGTCCACAGCATATTTAATGAGGGTGTCTAAGGAGTAATATGTTTCCTTTGTTTCTTTCTATTGAAAATAGTTTCCAAGTGAAAAGTTCTTGAATGGTGGCACCTTCAAGGTAGAGACATAAAATATGCATGCATATTTTCCCCTTAAGTCAAGTCCTTAGTTCATACATGGCACAATGTTCGCATATGCTTAGTTAGTGGTTCCTCTCTCATCCTAAATTTCTGGCATGACCCACTTATGTCTCTTCTTCACATTTATGAAGGCCAATAGCAATATTTTTCAATCTCTCCATACTCTATGTTGTCTGTTGCACCTCTCTCAGTGCAAATGTTGCATTTATCATACTTTTCTGTTTTTTAAATCCAAACTATCTCTTCCTTATCATTATTCATTTTCTGAGACATTAATTTATTATAGTTTAAAAAATTTGGCATTTTTTGAGACACAAAATCACCCTTGAAATAGTTTCTCCACTCCTGGATGCTACTTCTTGCCAACTTTATAGATATTACCACGTTTTATCTTCATTATCTTGGAATTCTTTCTTCCACAAAAGCCTCCAGGAAATCCAAGAATTAGTTTAGTCCTGCTACTCAAATTTTATCATTGTTCTGCTGAGTTTCTACCTAGCCCTCTGTTGTCCTATATAAAATCTCCCTCGAGATTATTTTATTGCATCTCTTTGTATTCTTGAAACCAAATCTTTGTTTGGCTTACCAATATTTCATAAAAATTTTCTTAATTTTGGAATGTAGTGCATAAATTTCTCTTTCCACCAAATACTGACTTTATCAGTATCCTTGAAAGTCATTCATGTACCATTCCTTATATATTTTACTTAAAATGACTTGAAATTAGATTTTCTCTCCAATGCATATATATTTTTTTGATATATTTACATTTTTATATTATTTCTTTTGAACTATCAAGACTTCTTTTAGGCACCACTGTATTTCGTTAGTGCTACTCTTTGGACAGTGATGACCCCTTCCTTGCCAATATTCCAGTATTCTCCATATTCCATTCCTTGTCCCCAGCATGATCTTATTATATTCTCTCTCCATCTAAGAATCTCTCGGTCACATTCATTGGCTCTCTCTTTTGAGTCCTCCAATTTTAAATCCTTCATTTTATCCAGGGTATCCTTCTTCCTACTTTTATATTTTACTGTTTTGGTAAGTTTCATAACAACTAATTTGTGTTGTGATGGAAAACTATCTACAGTCATAATAGAAAATAGATAACAGATAATTCCTTCTCAGTCCCAGGGTTTTTATATTAATTGATGATCATTATATACTGAGGGTTGCTTTATCAGAGGCTATTGCTTAGATCTCTGTCCTTTATTTAGGCTCGTTTCTTTCTCCTTCTCCAAAACCACTGTTAAAACTTAAATATCTTTAATAATTCTTCCCATGTGTGCATTTAATTCTCATCAAATTTGCTACCTCCCAACTTTCAGTCATTGCACTATCATTTCTCATCCATTTCCATTTCCTTCATAGTCTCTTCTTTTCCTCAAGTTTACATGCAACCCTGGGAAGGCTAATTCAAATAATTGTAACCACTATTTCGCCCACTCCTGGTTAAATACTCAAGTTAATTTTCCTGCTTGCACATGAGAGATAAGCTTTCATTCTGCATGGCGATACAATACATACACACACCATTGCTGTTGAGTCACTTGCACCACACATGAGGAGTCTCGCTAAAGAAAAATGCAGTCACACTCTCCATTTTCCTTTGTTTGTTTCTGTTTTTACTTTGTGTCTTGAACTCAGCCTTCTTTGTAATTTCCATCTTCCTTCTCTCTGTCAGATTTTCCACCCATATCCCTCTGTCTGTCTTCCTTTCAGGATCAATAGTCCCAAATTGAAATGTCTGGACCCTCCTCTGTGAATGACAAGGTAGCTTAAGCTCATTTCTCATTGGTGATGAATGATAACTTGTTAAGGAATCCCAATAATCCATCATGTATATATATATAAAGATTTATTATGACCATGGTGCCAATACTACTTTGTAATTGTGTGGTGAACAATTGTCAAAAGTGTACTTCTGTTCAATTTTTTAAGCAAGGGGAGGGGGAAGTTTGTTGTTATTTTTAGGGAGAGGAAGGGAGAGGGAAGGATGAAGGTGAGACTTAACAAACAAAGGCAAATTCATTCATACAGTATTGAAAGACAATTCTTCAGTTGGAGTCCTGCAGCACATAGTCACCCTAGTGTGAGGGAGAGATCCATAGCTGGAGATCCACGGCAGTGGTTGTTGGTTGCCCACCATGTGTTGTCATCAGGGGTGGAGCTGGGTGAGTAAAATCCAGTATTGGCTCTCTTGCCCTTGGGGAGGAGGAGGAAAGGATTAACTGATGACTGTCTTTCATTACTTTGTGTGTGAATTTGCCTTTGTTTGTAAACCATAAACATAATGCCTACCTTTTCTTTTGCCCCCCTCTCATTTCTCCCACTTCCAAATAACCCAAAACTTTCCTCTTGTTTGAAAAAAACTTTATGTAAACCTGCTCTCTGGTTCATTATTCACCTAAAGATGATGAAGTTACATCAAAACCATGGTGATAATACATTTTTATATGGTGAACTTTTGTGATTATTCAACAAGCTCTATCATCTTATTTGCTGTCAAATGCAGTAATTCTTTCATCTAACCAACTTAATTATTTTGCGCAAAAGATTTGATAAATTTAAGTTTCCTTACATATTGTTCAGAAATATTTTGCCCAGTAATTATAATACAAATGTAGTTTCATTTAACTCAGGTCTTCAGCTAAATTAATGTGTGTGCCTAACAAACTCTGTCACTCTCAGCCACCATTGTGCATTATTAACCTGGTTATTTTTAATGCACTCTAATAAAATTTGGATTTGGGACTCCTAAAATCATATAGGATTATTGACACATTACACTGCAAAACTATCTAAAGATCTGCGGTAGAAAACTGGGATTTTCTGGTTCAACTGTTGCTCAAGAAAAATGTTTTGTTACAGAAATTTGACATCCTCTTGGAAATAATCAATACTTGTGAATATGATGGGACATTTTAATTTTGTTGATGCATTCTCTCAATTACTATGACCAAAATAAGTTTTTGTTTCCAGTCAAAACTCTGTGAAACTGAAACATTTGAAGCATTTAAATACATTATAATTCTCAGAAGTTATCCTGATCCTCAGGTTAATTTTCCTGTTAGTTTGAAAATCTGAAAAAATGTAAATACATCTTGAATTATCATTATCTTCTTAACTCTCCACTAAAGATAGCATATTGCTGATATACATTAGGAATTCATAAGATGTTTCTGAAAAAACTGCTATTTGATCAGCTACTAATAGAAAAACATCTTTACCTATCTAAGTTTCCCTCAACATGTTTCCATGTGCACATTATATTATGTTGAAGGTGATTGGGCACAATATGCCTAATAAATCTTAGGAATTTACATTCCAATATTTTCTCTGTGTGTGGGCATCTGAAATTATTTTTCTTAATTCTTGATATGACAACTATCAGGACTTCATTCAAGTTTCTTCTTTTCATTTACAGAACTAATTATGTAAACTCCTCCCTTAGCTTACCCATAAAACCCATAAAACTATCCTCAATCATTAATTGCAGCTTGATGAAACAAGTTTCTCATCCTATGGAGGTTCCCTGAGAAGGACCTCCTTCAAAAGCTTGTAAATCATAAATGCCCTACCATATTACAGTGCCATTGTATGCATGTATGTATGCATTTAAATAATTACACAAATCAAAATTCGGTTCAAAAGTCATTGCCTGATATAATGCCTGAGGCTAAATCTAGAAAATGCAACTGGAAAAGGAAACTGACATTCTGAGAATGAAGCAAGGCAATCCCAGTCAACAACCCATAGTATTTTCAAGCAAACGCTCTAATTACCCATTAGCCCTTAAAGTGAAGAATGACAATGAGGAATATGGTTTGCTTGATAAACAATAGGGCTTTGGTGCAGATGCATGGCATTTATTCTTATTGGCAATAGATGGATAATATTTGTGGATGTGGACTCAGTGGAAAAACGTATAAAATCACAACAGGCCATATCTCATTGGTAAGTTGGATTTGTTGCTTTTATTAATCGATTAATGATACTTTCCAAATCATGAACTCTGGGTAGGAGTATATAGGTTTGTCTGGGGTGCTCAGAGATCATCTACTCATAAAACTAGAACCATAAGGTCATCAGCTAAAACACTTTCTAATTGTGATACTGCAATACTCTGAATTGATTGTATAGAGTATTGAAAAACCTCCAGCCATTTAATCTATCGGTAGAATTTTTTTGGTATTCAGTTTATGCCGTATGAAATAATTCACTTAGAAAAAAGTAAATTCTATTTGAATTTATTGCTCCTTTGTAAGATGCTGCATATCCTGGATTCCTTTTTTCCTGGTATTTGTTTAGTAGATATTTGCCTCTCTACTGTGCATATTACCTGATAAACTTAGTGGAATGAGGAAATGGTGCATACAGAAAAAAATCTCTCTTTTCAAAAGAAATAATTTAAAAATCCATCTGCCATTAATCCTCCTGGTGTTACATTTGCTCTCAGTGATTTATAGTATACAACCAGTCATAACTCTTCATGAGAGGAATGTCTTTTGTTTGGCTGTACCATTGAAGTTGCTAATTGCATTGGAATACTTAAACCATTAAGTTGAATCTAGGTACCTGTTGGGAGATGGATATTTTGGTATCTTTTTAATTTTATTGAAAATATTAATTGACACTTTTCTATTTGTCGTACATGAAAATCAAAGAAAATGGAACTGAGGACTTGTGATTTGGGATCAGACTGTTGTGGTTAGGTTCATTTCCTTACCACACCCAAGGGTTAGGGTTCAGTGGTGCTCCAATCTTTGACAGATAAGTCTCGGGGTGACTTGCCCAACTACTACATTAGTTATAAACCAACTCAATAACTTTGTGGATTCAAGGCACGACCATGACTAAGTATCATATTTTTTTGTGGTGTTTCCTGATTATATCAAGGAAAAGACCTTGATTTTTCAAATTCCGATGATAAATATTAGACATTGGATTCGAGATCCAGACTATGGAAGATGATTTATACACTGGAAAATTCTTGCATTTATACAACAATTTCAGAATGTAAAAATCATTCGCCTTTACCGAGATTTGGGGGCTTTAAAGGAGCAAGATGCTATAAGGAAACACCGTACATGCAATGTCACTGGCATTCGTAGTCGTGCGCTATGCGCCACAGTCCTCGAGGTTAAAGCCAACTCAAAACACACTAGGGGTGTTTTACCTTTGACAAATTCCAAGAAACTGCGGAAGATGTCGCGACAGTAACTTTCAGCGAAGTCTTCCGTTAAATGTGCATCACAATGCAACAATAACAATATGCATTAAATTTGTCAAAGTTAAAAGGTCAATGCGAATGATTTTTGCCCTCCGATATTGTTGCATTGTAATGCACATTTAGCGGATGACTCCTTTATAATAGTTACTCTCGCGGTATCTCCAGAAGTTTCTTGGAATCTTGCATTTATCTTCACACCAGTAAGTAACCCCATGTAATCAATGATAAATTACATTCGTTCATTATGAGGTAATTCCTTTGCATTTTTATGAAAGGGACCCAGATCGACCCTTCAGGACCTGGCGTTGTGCTAGGGGCACCCTCAGCGCCGGCTCTAGGCGCTCATAGCTCCAGCCTGTTAGGCGGAATGCGGCATGGTTCCCCCTTGTGGGAACCACAAAAGCTACATCTGCGGTCTAATGAAGTTATCGTTAAATCATTTTTCATGGCAGATATTATTGAGAATGAGGATATTATTATCAATGTCTTCCTGATAGGTGTGATGAGGGATCTGAAAGACAGTATACCACTCCCTTTGAAAATAACACTATTCTGTTGACCCCTTGGCCGTGAGCGTCATGTTGAGGGAAACAGGGGTGCTCTGGCACCTTTGTTTCCCACTGAATCATGGAAAAAGTTCAAAGAGAATAAGCCGTCAATGTAAAGAATTATATTTTAGGTATTTATTCAGTATTTTTTATCATTCACAAATACGTAGTAATTTTTGTTTTTTTTTATTATGGTACTGCCGATTTTCAACGAAGAGAATTTTTCTGCTTTGAATCCGCAACGTTCCACCTTCTCCACTAACCTTATGTTCGTACTTCATAAGTTCTTACATCCCTTTTCTCTTTGTCTACTACGTAAGTATGGATATGTTTTAGATTTTTGAAGCGTTTTCGTGTTTGAATGTTTATTTAAGCCTGACGGGGCTCTCCTTCTCCCCTTTTACCTCTCCCTGCCCTTATATCGTCCTCGAATCAGTCTAGTGAGCAAGGCTAGGCACGCATAAGCAGGAGAAGCGTGAAGAGAGCCGACCATCTTCCCTTGCGTTAGCAGCAGGATACGAGAGGGAGACGGATGATGCAGTGAATCGACCCGAAGGAAATAAGGACGTATTTCGCTGAGCTTGAATTCGCTCAGCTGATCGGAGGAAAAGCTCGCGGGAAATTATTTCGGAAGTCAATCTGTAGGTAGATCCAAGGGGTGAAGGACAAGCTGGGTGAATTGGCACCACGACCGCCTCCTTGCGAAATACATTTGGCTTCAATAAAATTCGAAATAAATATTAATTAATGCCCAACACTACTTTTGAACACCTTTTTGAACCCGAACGCAAACTTGTCTACTGGAGGGTGCTTTATGGTATCTAAATAAGTGCGGCAAGTATTTAATTGAGTTAGAGTTTTACATTACTTCTAGAAAAGGTTCAAAAAATATTTTTATTCGCATATAGAAGCTACCTTCATCACACATTACGAGGTTTTATCAATCATACACCGAGGCCATCCATTATGTAAAGTGCTTATTAATACCTACACCATTCGTGTGCGACGAACTTTCTCGATGCGTATGCAGGGTGCGTGAATATCGCGTTTCTACCACTTCGCGTTGTTTCCAGATGACATCGATTTCAACAACATTCCGGCTGTCTGCTTCACTTCGGCCCGAACACTCTGGCTGGAATGGGAAAGATTTCGAAATCTCTAAATTCCTCTCTCTTAGAATGAGAGATTCAAACGAAAACTTGGCGAGCACAGTATGGGAGCGAGCGAGCGATCGTAATTCGACCGCGCATGGCCGATAAGGACCAGTGTTTATCACATCAGTTGAAGTCCATGACTATTCTATCAATATTTATTTTTCTTAGCAAGTCTAAGTGATACGAAAGGTTTCGGAAGGCCCATCCGCTATTTTCTTCGAGTTAACCCAACAGTTCGCAAGAGGCTCCATTTGGTTTGACTTCGGGACGGATTCTAAAAGAAGAAAAAAATAACGAAACCAACCTATTTCGTATCACAGTCAAAAAGAGTTCGCATACCGCATTTCTGTTTTCTGGAGAACTTCACATCGCGGTGAATTGAACGTCGGCACGTCGATTACTTTCGTCCGGGCATATTTTACCTCGGACCGAAAGAAACATTGGGGAATCGAAAACCGGAAGACGGTTAGGCGTTACGAACCCCTCACTGTTCCCCCATTCCTCCCCGCATTTTGTGCGTGGTTACTCACTGAGGAACGTCAAGTCAATTCGGTAAATGACGGGGCCCTCTAGGACTAAAACAAGGCCTGTTATACTCTCTCCCCTTGTTGATTTTCAAATTCACCTTTTAATTGCTCCTAATGAGAGAACGTGAATTTATTTATTGTTAAACACTTCTAAGCGCATAAAGGAAACTAGATAGAATAACCGATAAGTAACGTTGTACTCTTTATTGCTCAATCCTTCAGTTGTAATGCTCAATTTGATTAGTGCAGTGATATAGCCCAAGGCTTTTCCATAGTACAGCTAGCCGAGGTGGCATTTTTCTCAGATTGTCACTGGAGGCTAACTACAGAAATTAGTCCGACGGAAGCTCGACGGCGATACCACTCTTTATCTTCTCCTCCTGGGACTACGACGCCCGATCGCTGATAAGGATATTTTCGAGCTCTTTTCGTCAGCCGGGTCAGGAAACCCTCGAGGGACAGACGGGTCTTCTGCCTTCAGAGAGCGCCCCCGGAGGATCGATCCGGCGATGGAGGACGATCTCATGGCCAAGTGGCTGGCCGTGGCCGTGCTTGGACTGGGAGCGATGGCTGTTGGTCTACTTCCTCCCATCCTTGTGGCTCGCTGTGGTGGCCACAGGACCACCTCATCTTTCTGGAGATCCTGTCTGTCGTGCCTTCTCTGCACGGGGGCAGGGCTCCTACTAGGGACGGCCCTGGTGCATATGACGAGGGAGGCGAGGACCAAGCTCACTGACTTCGAATTGACCTTCCCTGGCACCACGGAGACTCTCCTGGGCTTCGGGTTCCTCCTCGTCTACTTCACGGAGGAGATGGTGCACTTGGCGCTACACGGGACGTCACGAGGTCACAGCCGACGCGACTCCGGTCGTCCCAGCATCACCGAAACGGTAAGTTCGAGCGATCGTAGGTGTTCGTTTGCTGGATGAAATAAAGGTTAATCTAAAAGAAAAAAGTTATCTCAATCTTCCCATCTAATGCCTACATATATTTTTTCGGTCCAAAGTGCCTATTTTGCTCTTTTTCGAGGTGGGTTTATTGGGATTTTATTCGGGTATCTTCAAGTGCAAATGGAAAGAAATAAAAGTGGACGGAAAGGAAGAAAACAAACGATGAGATTCTAGAAATGGTCGGGAAAGAGAGACAAATGATTAGGAATTTCGAAGGAGGCAGGAAAAGTGGGTGCAGGAGGTACTGTGAGAGACAACGGGTTGCCGAAGACGGTGATATGCGCGTATGTTGCGGGCAGAATGATGTGAATAGGTATGGTAATTCCAGGTAGAGGGAGGAAAAAAATGTTCATTTTGAATTGAATTAGAGTAGATTGAAAGTATGCAAAACTAATAGTAGTATTAAGGGGAGGCGACCGACTGCTGAGGTCATTTGCGCCATTAGGGATGGAGAGGAAAGGATGAAGGGTGGAGAGAAACCCGGCGTCGGCATACTCTTTACGAAAGGTGCCAAGGGGTCCGCAACTTAACGTTCCATCCGACGGACGGCGTACTCACTCAAAGTGCCCTCAACAAAGCACCTCAAGTAGGGATCGAGATGCCTCTGAAAAATATTCAACACCGCTGAGATTTGAACCCGAGCCCTCTTGGTGGGAAGCCACCGCACCAATCCCGATCCCCGTATGCAAAACTGAAAAATGAGATATAGTAATATGTTTGATGGGGTTTAAGAATACTTTGTGTCAAATTCGTTAGATCTTAGGAGTACAGTATTGTGAAGTACCCGGGTTCATCGAAAATTCACCCTAAGATTATTAATGCTACTGAACAATCTTAAAATATCAGATATGACTATTTCGCCATTAGCTTGTCGTACGAGTAAATTGCCCGAAAAATTATAAATTATGAAAAATATACCGTACAATTAAGAAACTCGGTACGGTTTAGACACTTGAGTGCATCGTTTTCATAAAATGTTTCCTGTGGTATGTGCATGAGAATTATATGTTGGTCAAACGTAAAGAGAGTAGGTTTTATCAGACGGTTTGAAAGAAAAATAGGATGCAGAGGTAAAGAATAGGCGTCACTTCACTTTGATTGGTTCATATTTGAAATATGCGGCAAGTACTTATTTTTGATCCATGGGCGGAAACGTAACTTAAGGAATCGGGAAAGGTACAGGGAAAATCCAACATATTTGTTAATAAGTGCTACGAGAAGCGATTAAAGGCTTAATATTGCAGGAATTAAGTTGGGAGACTATTTATTCTCGAAGAGAGCAGGAAAGACTGTTGGAAAAGTACATTGTACATGCGTTTTCCTTGCTACATTGAGGACATTATTATGGCACCAAATTGTATTGGTAATCGTCAAATACAGTTTCATGTACTCGTTCTTCCCTCGCACGATACGCAATCGTGGCAGAATATAACCCGAACACCCAAATATTTTTATCAAAAAAGCTAAATGTAACGATTTAGACAAATACACCATTCACCGCATGATGTACATATATACTCATAGTCAAATAAGTGTGAATCTGTACGAGTCTTTGTGTATATGAGAAAATGTATGTATTCAAATGTATGAGCTCATGTTGGTGAGTGGACGGTTGGTAACCTACCACGCCCCGCCACTTCCCCTCGCTTTCGGCTGGCGAAGTATTGTGTAGTTGCAGTTTGTTAGAGGCCAAAACACATCCTACAGTTGATAATTTCATACTCTAGGTTCGGCAGGTATTAAAGTTTCGGCCGCAGGTAGGAAAAGTCAGTCAAAAGATAAGTCAAATCTAAAAATTTTCCCCAAGCAGGGGACATGTCCCCCCATTGGATCTCGGATTTTATTTAGGTATCTTCAAATGATGTGAACACTATACACCGAAGAATTCATAAAAAGTAAAACAAAAAACAAGGTTGTGTCTAACCAATATGAAATTTATACCTTCAATGCGCACTGCTGGCAGTACATTATATTACCTCAACAAGTCAAAGCTAATATATTAGCTGATAGATTAGCATAGGAAAATTGACATAGATTTGAGTTTCCGTTACGTCAGTTTATATTTTATTTCCAAAAATTTCCGGAATTTCAATTAGGGTTCGAAAAACTAGAACCCACGGGCAGGGTCCGTTTCCGTCAAAATGTTGTGTCGTAATCCTTGAATGCATTGCACGACTCTGAAATCTCGTTTAGCTAATTGCAGAAGCATTTGTCTGCCCACACTGAGAAACTCTTTTATTCGATCCGGTCCGATACGAGGAGAGTTCGCGAAACCCCTATCTTAAAGCACCGCCAGTCACTGGCACTTTTGATGCGTGATAATCTCTTCACGTAATTTAATACTTGAATAATCGATTTCAATTACTTTAGCCATGCCAAACAAAGTATTGTTTCAGAAATAATGCCATCAAACTATTCACCTATTCTCACTAAAAAGAGCAACTTAGCTGGTTCGCTGGGTTGATTTTAAATATTTCTCTTGAGAATTGACAATATTCATATTGATATTTATGGAACGATTATAAATCAGGATCACTTTAAGGGGCATCCTTGAATTACCTAAGGTTATTTTCGGCTTTTTTGTACTCTCTTACCCCGCTCCTTTGTGAGGTCTGTAGTGTTTGAACCCTCAATCCCCATATCCTAAATGTTATCGACACTATAATTGATATACATGTATTAAACACGTAATAAAAAAAGCGTTTTTAACGTCTAAGATAGACGCTTTTAAGAAGAAAGATTTTAAATGCGAATATCTTCTTGTCACCTGAATTACATACTTGTAATGAAAAAGTACACAATCACGAATGAAACTTGTTTATTTAATTGGTATTAAAATCGGTTGTAGCATTCCAGTGAATATGAGCGCTGGGCTGCTATTTGGGGGAGGGTACGTGTTCGATACTCTGGGAACCCTCAGCTTCATCCTAGCCGTGTGAATTTTTGGGTATCAGATCTACCATGGGAAAGCACATGCGTTACAGGGCATTAGGAACTAACCCCCACTCCCCTTTGCTTCGAGAAAAATAAACAACAGAATGAAATAAAACAAACTAAACATTTCGAAAGTTTGTCAACAGATTAATGAGTGCTTTAATAACCCTGAAGCAAAAATTTCATTATTGAGCATGCGGACAATGCTTCCAGTTTTTCAATAAGGATAATTAAAATTCTTCTCAATAGAAAAGACTGAAATAATGGCATAGTCCTCGTAATCCAAGAAAGCGTCAGGTTATTTAAGGACATCCCCTTTGGAGTAATCCATTGCGTTGCCTAGTCAAAATCAACCTCCGTAGTATAGAGCTGGGCTGCGAGTCAGCTGCTTCAATGCGCTCGCCTGTTTCCACCACGGTCGGATCTCCCGTGAGACATTGATCGTATTGTGTTCACGTTGCAAATTGAAATCAGTCGTCGGATATATTAAATCTCTTAATATATTTAACTGCACTATGTGCGAGAAACATTTCCCTCAGCGTTCGTTCATTCAATATTGGTGGTCATTTTTTAAAACCTCATTGATTACTGCATTCAGATTGCATGTAAACAAAAACTCGAAAATAACAATCGCTTGTATTTACGATCAACATATTCGATTCCTCCACCCTGCTTCAATGTTATGATTTTTTCTTATTCCCCAAATTGTTAAAAACTAACTCCTAAGCTTATAAAAATGTGTGTTTCTCTAAATAAATAGATAAATAAACGTTTTTGTTCGGGCGAAATTGAGACCATAAGGTCCCTTCAGGGAAGAGTGGATCGTGAACAAAACTGAATAAAGGGCACTAGAAGTAAAAATAAACCAAAAATGAGGAAAAAAATGTTTGATATGGGGGTCATAAATTCAAAGTTAATTTCATGAAATTCCTCTGAAGCAAAATGACGGACAAATATTACCACGTCCACGTTTAACTGATTTTGGTATTTAGCTTTGGTTTTTAGCGATTCAAGCAAAGTAAAAAAATTAATTGAAATCTTTTATTTTATGTTTTTTATATTTTTCTGGTAACGATACAAGTTCAGGATTAAATTCATGAAATACTCCTAAAGCTAGAAGAAATACAAAAGTGATGTACACATTTCACAGTTATTTGGTGCATAGTTCTGTTTTTTTGCGAAATGGATGAAGGAATGAAAAGACAAAGTATAAATATTTCAAGTCACTCCCTCAAGAGTGGAGAGCATATCGTTCTAATTATTCTAATAACCAATAATCACTAATTTTAATTTGCAAGGTGCCAATCATATAGCAAATATTGATTTTTCGTGGAACTTCATACCGAAAATTGGGTCAACTAGGTGACCATCAACAGGAGTGACAGTTTCACAGCCGGCAAGGCAACATAACGATGTATGGCAAGTGGTCAAGTGTGTGTATTCATGTTGGAGGAGGCGACGGAGGTAGTGAGGGATCGGTTTCTGAGTGTGGGCGGAGACAAGACAAGGTGTGGGAAGGGGAAGTGGGGGAGATGTGGTTGCTATTGTATTGCGTTGGAGGTGTACTTTTAAACTTGGGAATCAAGTCAATTTAGGAACTGTTGATGGTTTCTTGTTCACTGTTCATGATTTTTCCTTTGTGCATGTGTATGCACAATTTCTCCGTGGCGTCGAATTTGAAATTTTGGGTGTGCCTGATTAGGTATAAATCTTTGAGTGTACGTTATAGAGTGAGAAGTTTCGTAAATGTTTTACGATGGGCAATTTTTCAAAACGGCCGTTATTACAGTGTGTTAAGTGTTCCTTGAACATGGTATTGGCACTGAGTTTAGTCTGTTCAGTAAATGATTTGTGACAAGTGCCTGCACTTCACCTCGGATGAAGGTGAAGGATTTCTTACGGATTTCTCTATTGGGAGCGTTTAATATATTTTGGATTATCCAGCAAGTTTCATAGAATGTTTGTGTTTCTGAAACTGATATCAGATTTCACTTGTCTGAAAATGGTTTGAAGCCCTTTAATGAATTTTGGTTCAAATGGAATGGAAAAAATTTTTTCTTGGGGGTATTGTTCAATGGCGTGAGTGTAGTTTACTTGCTTGCGAGTTTTTTATACGTGCTAATTTTAATAATCGTTGGAGGTTTTTTTGATTGATCCAGTGACTCTTCCGTAAACGTTATATAGTTATCTAATGACCGTAAGTGTTATGTCTAACACTTCCTTTGACATTTCTCAAATATAAGAAAGGTAAAAATGCTCAAAGTCTGAACAAAAAACAGTAATTTTTACTTAAAATATTATTTTGGTATACAATATGATTTTGCATAAAAAACTCAGTATATTCTTGAAATTATTTGAATTTAGAGGGTAGGGATGCTTACGTCCGATTTTGTTATGAATATGCATCGCGCTAGGCAAGAACGAGCACATGAATCTTAACACTGTGTATCTCTTTCATCTTATCGTTGATGTTCCAATCTCCCTATGTAATACGGGCAGATAGTAGTTCCCTCGGTGTCACAAGAAAACTCGGGTAGTCGGTGCCTATCCAATAGCCTTGACTCTTACTTGTTCTCTTCGTTACTCAAAAGGACTAACAACCCACTTATACACATGTTTAATTCCACACTATGGTTACATCACTGCGCCAGCAATAATCGGGACGTCTAACCGTTTTCAGGAAGCTCCCTTTCGCCCGAGGGGTGACGGACCCCCGTGCTACGGCAGCCTGGAGGTTTGCATGCCCCCATTGAACGAGTACCGGCAGCGCGAGACCGAGAATCTAATCGGTTCAGTCCCCCGCGGAGAGGAAGTGGTGGCTCCCGGTGGCGGTCGGCCGTTGCAGTCTCCGACGGCTCCCAGCGATCATGACCCAGAGGCAGCTATCTCCTCATCTCCACTCCCCACCACGATGCTTCTCCTTGCCCTATCTCTCCACTCCAGTATCGAGGGGTTGGCCATCGGCATCGAGTCGACAGCCAAGGGGGTTCTCTTCATGCTCATAATGGTCGCTGTGCACAAGTTCGCCATCGCCTTCTACCTTGGGGCCGAGACGGTTCTGTTCGTGGGACCCAGCGAGGGACGCCAGGAAACCCCCGCATCCGTTGGCAAGGCCGCCATTTTCCTGGCCATATTTTCCCTCTCTTCCGCTGTGGGAATCTTTGCCGGCGCAATGGTCGGGCACTCGGGCTTGGAGGCCGAGAGGAGCGAGGTGGTAGGCGCGTTCCTTCAGGCCATCGCCTCCGGGGCCCTCGTCTATGTCTCCCTTATCGAGATCATCCCGCGAGAGAGGGCTCGTTGCCATTCAATAGGTTTGTTTCAGTTCATCGGAGTCACTTTGGGGTTTGCTACGCCGGTAGGGCTCAACTTCATCTCGTACTGAAGAGCGACCCTCCGGTCGGTGACGTCCACACCATGCTCCGAGGATGAATCAGGCGTGAGGGAAGAAAGACACTCCGGGTTATCCTTCCGTCTATTTAATCATTGTTCCGACGTTCCCTAGTAACTGTACAATACTGGATCCATAATGGGAATGTGTTGCTGTCACAGGAGACGGGTTGTTTTAAAATGAAGCATTGAAGATTGTTCAATTCTCGTGACGGGGGTCATTCGGGAAATGGCATAAGAGGAGAGGATGTGGCTAAAAGTTGAGTGCGTAGTGAAAAGAGAAACTAGCATAATGAAACTGAAGTGGTTTGGTGTTACTGGAAAATTGTATATAATTTATAGTGGATGCCATTTCATTTTTTTTCTATTTTAGATTTCAAACAAATATTTGTCTTACGAGACTCACTGTGCTGTTATTTTTTGTCATTGAGTGCTGACGTATTTTTATTTATTTGGGCATGCTCCTTTGGAACTTGCTCTTTTTGTGTGTGATGCAATACTTGTCGTAAGAACTTTGACTGCTGTGTTTTAAAGTGTAAACTACTCGTCGTCAATGAGTTAATTTTTAATTTTATTCCTGGGACATAATTATATCCTCGATTTCTCTTTTGACATACCAATAGACTGAGTCATCATCCTGAATATTAAAGTTGATTGTGTTAATGCATAAACCTATGAATACATTTCAGGGATGAAAATGGAGCATTGCAGAGCCGTGCACATTTGATGGATATTAATAGACAAAAAGTTCATGAGCAGTGTCTTAGTTATGAAGCCATGATTTTGTCGGAAAATATTCTGGATTGATTAGTTGCAATAAATATAGGAAGTGACAGTAAATTGAGTAATTGATTCATAAATGTAGAATAAACCATGTTTTGGTGTAATTGGTAGTTTCAGGCGTGATTGCATGGAATCAATTAATATTATAATGAAAAAATATTACTTCGTGATCCCACAGTATATTTAGTTAGGTAAAATCCAGGTTTCGACGCTCAAAGTATTCCTCTGGTGGTGACGTGGAACGTCAAAAATGTTTCGTACACAAATAAAATACTGCGGAATCGCTAAGTTGTAGTTTTTCATTATACGTAATAAGATGCTTGTGCATTCATTCGTTTCTTCGATGAACTAAATCCTCCCCCCCACCCATCCAACCTCCACCCATCCTTCCCCCGCCTTTCTTATCCAACCCTGACGAAATATTGCAGCGCCACCATTGTGTTCCTATCAGAGAAAAACATAGTATACAGTAGTATTCGGGAACCTCCACTCTGTGGCACCTCTGTGGTACTACGTAGACAGAAGTCTCACCCGACTGTCCCATCAGTTTACCGAACAGCACGCTATATTCAGGACTGGCTTATGTTTGGCAAACGGCCTTCTGGTAAAACAAAAAAATTCATTTCAAAAAATTCCTTTGTCGAAATTCACATGCATACATACTTTTATATATATATATATATATTCTACATAAATTTCTTCGAAATGGAACGCCCTTTGGCGATGTACAAATACATAAAAACACAGGTGTAGATTTTTAAAACATAGAAACACAAAGAAAGGACACTCACAATATGAGTGCGGATAAGGGCGGGGAAGAGCCGGGGGTGCTGGCAGTTGGTTTTGTCGACTTGAAGATGTCTCGCAAATTCGACGGGCGTTTAAACGAAACGGAGGGACAATGTGGGAATAAAAGTGATGCGGACTGACTGTCATTAATAATTGGGAAGAAGTCACGGATTAAATGTTCAATTTTGTGTGTTCCGGGGAAGAAAGTGATGATAAGATTAGGGCATTTTGGGCGGTTTGGTTTGGGGAGAGGAGTGTATTAGGCTGACGGTTTAAGAATTGTACTGTTTAGTAGCTTTTCAGGGTACCCATATTTTCTGAAAGAGTCATGTAGCTGGTATAAGTATTTCTATTGGGAAGGGGTGTTGTTGCAGAACGGAAGCCAAGGACTGAGAGTGAGCCTTTTATTTACAAATATATTTTGTCTTTGAATTGTAAAGCATTTTTGTTGAGGACGATTTGGCTTAGTTCGATGGGGAAATCTGTGGATGGGGTGTGTGGTGTGGATCGTGGGGAGAGGTAATATTTCAGGGCTTCTAAGCCTTCTTTGGGCGGAAAGGAGGTGTAGAGATGGTTATATATGTATATGTACGTATATTCATATATATATATATATATATATATATATATATATATATATATATATATATATATATATATATATATATGTAAGATATGCATACATATGTATGTATATGTATGTTTATATGCATGTATATATGTGTGTATATATACTATATATGTATATATATATGTGTGTGTGTATATATATATATATATATATATATATATGTTTTGATTATTCCGAAATTTTTGATTGGCTCCTTATTGTAGTCGGGTCTTTACGTTTTGCAGAAACCATTGGGAGGGCACATATCCCGACATTACGCATTGTGGGGGTATAATTTCGCTGTGAAAATTGTGCCCATTAAGTTTTACCGGAATGGGTTTCCTTGAACTGAGTTCGCGTTTCATAATACCCTCATCAGGCAGAGCTCCTCAAAAACAAATGACTGCTGCGGGCCGTTGTGCTATTATTGTTATCGCAGACATGTGGACATTTCGTGAACCTTGATCGTACCCAATCAAAGGGGCAAAGTTGTCTACTGACTTGATTTGCTCCGGATCCCAAGTCAATACAAAAGGTGCGTTGCTTAACAATTTACGTAGCAAGCAGATTATTATCTTATGTGATGAAAACAAACATGCATCTTGTATGTTGTGTAATCTAATGGCCCAACAATCTTCTTGAAAGACAAAGGTGCGACGAAAAATTGGGACGTTTAAGTTTCAGTCCTTGTAAATAACATTCGAAATGAGCCTCGGTTGACGTATAGTATTACAACCAGTCGAAACCACAGATACTCAAGTATTGTCAAATTTCTGTCGGCATTGGGTTCTACAGTTGAAATTTACACCGAAATACGTTTCTCTTCATCACTAAGTATTTGGCGTACGTTAAGGATCAATATCGATGTGGTGGATAGGTTTACATAGGGTAAAACTACAAATTTCCAGTTTCACAATTCGGAGATTTTCAATTTTAAATATCGTTCGTTTCTTCGTCATTCATCATTATTATGCCTACAATTTCATGAAGTTTCCATCAATCAAATTATACACTTCATCTTGTTATTATTATTTAGCCGTGCGGTATGAATTTAGTTTATACTCTCATCGTCGCCTCATTTTATTTTTCAAATCAACATTTTATATGTTTGTTATTTTCGATTTGGGCGTCAGGGAGTGGGCGTGCGTCAGGAGGAAGCCGCCGAAGGTGCTTGTACCGCAACCTTGGTCTCCCATTCCAGCCGTACATGAGCCGCTCCTTCACCCTCCTTGAGATTGAACACCGTACGTTTTCTCTCTCTCAGCTGCTGTTGTTGTCGTCTGTGGTCCCCTGTGGATGGTCCTCCCCATGCGTTTTTATTTGTAGGTTGTCTCCCGTGGTCCGGCACACGACCTCTCCGATGGTCCTGTTCCGTCGGAACGAATCTCCCTTCCTCTCGGCTTGGCAGCATGAGTACTCTCTTAGGATACGCTTCTTTAAGAATGTTAGGTAGCCGACCACGTATCGTAGTTTGGGTTCGCGCGTTACCCCTTGCTCACCACCGCGAAGCACCGGTAAATGCTGCTCTTCGTGAGCGTTATGATGTAATTCACGATTCGGGTGGCGATCCTCGTTTCTCGAATTCCGACGATACCCGAGCAGATCGTCTGTCCGTGAAGGTGTTACCTGGGAAGGGATTCCGGAGTTTTGAGTTTACCATATAAGAATTATGGTTGAGAAGAAGGTTTGCTCGCTCATGCATTTTAAATATTGTGCTTCATCTCGCAGACAGTCAATACGAGGCACGTGATAACGCTTTCCTTTGTCACAAAAATTTATTATTACCAACACAATGACCGGCTCGAAGATTGGTTTGATGGGTGAGGCTTAGAGCTCACCTAGTACTAAGCCCAACGGCGTGTGCAATTCAGGTAATTAATTATCATTCGCAGAAAATGTAGCCTGAATTCGACCTCAACATCCGTTGCCAACAAGAGCCAAATATTTCTTCATGATTAAACGGGACTAAAGTAAAACCAATCCTCGTATTAAAGTTTAAAAATTGTAAATAAATGACATGCATTTTTACGCAACATGAAGTAGTACTTATTGTTCATTCTATTTCTTGCAGATATTAAAAGTTTAATTATGCCCATGAAAGGTACATGGTACACTAGCACTGCACGTTCAGAGATTTCCCATACTCGTCTTCTTTTTGCCAAAACGTTCCCTCTTGACGCTTGGCTTGCAGCTGCCCGATGATTTAATCATTCAGCTGCTGTGTTTGCGGCTTCTTAGCCCGTCGATGAAGGAAGGTCCAATCAACTCCTTTTCCTTTTCAATGGTGGTTGGTCGTCGTCCCGTCCCGTTGCTGCTCTTGGGCGTTTGTGCCTTTCCCAGGAGACAGGTTTTAAGCCGCCGATCGACCGCAAGTGCTCTTCTTTTTTGCCTTCAAGCTCCTCATAAAAGGCCGTCGCGCGAGTCTTGATGACATCTCCAATGGGCGCAGTTTCAGTTAAGGCGTGGAGAATTTCTGCGGCATAGTTCCAGCCAAGCCCAAGTACACTGTTGAGTGCCCCTCTTTCCGTCACCTCCAAGTGGTGGAAGGCCGTCTTGAGTCATTCTGCCACTCCATGCCGGTGAAGCGTACATCAAGATTGGGCGAATTGCCGCCACGTACAGATACGTCTTTGTCTTGATAGAGAGGGACGGTGAACGCAGCAGCGGCGAGAGTTGTAGTCGTCTTCCTCTTGCCTTCCTGGTGGCAGCGAGGGCGTGACTTTTGAATGTCAGTCTTTTATCCAGTATCACGCCTAGATAGGTCACCTCTTCCTTCCATGGCGCCTCCTCGGTGCCCACGAGGATTTCTCCTGGTTCTCGCAGTCCTCCAGGTGAAAAAAGAATCGTCTGCGTCTTTGCGTTGTTGACGCTGATTCGCCACAGGGCGTACCACTCCAGCAGTTTGTCTACTGCTCGCTGCAGGTATGTTGCCGCCATGTGTGCTCTCCGCGAAGTGGTCACTATTGCTGCGTCATCCGCATACAGGGCAACCATGGTATGTCGTCCATGGTCTACCGGGAGGTCCGCCGTATATAGATTAAAAAGTATCGGTCCGAGCACCGATCCTTGCGGCACGCCTGCGTGGACCTGTTTCGGCTGTGACAGCGCGCGTCCCCAGGCGACACGGAAAGTCCTTCCTGTCAGGTATGATGTTAGCAAGCGGCGCTGCCAATTTGGAAACCGCTGTATTGCAAGTTTTCGCCTGAGACCAGCGTGCCATACCCGGTCGAAGGCTTTCCTGATGTCAAAGAACGCCGCCGTTGAGCAGCATCGCCGATTGAATCCGGCCGTCACCTGTTCCACGAGTCGGACGAGCTGGTGTGTGGTGGAGTGTTCCTCTCGAAAACCGTACTGTGATGCCGGCAAGATTGAGTAGGCCGCGATGTGCTTCAGGAGATGTGGCAGCAGTACCCTCTCAAGCAGCTTTCCCAGGGTCGCTAGCTGGGCGATCGGGCGGTAGTTCTCTACGTTCCTAGCGGACTTCGGCGGCTTCGGCAATAGGATGACTTTTGCCGATTTCCAGATGGCCGGAAAATGTCCCATGGAGAAGCAGGCCGTAAAGAGCGTAATCAGGTGAGTTGCGAGCGAGACAGGCATCTGTCGAAGGGCCTCGTTCGGGATGTTGTCCTCTCCTGGTGCTTTCTTGCAGCGTAGTCGTCCAAGGGCTGCTCTCAGGTCGTTTTCGGTAACCTTCGTTACCGTCATGGTGCCCTCCTCCGTTGTTTCATCCTCTTCAGGAAAGTCGCTAGGATCATCTGGTACCAGTGGATCCGGAGTCGACGTGAAAGTGGCCTCCAGCGTAGTTGCTGCAAATTCAGCCTTTTCCTCTTCCGTGATAAGAGGGCCACCAGGTGAGTCGATCGGTGGGTCGATCCGAATGTTGTGGTGAAGAGAAGCTGCCATTCTCCAGATGCTCCCATCTTCGGTTCGGAGGGAAGCAACCTTCCTTTCCCACGTCGTCTGCCTGTGGTCCTGGATGAGCTGCCTCACTTCGGCTCGTTTTCTTCTAAACCGTGCCCCATCCGCGGGACATTTGGTTCTTTGAAATCGTCGTCGAAGCCGATTTCTTTCGCGGATGCGGCGAAGGATGGAATGCGGCAGCGTCAGATGTCCAGAAGGGCGGATCACTTTTATTGGCACGGTGTTCTGTAATGCTTGGTCCACGCCAGCTGTTATGACAGAAGTATATTCGTCCAGCATAGCTTGTGACGTCAGTGATGGCGGCTGTTCCGGTAAAATGTCGGACAGTATCTGCCTGTACCCTGTCCAGTCTGTTTTATCCAGGCATCGCACCGGCCGTGGGGGAAGTAACGTTGGGCAGCATCCCAGATAGGCGCAGACTGGGTAGTGGTCGCTGTCCAACGTCGGTGTCGCTACGAGAGAAAGCGAACTCGTGAGCCTACGGTGCAGCGCAATATCTAAGACGTCTTCGCTGCTGCCGTGATGCTGATACGTTGGCCCATGTGGACCCGCGACGCGTACTCCATTGTTCTGAGCCCATGTGAGCAGCGCTTCACCCCGAGGGTTCGGTGTAATTGAATGCCATGCAGCATTTTTTGCATTTAGATCCCCGAGAAAAAGCGACGGCCGTGACCCGGAGAAGATGACTTCGAAATCCTGTGTGGCTAGAGGTCGTTTTGGGGGGAGATAGAGTGACCCCACTGTGAGAGAGCCGAGCGAAGTATCTACTTCAATTGCTGTCGCCTCTAGATGCAGTCGAGCTGGTAGGTCAATTTTTCTCGCAGCCAGGTCAAGCGAAACGAGGACCGCCGTGCCCCCTCCTCTTGTTTGCCGGTCATCTCGGTAAACTGCATAGCCTGGAACGCCGTATGAAGTTCCAGGACGGAGATGAGTCTCTTGCAGACAGACGATTGAGATTCTTGCCTTCCGTAGAAAGGCAAGCAATTCAGGGGTCTTTCGCTTCAAAGCGCCGCCGACATTCCATGTGGCTAGGATGATAGATTTATTTGATTCTCGCCTATGGTCCATTTTGGTTTGGGAAAATAGCGGTAAGGGCGACAGTTAGAGCCTGCAGCTGTTGTTGCAATAGCGCAGCAGAGGACGTCAATGCTTCCAGGATGGAAGAGAGGGATGTAGCCAAAGTTGGAGTCGGCATCTGCGAGTCTGCAGCCCGCCTCTTCTGGAGAAGAGGAATTTTTATTTCTTCTGCTGTCTCCCTGGCGACCGGAGCCGGCGTCGAGAGTGGAGGAAAGTCAAGATGCTTGCACATGGTCAGACGTTGGGTTGCGTTGGTTGGGTGTCCCGGCTTCCACGCGTTGAAGGTACCAAACGTCTTCTGTTGAGGAGAAGGCAGCTCTGTTTCAGCGGCGGTGTTCTTCGCCCCCTGGGTTGGTGCGCCTTTCCTCCGGAGGCTAGCCATCTTCATCTCCTTCTGTTTGGTGTAGACAGGGCAGGTCCTGAAAAATACAGGATGGTTTCCTCCGCAGTTACAGCAACAAGTCTTCTTCCTTTCCGTATCCGGACATTGGATGCCTTCATGTGCACCAGCACACTTGTAGCATCGCGGGGCTGCCGTGCAGTTGGAAGATGCGTGTCCGAATCGGGTGCACCGGTAACACATTTGTGGCTCCCTGTGCTGATATTTTGCCACCCTGACACGGGAATTGCCGATGTATCTTATGGCAAGCATTTCTTTTGTTTGCCATTCAGGGTTTTCCTTGACAACGACAAGGAAGAAGGTTCCCTGCCGCACCAGATGCATCCGTTCCACCGGAATCCCCATGGCGTCCATATCCTCTTTCAGTAGCTCAACTGGGTAGGTGCACGGAAGTCCACGAACCGCGTAGAAATTGGCTCGTAGGGATTTCGGGCCCCAGGTCGAGAATTGTGCATTTGACTGCACCAACAGCTGCTTTACGGCCGCATAATCAGCCGCAGTCTTTAGCTGAAGTTTCGTCGAGTCGGCTGTGTGGATTGCAGTAAAGGACTTGTCCGTTGCCTTGGATCGGACAAGTTTCAGCAAGGCCGCGTGGTCTACTACATCGTATATGATGAGTGCCGGGGGGCGTGGTTCCTTTTTTCGGCTTGCCGGGGATCCAGATGGTGCAGATGAATTTTCAGCCTCCATCGCCACGGGAGCAGAAGAGATGTCCGTGTCCGGATCCGTGACGAGCGGTGAGAATTTATTACTCGTGCTTACCGGGCGCTTATTAGTTGCTTCTTCAATGGAAAGGAATGGTGCGCTACGCTTCCCGGCTCCTCTGGGATCCTTGACGTGTCGCCAGTCGTCGTTGAATTTCGCGGCAGGGGCAGACGGCCCGTTCTGATGCATGGAAACGTCCATATTTAGAGCGCCGGCAGTATGAACAGGGTTTGAAGAAGTATTTTCCAGCTGCTGGTCGAGAGGAGTCCTTATAGTGTCCGCTGGCAGCGGCACGATGTCCATATTGGGCGCCACCGGCGCCTTGCTTCGCTGTCCCTCGATTATTTAATGATGTCAGCAACCAGGGTTAGAAGTATCCAGTAGTATATTCCAAGGGAGGCGTACGTCGAAATTTCAGTGGGTATATCCAGGTCTGATGGTCTATCCTCGGTCAGGTGGTCTCGTATCTCCAATCAGGTCAGGTGAGGTCTCCGATCAGGTCAGGTCACTCATTCTAATTCAGAAGTCTCTATATCTTTCCCATACTGGTCCAGAATTTTACCTTATCTGTGGGTACGTATAATGCTCAGCGGCAGGTAAATGAATTCGACAAGTTTTCTTGGTTTTCCATAGTCCCTTCTCCCATATCCGACCATCTGCTTTCTCATTAACCAATTTTATTCTTGTCTAAACGCTGCGAAGCACAAGTGACTCCCAACTCTTCCGGTCCCCTTTAACCATCATTCTATTCCTTAGCAGGAACCTGTTTCACTCAGCGCCGCTCTTCGCAATTTTATGAACTAAACACATCAGGTGACGATCATCACTCGAGTTAGCATTCAGCCGCGGCGTTTTGAACAGCGGATGTGTGGTATGTACTATTGCGGCTGTCGAGAGTAATGACTTCATGGAATCAAATGGAATCTGTACACAGGGCGGGAGAAAAATGCGGTATTACTTCAACTAGGAAATGTGAGTAATGTAATTTTCCCCTCGTTGCATGCGCGTATTATATTTAAATTTTTCATTCAGGATGTCCTCATGAAGTTCGGCTCCAACATGTATGGAACCTTCTTTTGCTGCGAAATTCCTAGCGACAGTCTTTCAGCGCAAAAGAGTTTCCTTTTAACGTGGTAAATTTTTGTTCCAAAATAGTACTAGGCTCTTTACCCTCATCCATGATTTTCTCTACAACCTGCGGATACTCCTTCCTTTTCAATCTATTTGATGCTTCTACATTCCATTTCCTAACCTGCCGCCCGTCTTATTTTTTGAAACGGAAGCTACACTTCATAATAACGAAATTGTGGTCAGAGTCTGCATTCGCTCCCGAAAACTGCGAATTGATCACACTTCCTAAACCTGTGCCTAACTATAATATATCTGATACCTTTTAGAGTCCACCTGGCATTTTCCATGTATAACTACGCCTTTTGTGGTGTCTAAACCAAGTGTTGGTGATGACTAACCCCTGTCTCCTACAGAACTCAATTGCTTTCTCCCCGCGGTCATTCCTAGTACCTAAACCATAGTCTTCCACTTCATCACCATCTCTTCCTTCGCCTACCGTCGTATTCCAATCCCCCATCACTATCAAATGTTTCCCTGCAGGAGCACTCGCGATAATGTCCCGTAACTGATTGTATATCCTATTGACCTCTTCCTCCTTATGATTGCTTGGTTGCATGTATACCTGAACAATGACCAAGTTCGTCGGTTCTGCTTTTATCTCCACTAGTAGTTATCCGTTACCTGCTCTATGTTGACTACGCTTCTTCCTACCTCTTCATTTAATACTATGGCAACCCCTCGTTGGCTCTCGTCCCCGACGCTGTATATTTTTCTTTAATTATCACTCCAATAATCCCGGCTATCCTTCCATCTCAGCTCGCATATACCTAAAATATCTGTATTTCGTCCTTCCATCTCTCACTTAATACTATCTAATTTTCCTGTCCTTAACATTGTCCTAACATTCCGAGTTCCTATTCTAACTAAATTGGTCTTCTTATTCTGTGTCTTCTGTCCTGCTTTTGTCGGTATCTTTTGCAAGGGTTTCGTGAGATGACGACCGCGGAAGCCTCGCCTGCGCCGCTGCCGGGCACGACACACGGCCGGTTGGGCCGAGCCCCGTAGTTGCCAAGCCTTATATTCTCTGTAGTGTCCATCATTTTAACCTTGGGAATGATAATTGAGGTGGTTTCCCGTTGTCTTCCTCAATAGTGTTGTTAACGTGACACCATCACTCTATGGCCACCCCACGGGGGTCAAACGCCTTTGCAGCCGGCTCACCGAGGAACAGACGCTGCGTGGACTACTTTTCGTCTAGCTCCTAGCCTTCGACCTATCTGGCATGGGTGATATATACGGTATAGAGGTATGAGGATTTTTGATTTGAAGTTTATTTTTATTCTTTTAATCTTTAACTCATCATGTTGTTTCATCCGGTAACTCGCATGCGCTGTGCGTGGGGAGAAGTCTACGTCATATGAAGTCCACGTGCTCATTGGAATGATGCAAAACCATGGCGTGTCCAGACAATGATCAATATCCCTAAAATGAAATATTTCACCTGCCGGAATTTTGGTAAATATTTAATATTTTCAATCCATCTACCTTCTGGCTGTACGATCGGCTACATATCGGCTTCGTCGATGGCTTGAGTGATAAATGAGTATTATTTTTTTGACGAATTTCATGAAGCATGGTATTTTAAAGGCTATCACGTTGGTTTGAAACTTTGAAATATGTATTTCTTCTCTGCAGAATGAAAATATAGTACGAATAAAAATATTTTTTTTCTTTCTTCTTGGATATTCCGTCCGCCTGTCGTGCCTTGTAAAGCCGATTGTGCCGTTGCGTTAGTCCTTGTTATTTATTTCATCAAGGACAAGCGCTATCTCTTTGCGTGCGGTGATAACTCAAATATAGCATGTGTTTTTTTTAAATGCGTCCGCGATTGTTTTCCTTTATTTCGTCCCTTATTTGCCTTTTTGTAGAGTCAGCGTGTTTCCCTGGCGCGCATGCTCGCTGCTAACATTTTGGGTAAACTTCCTGTGGTTGTCCAGTTAATCCGATTGAACGTTGAGTGTAATAAAAATATGTGGATAAAATTTGGGAAAAAAATATAAAATCAAACCGCTGCTTTGTTTTCGAGATAAGTATAAGAATTTTTGAAACGAGAACTATTCCCTCCAGAATGCCTACTTCATCAGGAATACCGAAATAGAAAGTGGAAACACGATTAAAGACTTGTGAGTTAACCCTTACTCGTGAGCTCTAACGAGCAAAACATATATGGGGAATTTCAGGAAAAGCAACCTAAAAATTAAGATTTATTGGAAGAACATTGGAAAAAATTGACGAGAAGGTTAAATAACAAATTATCTCTCGCCCGTTAGACCTCATTTGTAGTAATATGCTGTTAGTACATGAGGCCATAACGAAGTTGGATTCGTGGCTGAAATAAAATGTGTGCAGCATAGAGGAGCTAGATTTGTAAAACGTTGTCATGATAAACTGAGTTGTGTATCAAGATTATGGAAGCAGTGAAGTTCGGCGTCAATGATGGAGCGAAGGTTTAAGTAGAGATAAACTCTCTTTTATAAATTAGAAGAAGGTCTCTTCGGCGTTGATGTAGTCAAAACGTATAATTAGCCAAATTATCCTGCGCTTGGAGAGATCATGTGAATGAAATGAGAGAGATTTTTCCCGCGGACGATAATGGACCAGAATATAAGTATTACTATCCGACCGCGCTAGAGGGAAAGTATTTTTATTTTTTCTTACTAGCCTAGTGTGTTATCTTCAGCTCATCTAGCTTTGTAAACAAAACAGTTTAAGGATTAACTTTGTGGAATTCCTTCATGGTGAGGGTAGAAAAAGAAACTTTGCACTTCCACATAAAGATTTAATACTTCATGCGACCATGGTTTCGGTGCTGGTGCATCCTGATGATGATGCGTAGCGTAGAAACCATGGTCGTGCGAATCTTTACATGGAAGTGTAAAGTTTCTTTTTCTACCCTCATGATCTAGCTTTTGTTTTTGTTCTTCTAGTTACTTACAGCTCCTCTCGTGTGCATCAAGATGTGTATCTCACGTAAATACCGTAGTGCACGTACTTGTATTTATCATTATCTTACTTAATTGAATGATTTTATGGAAATATACTGTCACTAAAATTAGGAAAACTTAATTTTATGATGTTGTATGATTGGTGGGTAATCATTCCTTGCAATGAACCCTCAGCTTTGGCTCACAGGGTATCATGTAGGAAATAAAAACGAAATTGGATCTTGATTTTCAGTTTTCCCACCTCGAATGTTTGGGTGATAACAAACCTCGAAATTACGAACTACGCTCGCACTTTGTTATTGATACGTATGAAATTGGCTTGACTTAGAAATAGAAGTCATGAATTTGTCTTTTCTTGAAAGTTATTCAAATTGAAATACCCATCCTAAAAAAGGGAAAATAAGTGGGCCCTGCGGAGATATATCTTATTTAACCAAATGAATTGGATCTAAGGATCATGACTAAGAGGATCGAGACGAGGACGAATGATTATTCAGGGGATGCTCAGTTTGGATTCAGGAAGGGGGGAGGTACGCGTGATGCCATAGCAGTAATTAGATCAGTGATAGAGAGGAGAATAGACTACACTCAGTATGTATTTGTTTATTTAAATGATTTCGAGTAGGCGTTCAAGAGACTGAATTGGTCGGAATCAATGATAGTATTACAGAAGATAGGAGTAGGTTGGAAGGATTAGGTGACTTATCCGCGACATACGCATATTTCAGACCGCTCAGGAGCTAGTGATGGATGAGGTGGGATGGGCAGTGCTAGGCAGTGGAATTAGACCGGGGGCCCACTATCATGCGTTCATTTCGATATCGATTCAATGGGAATGGAAAAGAAAGTATAGGATTGACCGGAGATTGGATTGGAAACGGATTGGTTGGATTTGCGGATAATCAACCTTTAGTTTTCCATTCAGCAAAGCGTTATAACCATTGCTGGATGCAGTATTATATCAGTGTGATTAGTAGGGAGTGAAGAAAAATTTAAACAATACTAAGGCAAAGAAGTTTTGAAGAAGGTTTGAGGCTAAATTAAACGCTACAATTGATGAAAAAGACTAGAGCTGATAGAACAGTTTATCTCTCTTTCCTAGTGTCACCAGTCGGCTTTCCTCGTAGTTCTAGTCAGAATAAAATTCCAGTACTCGGGTATCGCAACGGGTTTCCCTAAGGAATGTCCCCGAGAGTTTATCATGAGATCATCCGGCCAGTAGACAAACGCGCTACCCAATTGAGCTACTGCGCTCCCGATAATAGGTATGTTTCTTGGAAAGAACTCCGTTGTTGTGAAAAGAGACGCTAAATCCTCTCGTAATCGTATCAAGAGGATGAGAATGGATTGGAGGGCTTTGAGTCGTGGATGTGTGGGAGAATTGAGAAAATAAACCACACAGAAAACGAAGGAGACAGATGCTGACGTTTTAAAAATGGTGGGCGAAGAGAGGAAATTCGAATTAAAGCCGAGAATTTGGTTGGAGGAAAAATGGAAAGGTATTAGGATACTGAAGGCCTTGATTGAAGGGAGAAGGGCAAACGGGGAAGGGAGAGGATAGACTTTTTAGTCATCATGTAGAAGTTATTAGGAAATGAGCTGAGAAATAATGTACGTAGGGTGAACGAAGGGTAGTTTTCATGATACTTATAAGATAATAGCCGTTATGAGCCCGTCTGAAACCTTCATTAAACAGGTGGATTATTTAAATGAATGAAATTAATTTCTTGTGAACTTCAAAATCGACAGTCTAGGGTGATTTTAAGGAAGCCAATATTTCTGACGCGGAGGAGAAATTACTCTTCACATCTTAACAGTCTCTTGCTCCGACCTGTTACATCACCTCCTTCACTTAATGCATCCTTGTGTTTACTCCGTATAGTGCTCTCCCCTTGAACGATTTCTTCAATTTTGGTATTCATCAAACTACTCCGTCTCGGAATGCCTTCAAATAGTTTTCGTATTCTTCATGTTTGTGTCTCCCATTCATGAAAACGTCTCTCTTCATCCCTCTCATTGGAGAAGATCTTCCCTAATCACCAAATTTGTCCAGTTTACTTTGAATGTATTTCCGTGGTATCATACTATATTTCCACTTCTTAAGATTACAATCTCTGTCGCTGCTTTCGTTCAGCTGTAATATTCACTGGATTATCTTTACTGCGATTGGAAATGGCAGTTTTTTGGATTTAGACAGAGTGTTGGGTTATGGAGGAAAGAAAGGATGCCTTCCCGCCTAGGGTCGAAAATGTCTTCCCCCCCTACCCCTTCCTCCCTCCCCCCCACCCTTCACCCACTCCTTGCCCGCAGAAGACGTCGGGACGGGACCCCGCATTCCAATCCGCTAAGGGTGTTGGACGCGAGGGCACTCAAGCGACCACGCTGCACTCCGCGGTCACTGCGGGGGTGCCGGTGCAGTCTGGCGGTGTGATCCGCTCAAGACCTCGGTATCAGGAGAATCTCAAATCACTCCACCTGGAGGTTCTGTGATTAGGATCGGATTGGTGCGGCGCCTTGTCTAATGGCTCTTAGAGTAGTGGTATTTAGGGGAGGCAACCGACGGCTGAGGTCATTTGCGCCATTAGATATGGACAGGAAAGGAGGAAGGGTGGAGAGAAACCTGGCGGCGGCATTAGCCTACTCTTTACGAAAGGCGCCAAGGGGTCCGCAGCTTAACGCCCCATTTGATGGAATGGCTCATAGAATAACGCTTCAAACCACACGGGCTGCTACGGAGTCCGGAGTGTGACGGTGGGGTCATGTTTTTATGTCACATCTAAAACATAAAAGTGATCCTCTCTAAATGTTTTAGTGGAATCAAATTTGGCATCAGAAGTCCTCAGGCTCCCCCGGGAAATCAAACGCCGACCGGCTCTTCTTTTGTAAAATTCGGGCTTTCCCATTGAAGCATCCGGCGAGCGCCATTCAAATTCTCCGAAGTGTACTATACTTAGATAAGTCAACGGGAGCAGTGTGAGGATTAGACTCGCAAAGTTTTGAGTCTCGTTCAAAATGCTCTGGCATAACCATTGTCCTTTCATGGCAGTCTCCAAGGCGTCATTACATGGCAAGCCATCTTAAAGAAATGAGTTCACTTCGAGGCAACCATCGGTATGCGAGGCACAGGTATGCTTGTAGTTACTCATATTCTCCCTTACAGAGACCCCATGGAAAATTAATTTTGTTTCTTCATAAACAACTCGATTCAATTCCAAACTTTCTTTTTCATTCCTACCCTCTCCAAATTTGGAGCAATAGTGGTTGCTTGGGGAGGCGTTCGACAGCTAAGATCATTTTCATCCAACTTCGGCATTACGAGGGTGGTCTGAAAAGTTTTCGACCTAACATAGACACAAGACATTTTTTCTGAAATTTTCTGAGATAATATGCAAAGGATTCTTATTCAAATCCTTATTTCTCCCGCGCTTGTATCTCTTAGTTTCTGTTTCTGCTCGGCGTGAAATTGTACCAAAATATATTATGCGGTGGAAGGCTTCAGTGTTTTAACTTCTCTTGTCACGCATTACGTTTTTCACATAACATGATCAAGGGGTCATCTGAGTAGTAACACAAAACTGTCTCGGAGTAATAATATATTCGAAATCTCAGAAAGTGCTGGTGATGTGTATTTTAATCTAACTCTTTCTCATTTTTCATTACTTTTCAGCGAAAATATTCCGCCGCCCCACATTCACTTTTTTACCCGCCAAACTCACCACCCTCCACTTCCCTTTCCTTCTTCCTGTGCACTTCAAAACCGCCCTCCCCCCCTCCAGTCACTCACTCCCTCCCAACCCTCACCGCTGTCCACCAATCTCTTTAGACATTTCACTCATTCACTACGCTATCGCTGTGGAGCGCACGTATTCCTTTAGCGACCCGAGCAGTGAGAGGTCGGGTCTTCTTGGGAAAAGCTGTCGGAGACATTTTAAGGAGGAAATGGGGCGAGAAGATGACATTGTACATGTGGTCCTTAAGAGTGAGTGAGTTAAAGAGTTTCTAATATTTGCAACTATTCTTGATAGCCATTTGTATGCGGTGAAGTTATAGAAAATACTTGCAATTTCCGCTAACGGAGCTTTTATTATCACTACCAGGGTTTCATATCTCGAGCCATCCTCGGGGCCTGAATGTTTCCAGCCAACGGCCATACCACACTGAATACACCGGTTCTCGTCCCAATCACCGAAGTTAAGCAGCGTCGGGCCCGGATAGTGCTTGGATGGGTGACCGCCTGGGAACACCCGGTGCCGTTTGCTTCTGATTTTTTGGGATCGAGATGGTGCGCTGGCTACCATATTCCCACCCAGAAGGCCCGAGTTCATATCCCGGCGGTGTTGAATATTTTTCAGAGGCATCTCGATCCCTGCTTGAGGTGCTTTGTGGAAGGCACTTTGAGTGAGTACGCCGTCCGTCGGATGGGACGTTAAGCTGCGAACCCCTTAGTGCCTTTCGTAAAGAGTAGGTTAATGCCGACGCCAGGTTTCTCTCCACCCTTCATCCTTTCCTGTCCATCCATAATGGCGCAAATGACCTCAGCTGTCGATCACCTCCCCTAAATACCACTACTACTGAATGTTTCCAATCCCGGATTCGAAATATTGGTCGCGATTATAAAAATTCAGTTTGCGGGAGTTTTGTTTTTCTATACCTTTATCGGAGTGGAAAATTTCAATGGAGTTAAACTTGCGTGTGTACTATATTAGGTTTTAAATCTCTTGCGACGTAGTCAAGGGTTTACAATATTACTAGTGATCAAATCTTCGCCCCTAAAATTGTATGTATTGTTCGTTATATTTTTCATACCGGGAGAATTTTTTAATGTGGATTTTAGTGTAGTTTGACTTTGGAATGGACTCTTCTTTCATATAAGATTAGTCAAATAACCCCTCGGGAAAAAGTTAAGACCAAATATTTCCTCTTGGGAATATATATGTTCCATGCCTAAGGAAATATCTTCACCCTGAAGAGGTGTCGTGATTGCAAAAAAATGTGGAATTCGTCCGTAGAAAAGTGTTTGGTTCGTCAATTCATTTGAAAACATTTTGGTGTAAGCGTTTAGTTCAAAACAGTTAACGTGATCATGATTTAATAACGAAGTCTGAGCGTAATGAATCTTTCATCCGCGAAAAGTAATTAACCTTGCGTGCATAATGAATTAAGAAGACACGTGAAAGAACAATAATTTTCAGTAAAATGAGAGGTCTCAGGTGCGGGTTGTCCTCCATCTCAAGAATTTTCATTAGTGTTCGATAGAGGAGCAGCCATAGTTTCACTTCTTCTCTATATCTTCCAACTTGTGGGCATGCATGGCTAATAAATTAGATTTTCCCAACCCCACCCGCAATCGAGACAATTATTTGGGCTCGAGAAAATTATTTTAAAACGCGGAGAGAAACTCATAAAAGTTGATTTCGCATAAGGAAACAAGTGTAAAATATTTTGGCGAATTGGAAAACAATAAAAAAATAGTATAATGTGAAATAAAAGACGCGGTAAAATGTTTGAAAACGAAAATCAAAAATGAAATCACGGTCAACATGGAAATTAAGTTATGATCGAGATAAGTTATGATTAATTTTAAAATTTCTATTCAAATAAGTTTAGACTATGATTTGCATGTGTTCCATGATTTAATAAAAACGTGTTTTTCATTTGGAGATAACGCTCATAATTTCCTATATAAATTTCCATTAAAAACAATAGTTTGAACATTAATATCAAATGAACTATCTGAATTTGTCAATTTGGTCGTGACGGTGACTTTAAAGGAATGTAAAGGTTTAATATTGTTTCTTCTAAAATCTGCAGATGTATCGTAAAAATATGTAACATTGATATATTTATCTTTTTTGACATTCCCGTCGACAAGATGAAATCCTGGAATGGACGGAAAAGTGAATCGCTGCGACCATGCTGCCCCAACACAATAGGGCCGTACAATCTCCTTGGGAATACTTTTTTTTAAATTAATTTAATTTTTGGACCCATTTGACCAATGATTTCCTGGGTCCACTTTTATTTTATTTCACAGTTAGTTGGAGATTCCTTTGAATCTTAAAAATCCTTGGGAAGACTAAAAGACTACATTCCTATCTGACCATTTTGGGTTAGTCCTATTTGGTGTGTCGAGATATTTAGACGGATATTCTTTTATCGTCGTTGGGTGGACGACGACTTAACAGCGCGTCTACAAGAGGAGAGGGGAGGAGGACGAGCTTAGAAGCGGGAAGGCAGCTACGCTCGGCGGTGCTCTCCCGTCGTCGATCAGCTGATCCGGCGTTATTGTCGGACCTAGCGACGACCTCGCTGTTCACGCAGCTCCCTATCCCGCAGAGGTAACTCTGTCA
The DNA here is from genome assembly GCF_022747635.1 of Hetaerina americana. NCBI lineage: Eukaryota > Metazoa > Arthropoda > Insecta > Odonata > Calopterygidae > Hetaerina > Hetaerina americana. Next base: position 74,004,638 of record NW_027286874.1, read on the forward strand.
GCCCTCGATCTATACATTTTTCAGCGAATTGCATTACCCTTGACATAGGAAGTGTTTATTTAATATCTCATGGCTATATTTGCATTGCTGTTATATTCACACGGCATTCTCGTGAGAGGAAAAAAGTTGGGCATCGGAGGACGAACATTTAAGGTTTCAATTAATGGGCGAAAAGAAAAAAAAATGGGGAAATGCGGAAAAAAGCAGACAGAGTGAATGGCGGTAACATTGAAAAGTATGTGAAAATCGAGATAATAAAGAACGTTGGGTAAGTGAGGTGAAGGGAGGGAGAGAGTAGGCTTTCTAGACGGATTTAAGGCAGGCAGGGGTTAGGGAGAAACGAGGAAAGAAACAATTTAACGACCATGGAAGAGGAAGTTCTCGGGATACTTTTGAAGTCAATTTTCGTAAGGGGCCGTACCGAAACTAATCTTTAAATTGGTAGAATATCTTAAATGAATTCTCTTAACTTGGTAAAGGGTTAAACCTTGACTTAAGAATGTTGTGCTCTTATGTCACTGCGATTGTGGAAAAAATACTTCTGCCTTTGAAAACATGTATGGCGTGATAATTTCTGTAGATTTTCTGTTTATTGCTGTGGTCTAAAACGCTTCTTAAGTTTTTTTATTATTTTTATTGGTCTCGGTAATAACATTTTTTGTTATAGAAAAAGGTGAAGAAAGTTTTTACCTTTTTTTGAAATATAAACCATGTAATATGAATTCCCACGTACTCGTTTCTCAGGTTGCGTAATTCTAGACAAAAATAAGCATCATTGAATCGACGGAAAACTTTTTAAATTGAATCTTGTCATATATCTATTTTGAAAAGTTTTGTCACTATGATTAAACATTTGATGAGCCGCATTAATTATGCGGACTATATGAATTATATTAAAACAATTATGAAGATTGTGCAATGACTGACAAAAAGGACCTTCGGTTGACTGCTGAGGAGGAAATTTTAACCGTTACAGCTACCGTTCCAAATAGTTCACTTTGGAGGGCAATTTTCTTTAAAGTATAAAGTGAATTTTTAGCTTTCAAGGTCTATACCTTGTGTATATACCAAAATGTATATACCTCTGTTTTTTATCGAAAGAGGATTCCTTTTTTTCCTTTGAACATTTAAAGTTTGAAATAAAAGGTTTTTACTGACATAGTTTTTAAGGTGAACTGAATTTCTTAACATTTTTTTAATTAAAAAGAGAACTGGTAATTAGTCATTTATCCGGATTAAAACAGATATTTGATTGTTTTCTTACAATATCAGTGTGTAGAGCGACTTGCTAAATATGGACGCCTTATGTCCCTATTTAATAACCTTTAAACTTGTGTACGCCCAGACATAATGACTATCTACTAATGGCCAATTGCACATCGGGAATATTTTATCGTCAACCAAAATTGATCTTGTCAATTTACATTGGTAATTGCTTTATATTTCTCCAATAAATAATTTTAATGTCTTACCACTTATCCTTGTAGAATATCCTCTACCTGCATGAATGAAGATATGCGGCAAGAACTTCACATGGGGGAAGGGGTCATTGGATTTGTTTTTTATCAAGATGACCCCGAGATAAACTAGGAAACAAAAGCATTGGCATTAAGGTAAATCCACGTATTCTCTTTGTAATGCAATCCGATGCAATCTTTGTTTCAATTTAAAATAAAAATAGGGTATCGAGTTGGTACTGTGGCTAGGGTAGTCTCTTCGCAAGCCGAGCTCTCCGGGTTCGAATACTAGAGGTGGCAGGATAATTTAGTGGTATCCTTATCCCTTCTACAGGTACAATGTGGTATATGCCGTCCGTCGGATGGAATGTTAAACTGTGTGAGGCCTTAGTGCCTTCCGTTCTAAGAATATGATAATGCCGCGACGCCGGGTTTCTGTCTACCCTCCACCATATTTTCAGAACATCCTACCTCTACCAATTAACCCACCCATCCCTATTGGCGCAATACTTAAGTAACAAGTATTGTTAAGTAACGAGTAATACTTAAGTAACTTAAGTACATAAGTGGACCATAAATTATTGCCATTATGTCTCGACCTATTTCTCAAACATTATTATTCCGATATTTCGGCTTCCATATAATTTACTGTCCCACTTTCTTCCTGCAGGTAACGTCATAGCATAGCGTGTCCGGACGTATCCTTCTCCAAAGTGTCCAGAAATTTGGCTAAGGAGAGAAACTGCATGTGCAAGTGAGGATAATGTGAATGCATCTTCCCTGGCCAAGGGCGGTAGAAGTGGTACATGTCTTTCGGCCGCAGTCATTCAGTGATCTGTGCACGGAGGCAGCTGCAATTGGACATCATTTTGACCTTCGGCCAATCCCTAATCTCTTTTACCTGACAAGACTCTGATATGTGGCTATGAATGTCTTTCGATTCACTTGTATATTCCTTCTCTAAAAGTGCTGAAATCAATAAATGTGTGAAAATAACTGATATATTTTGACTTGTCCATTTTTCCCCATATTGATAAAAATATATAAGCTGAACGGAATCCTTTGTTTTTTATATTTTGCGAAGACAAAAGAGGCGGTTGTAGTAAAAGAAATCTGTTATCACGAAAGTAAGAATGCCGTAACCAATGGGCATCGCATGTAGTTTCTCCAAATCTAAAATAATTATACCCAATCTTAACGTAGTATAAGCTATTTTATAACTCAAAATTAAAAATTCAAAACTTTCGTTGGTGTATAATACCTTAAAGTTTGCAAATTGGTCATATTGGTCACACTGGAGGAGAAAAATCCAAAAATAAGTTAATAACATTTTGTTACAGATGTTAACCCACTATTTTTAAAAATTTGATGGTTTTTCTTATCTCTAAGCAGAGTGATACAATGATATAAAATTGCACTAGGGCAATAAAGGATTTTAACTTGCCAATGACAACACAGCTTGTCGGGTAATGAATAATTAATAAACATCAGTGACGCTAAAATTTATAAACATCCCTTGAATTCGTATCAATGGTACTTTCTTGGTAAATTGTCCAGAACTATCCCAAAAAGTAAATAAATCCCTTAAAATGGTGTATTGGTAGTCTCTAGGTGTGCACTGACCAACTTATAATGTTATCTCAGATAAAAATTAGAAATTCCCGTCAAAAGAATGATAAATTTTAATGTTGGTATCCTTGTTGGTCACAGAGAAGATGTAGTTTCTTTTTATGAGAAATTTCAAGACCTGAATTACCGTATCACCGAGGTAATCATCCCCGCGGAATCCATCTTACTTGCTGGAAGTGCTTTGGTAGAAAAAAATTTCCCCGTCCAAACTTTCTATATAGCCGAGAGAAGTGCACGAACTGCACCGAACCCTACGGCTGGCTCGCAAGGTCTTGCTCTCAAGTCCACTGCTCGAAAATATTCTAAGTCCAGAGCGCCTCTAGAGATATCAAAGCATATACCCTACGGATCGCCCGAGGCAGAGCCTTGGCGACTGCCCTCGCGCTCGGCGAGGGAAAATTTCCCAAAAATTGACTAAGTCCCGACTATTGTCAAATATATACAAGTTCCAAACCCCTTTATCATAAGCAACCGGCTAGCCCGGGGCTTAGAGAGGTGGATTCATAGTTAGAGCATTATACCCGTCTTGATTCGCGTCCTATTTTTTCGTCAAAAAATTTTTTTTTGCAAAAATTTTTTTTGGGGCCCCGGGGTCGGAAAATCTTTACCAGAAACTTCTGCAGCAGCTTCAGGGCATCGCGAAAGACCGAGAAAACACTAAATTAGTGGTATAGTCACAGGAAAGTGCAACCCCGGCTGGCCGGCCGGGGCGCCGGGCCGGCGAAAAATGCTGGGCCATTATCGGAAAACTGCTTGAAGAAATTATTTTTCCTGGTCCCTCGCGTTGCCCTGAAACCACTGTAAAAGTTTCTAATCAATGTTTTTTGGTATATTTCCTGCAGAAAAAAAATCGGAATGAGTAGTTCGTGGACTGGTCAACAGATGGCGTACACCTTCACTGAAAGACTAATTTGTGCAATCCGTAGCAGAAAGAATATCGCTCCCCATTAGATGGTAGTCAGTCGAATCGCTCAAATCGTTCGATATCTCGCTCACAGCTCTTCCGATACGCTGAAGCAAAAAATATATGCATGTATATATCGACTATGTATTTAATGGAGTACGATTTTGGGCCTCTTAATAACGAAGTTTTTTATTAAAAAAAGCGTATCGATAGAATTTTATTTTACAAATTGTTAATAAGATACCAGCTACCCCTTAAGAGCATTTCTGAAAAACCTATTTGTTTCCTGTTAATTCATTTATAGGCATTCTCCACGCAAAATTGAATGCGCCGTCAGTTAAATTAATTTTCTCAAACGGAACGATCGCGTCATAAGCGAGTTTATAATTGATGTACACTTTCATTAAAAGACAAGCTCATAGGATTGAATAATTTTATTAAAATTTTCAAAATTACATTTGAATACACCGATTACCTGGGGCACCATATACCAGTGCTATAACGATGAAAATTTATCATCCCTGTAAAAACAAGAAATTTTTCCATATCTACGTAGATCCTGCTCCAATTTTCAATCCGGTCAATTAATTCCAGCCGAGTTTATGGAGGTCATTTTACTATCACTTCCTCCCATCAGACATCGAATTTCCATTTTCCAATGAAACAGTATCGGGAACAGAAAATTAATATACGCGAATAATTTATCACCACACTAGCAAATATAACTTGAAAAACTCATTGCCAATTCAATTCTGGCTCCTTTAACTTCGATCGATTCCAAATATATTCGAGACATTCATTAACCCCGAGAGGAACTAGCAATTATGTGATTGTGATGTTATAGCGTACACCAGCCATCATCCAATACATTAAAGAGTTCACCCTATTTTAAGGTCGTGAATAGTTTAATTCTGCACCCCTCTATGATTTCTATAAGAAGTTTTTATTTCGAACTTCAATTTCATTGAGGCATTTAATATTCCAGGTTTTTTTATTGAGAACTCCGCCACTAACAAAGTTACATTAACAAATATGATGCATATAAATCTGTTTATGCATAGAATTCATAATTTAATGCCAAACTAAATTAGTTGGATTAAAATGAAGAAAAATCCTTGGGTAAAAGTGGAAGATAATTTTCAAATTTAATGACAGTCAAAAAAATGTAACCGCATAAAATTATACTATAAACAAAAGGGTTCTTCTTAATACACATCGCATATTTATTGCCCCATTAAATAAGTACAGATAGAATTGGATTAGCCTAGGAATGGGGGTAGACTTTACCATGAGAAAAATATACTCCACATTATAAATATGTAGACCCAAAGAAATCTTAAAGAGTAATTACCAAATAAGGAGCAAGAGGAGTTCATCTACAATGATGTGCATGAGGTAATATTGGAATATTTTACCAATCTTATAAAAAATTTTTAAAATAAAACTTAGTAAAATTTAGCGCTGAATCAAGTACCACAGACCATTTCAGATACAGATTAAAATGTCTAAAAAAAACCCCAACAAAAAATTCTTGGAACTATTTTCTTCAAGAGTTCGTGATATAAAATATCATGGCTTTATTCGTGTATCAATCAACTACATTTCATTCCACTAAATCAAATCTCTCTCAGCAAAAAAAATAAGGCAATCTCATTTCTTCAATGTACAGCAACAAAGAGACTAACTCAAAGATGATACTACACCAAATAAATTTGTAGAATTCAAACCACTTTATGAAGTATCCTAAATGACAGGTTACAGTAAGTCTGTGTGACAGGTCTTCAACTTTAAATGCAGAGATTGACATCAAATCAGGATAATGGTTTTTGCATTTGCAAATCTTACCTTTTTGTTTTGATGGTGTTGCACTTATGTCACCACCATTTGCAGGTGACATCAGTCAAGGAGATATGGTAAAATAAGCAACTACATACATCAATTTAAGAGATATTTGGAACAACCAATCATGTTGTATGTAAAAACTTGATTTTCTTATTTACAAAAAATATACGAATCTAAAATGGAAATAACACATTGCCATGAAATAATCAAAGAATATATTACCGCGAAAGTTCAAAAGAAAATTAACACTGAACAGTCATTATTATGATTCCTAGTTCCCATTTGGGGATAAATAATTTTCTACATTACAGCAATAAACTACATATGTAGCTGAAAATAAGAGAATTTAGAAGAAGAATAAAGAGAAAACTGAGTAATTAAATTAGTTTAAAAACAATTATATTCAAGCAAACATGGTGGGAGGAGTCTTAACAAAATATGGAGAGACAGTTCAAAGAGAGGGAAACATATAAGTTAAGTAGTATAAGCTACCCAAGAAGACAAGAAAATTGACAGGAGTTAGCTAAATAAAAAAGTACACTTACCAAATCGGATCAATCATTGAAGATATTAAAGGAAAGCAAAGAGATTCAGGAAAATTAGAAAGTAAGTTTGGAAGAACTGTCTAGTAGTGAGATTAAGCTGGACATCTTAGAATTAGAAAGGTGGACAACATGAATAGCTTAAAATCTCAAATTCAGAGTTGATAGTAATGCAGAAAAAGCTCAATGGAAAATAAATTAGAAGGAAGCATAGGGAAACTGATAATATCCCAGTAGAAATACTCAAGTGTTGAGGGTAAAAAAAGTGATTATTTTATTTGCACCTCGCAATTAGGAGGGTAGACTTTGCCCTGGGCACTTCATTTAGTTTGATCCTCATCTGGATAAGGAATAAAGCATCAGTAAGCGAGGTCTATGGGATGTTACTTTTAATTTCACATCCAGCAATGGTAGACCTAATAATCATTATTAAGATGTTACTCCCATGAAAGTGCAAACCTTTTCTGGTCAAGTATTACCCACTGTTTATGCAGGGGAAAGTATCAAATGATACCAATGTGGAGATGAATGCATTAGTGGAAAGGAACTTCTAATATGTTCAGAATGTCTGTGAGGTTTTTAGATTTGTGAAGGTGTGAGTAGTGCATAAAAATTTAATGCAAGTACTGTGGAAAATAGGAATAGACTTATTTGAAACCTTTATATGAATCAGACTATATTTGTATGGGTAATTAGAGTATTGAAATGGCAGTTAAACACAGTAGAGTAACAAGTTATGAAGTTCCCAGCTTCATTGCCTGAATTTCTTGAAGTATGTGCTTAGGAAATGCTAAGGGTTACGTAGCCACAGCCCAAGCTGGTAGTAGTAGTGGATGGCAAAGTAATGAAATCGGGTAGGCAGTGGGGTAAAGAAATCGGGTTTAGAGATCATTAAACAATATTTACCTAGAGAGCCTAGAGATCACAATGTGGAGTGCTTCACAGAGCTGATGCAGGACAAAGGATGTAGATGTACCACAAGAATAAAACGTGATGAAATTCAAGATAAGCAAAACAGAAGTAATGATATTTTTGAGGAATGTGACAGCTAGACAACATTAAAATTAGAGCATATAAACTGGAGCGGATGGTGCAGCTTACAGATCTTGGAAGTGTTTTGAACGAAGCTAGTTGATGCCGAAGGATATAAAAGAATTGCTTTGGGCAGAGGGAGAGTAGAAAGGTAATGAAAGAGACTTCAAGCACAAGTATCAAGAAAATATTACTGAAAAAATTGACATGAATTGCATTTTTTTGCATGGTGTGGAGACTTGTCATTGAAGCATAAGGATAAGCATAGAAGTGTGGGTGTGCGGAGAAATGTAAAAATAAAATAGAAAGGAAAACGAATGACGAAGTTCTGGATATGGTTAGGAAAGAGACAGCTGTTGGGAGAAATTGGAAGAAAGCTGTACAAGTGAATACAGGAGATACTTGTGGACAATAAGATGTTGAAAGCAGTAATAGAGGCGAGGGGGAGGAATGGCAGGATAGCAACACAGAGGGAATATAAGAAGAGGCATTTTGGATGGACCTAAGGAAGAAAGGAAGTACGTGGGAATGAACAAGTGCCTATTATACACATATGTCATGTTTTATTAGTCGCGTCTTAAAAATTTTGTAGTAGTTAGTTAGTTTGTTAGCCCAAGGCCTAACTCAAATGTTGGATTACTGCAGTAATATTTATACCAGTACAAGTAAAGAATAAATGATTTACAAGTATTACTTGCATATTAAAATACATAGGTAACCATTCCCTACATACATTTGGTTGGTCACAATTTGGGTATAGTTGTACCACAACATCTAAGGTTTACATTTAATATTTAGTTTTTTTCATTGTTTACAAGAATATACCAATTTTCACAGGAATTATAAATATATACTGCACACAAAGACATGAAAAGACATTGAAATCCAGTTAAAAATGAAAGACTTTTAGAAAACAAAAGTTTATCTTTTTAAAAGTAATATAAATCAAATTTCAAGAAAAAGTTAAATAACTGATAGTTAAGACATGATATTTTAAAATTAATACCTGCTGAAGGAACAGTATTTGTACATTATGCATTATTTGAACATTTTATAAAATTGTCTGCAGTAAAATGAGATAATTTGATCTTTTATTGGTTTCCAAGATATTTGTTTAATTCCATTACAGGAATTCAATCAAACTTATAGGGTACAGGAATGTGTATCTAATTATTGACCTTTGGAGTGCATTTATACCCTTGCTTCTCAAAAGGAATGGAGTGAAGATTTCAGCAAAGCATTTATAAAAATTCCTGAAAATTACATTAATATTAATTTTCTGGAAATAAAATTACCCAAAAATTTCTGGTTTGAATCCTGCCATTGATCTAAATACTTGGAGACATTTGGAAAGAATTTAAAACTATTTGAAGAGGCTCAAAGTTCACATATTTTAAAAGTATATCAACAAAAATGGGGAACTTAATCCAGAAAAAGTCTTCAACAATGTAATTTTAATGAATTTAGATTAGAATGAAGGAAAAGTTCTACAGTAAGAATGAATGATAATATAAGCCCATATATTCATCTTGTAGTAGCATGGTAGCCCAGCGGGTAGAGCTTACAGCAACTGTCCATAGAACCCTGGTTCAATTCCCAGGGACACTTCTGGGCACCTTCATCCCAGCCGTGTGATTTTTCTTGTACCAGATCTTCCTGGGAAACTACTGGCGTCGCAGAGAAAGTAACTGGCCTTACCCTTATTACCCTGATGAGTGAATTTTACACAACATTGGATGAGCTCTACCAATCTTTGGGTTGATTACAATGGTTTTTAACGTATTTCATTCATGGTCTTTTGATTACAAGAGGGAAAATAGAGGTAGAAAGTCATTCCCCTTTTCAAAACAGTATGTATAATGTACTTTAGTATTCAATATTACGTCATTAGGGTTCAGTATTTAATTTTAGAAAAACACTAACTGACACAATCAAATAAGTAAAATTGTAGAGCATACATATTAAAATAGATTAGAATGTCTCTCTAGATAAAAAAATGCAAATTTAGTGTTAGAATCATACCTATAATCATCATTGACATTCATAAAATTTTTGTTTAGAAGCCATGGAATAAAGATTAAGAGAGCCAGCTAAACTGTACAAAATTCATTTTTATGTCTAGGTAAACTTTTGTGCAGATATTTATTCAGGTGGCCCGATGAAATGATAAAGTGCACACTAGTATTTAGCAGCAATGAGCATCATTCACTTCCACTCACTCCACAGCCAGCAATCATGGTCTTTGTTGTGATCTTCTTGCAGCGTGGTGACGAAACAGGATTTAGGATCTTTAGCAATTATTGAGACGACATGTTCAACTTAACGTGGGGCCGGAAGTGACGTTTAAAAAAAACGACTTCCTACTTTTATTCTACAAAAACAAAAGCAAACACATACAAACATCGCTCAAGCCAGCCCAAAAGAGACAATGTTACCAACCTTGTACAAAACAACAGCAACTTGATTACACATATACAACACCCTCACTTAATCTAGTTGCCCCAGACATTCACATCCTTCATGCAGTTAAAATGTTTTTTCTTAGATAAACTTTTAGTTAGCATATCTGCAGGCATCTCATGTGTTGACTTAAATTTCACAAACACTTTACCATCTGTCACAGCTGTTTTTACAAAATGGAACCTTACATCTATATGCTTAGATCTTTCCTTTACATCAACACAATTGGCATTCTTAACTGCTGACTGATTGTCATTATACATGCACACAGATTCTGTGCCAAATATTTTTCTGCAATCCTGTTTCAAAATTTCCCTCAGGATTCGACACAATATAATAGCTTTCTTGGTACAAGCAGTTAGGCTGACATACTCTGCTTCCATTGTGGATAAAGCCACACAGGATTGTTTTTTACTTTCCCATGCTACAGCCCCTTTAGCAAATTTAAAAACATACCCTGTACGAGATAGTCTATCAATCTTATCACTGGCAAAATCTGCATCAGCATAGCCCTCAAGGAACCCACCAGATTTTGAGTAGGCAAGGCGATACGTTGATGTGCCCTTTAAATATCTCAAAACCCTTTTTGCCAACTTCCAATGTTCCATATTAAAGCTATTATTAAACTTACTTAATTTTGAAACAGCAAAAGCAATGTCAGGCCTAGTACAGGTCATTGCGTACATTAAACAACCAATTAATCCTTGATAAGGTACATCAGGACATTTATCTGGATCTCCAGGAGCTACATCCAACCCAACTTCCATGGGTGTAGAGGCTGCACAAGCATCAGACATGTTAAACTTAACCAGCATGCTTTTGATGTACTCTTCCTGATCCAGTTCAATTCCCTCACTGGTTCTAGTTAACCTCATCCCTAGAATACTTTTGGCCTCTCCAAGATTTTTCAGCTCAAAATGTTTTTTTTAATGATGAAACTAACTTGTTCACAGTGTCACCATTCTTACAAAACACCAAAAAATCATCCACATATACAGCTATTACACAAATATCAAGTCCAATACCCTTAACATAAATACATTATCTGTTGTCAAATTCTTGAAACCAAGACCTTTAAAAATACTCCGACATTTGTCATACCATGCCTTGGATGCTTGTTTTAAACCATATATTGCCTTATGCAGCAAATACACCTTACTCTCCGCCCCTTCAATTACAAAACCTTCAGGCTGCTCAATGTAAATTGACTCTTTAAGATCACCATTCAAGAAGGCTGCAGTCACATCTAGATGAGTGATATTTAAATCTAGCTCCACAGACAATGCAATCAACAATCTCAAGGCAGAATAACTTACTACAGGAGAGAATGTTTCATGGTAATCAATACCATACTCCTGGGAATAACCCTTTGCTACCAGCCTTGCCTTGAAACGCTCTATTTCCCCAGCTGCATTCACCTTTCGCTTGAAAACCCATTTACATTTTACAACTTTTTTGTTTTCAGGCAAATCAGCTAAAGAAAGGACGCCCTTCCTTGCTAAAGCTTCCCATTCTTCCTGCATGGCCTTCCTCCATTCATCCCCATTTGAAGACAAAGCTTCTTGAACAGTCTGAGGATCACAGTACAAAGACATTGGTTGATTACAGGCTGAATTAATTGATGCCAAAAATAAAACATGATCTGGAAATTCCTTTGGTATTCTATTCCTAACAGGATACCTACTTTCTCCCGGATCAATACTCTCCTCCCTCTGGCTATCATCACCTGAGCTTGAATTTTGCCCACAATAGACACGACCACTTCCTTCAGTCTCAATGTTTGAGGTATCATTATTACCCTCACTACTTGTGCTAGTGTTTTCATTAGTTTCAGCCTGATCATTTATGCTGACCTCTGTCTGGGGCTGGGAGGTGAAACACACGCCCCCCCCTAAAAGTTCAGGCAGAATAATTGTATTCCTCAATGTTTTCCCAGTTAAATGCTCTTCCCTGAAACTGTCCTCAAAAAACACTACATCCCTCGCTTTTGTTACTCGTCCAATGTTTTCAGGATTCGCCAGGAGATAACCTTTGGATTCCTCACAATATCCGACAAAGTAATACCGTTTGGATGTGGCATCTAGCTTTTTTCTCATGGCCTTGGCCACATGAGCATAGGCAATACAACCAAACACCCTCAAATGACTAAGGTCAACCTTATGACCTGTCCATCTCTCCTCAGGTAATTCATTCCCAATTCCCTTAGCTGGTACTCTATTCTTTAAATACACAGCTGTTTTACATGCTTCAACCCAATAGCTCTTAGGTAACTTGCACTCGGATAACATGCATCTAGCCCTCTCTATAATGACGCGATTTGCCCTTTCAGCTAGCCCATTCTGCTCAGGATTATATGGTATCGTTGTCTCATGTTTTATTCCCTTTGCTCTAAGCTCTTCTTGCAGAGCCCGCCCCATGTACTCACTACCATTATCCGTCCGCAAACACTTAATCCTGTTCCCCGTTTCATTTTCTACCCTAGCCTTAAAGGTTACGAAACATTCTAGGATAACATGTGTTTCCTTGCCTTTAATGAAGAAGGCAAAAATTTTTCTAGTGCAATCATCAATAAATGTGAGCATGTACAGTTCTCCCCTATTGCCAGGAGGGTCCATTGGACCACACAGGTCTGAGTGCACCAAACTCAGCTTTTCACTCACCCTTTCCGTTCTCGGTCCCACAGTGAAAGGTTTTTTAACAAGCTTTCCTTCTACACATGCCACACACGGTTGAAGAGGCTTATTACATGGATAATCCAGACCACTGGCACGCCCCCTTAATGTCTGCATATTTTTATGCCCCAAGTGCGCTAACCTTCTGTGCCATAATAGCTGAGAATGATTCCCTTCAGTAGTTGCAGCTAATCCCACAGCACCCTCCCTGACAACATTGTCACCTGAGGTACACTGTTTTAAATCTAGACTGTACAACCCATTCTCCTCTGTTCCCGAGGCTTGAATGACTCCCTTTACATGTAAAGTTTCAGCATCAAATAGTTTGCACCCAGATGAATCAAATAAAACAGCAGTACCCTTTTGCACTAACCTATTTACAGACAACAAATTAGTTGAAAGATCTGGCACATAATTAACATTTGATATGGTGGCAGTACTTCCCTGAATCAAATCCATTGATGCACTACCAATACCTGACACTTTGATTTTGTCATGGTTAGCAACTGTTACTTCGTCACTTGCATCTGGTCGAAAATCTGAAAAGTACTCCGTAGTTCTTGCCATATGGGAATTCGCCCCAGAATCAATGTACCATTTATGACTCCCCACTTCACAACGAAGGGCTGTCAACCAGGCAACTGGATTCCCTTTCTTGGCACCCCCACTTGATTTGCTGTTCCCGCACGACACCTTTGCCCCTTCCTCGGGACAATCGCTCTTGATGTGCCCGATCACTCCGCACTTAAAGCACCTGGCCTTTCTCGGATCGAAGGTGGACTTCTTGTTCTGCTTACCTCTGGCCCCGGACGTACTCGAACTCTGCTCCGAGGACGATGAGCACTCTCCCTGATGCCTCTGGTTCCGCTTGGCATAGAATACAACCTGCTGCTCCTTGGAATCTGTGGCCCGTTTGTACCCTTCCTGCAGTAGCCTCTGCTTCACTAGGTCAGACTTGATGACCCCTGTGACTGTATTCTCTAGAGCCATTCGAAACGGTCTGTACTCAACCGTCAGGCCCCGCAGCATCAAAACCGCGAGCAGCTCGTCGTCAATCTTCTTGCCAATGCTTTTTAGTTTCGCATCGACTGTTGTGAAACGTTGAACATAGTCCTCCATATTTGTGCACGTTCCCAAATTGATGTCGAACAGCTGGTCTATAAGGGCGACATGCCTGTTCACACCCTTATCTTCATAGGTGTGCTGCAGCTTGTCCCACATACCTTTGGCTGTCTTGCACTCCATGACTTCCATTTTCGGTCCTTGTTCTAGTAGCAAATATATTTTCGCCCTTGCTCGCTGTGACTGCTTTCGTTCATGAGCTGACGCGTCCATTGCTACTTCACTCTCCACGTAGTCCCAAAGGTCTTCGTGAAGCAAGTACATTTCCACGTCCATTTTCCACTGCTCGTAATTCACCGATCCTCGCAATTTATCAATTTGAGGCAATGAACCTCCGTACGTGATGTTGTTGATGACATTTGATTCCATTGTACTTGTCATCCAAACACGAGGCAACAATTTACGAGTACAGCTCGGTTGACTACAAGGCCGGAATCAGTTTAATTGAACCTAATTATCTCATGCAAACTGATCTCACACTCCTATTTCCACATTCTGGGCCCATAACCTGTTGTGATCTTCTTGCAGCGTGGTGACGAAACAGGATTTAGGATCTTTAGCAATTATTGAGACGACATGTTCAACTTAACGTGGGGCCGGAAGTGACGTTTAAAAAAAAACGACTTCCTACTTTTATTCTACAAAAACAAAAGCAAACACATACAAACATCGCTCAAGCCAGCCCAAAAGAGACAATGTTACCAACCTTGTACAAAACAACAGCAACTTGATTACACATATACAACAGTCTTCCATCCAACCACTGTCATTCTAGCTAGCAATGATCTAAACACAAGTGAATGCACATAATGGTAGATACATAGAAACATAATTCAGTGCATACATTGAGATGATGGCTCAACATTTTTTAAAAGACTTCAGCTAGGATTTATAATCCTAATACTAAACATTAACTAGCAAATTATAGTTTTCCCTAATCATCTAAGCGACCAGAAATAATTGGATTATCCCTTCAACTTCCCTTTTAAAATACAGAATTAGAATATTATACTTTAAATAGATCACACACATGCACATACTTCCCAAATTATTCCAATGCCATAGCATTTCAAACTTCAAAATCGACAGCTTTAAAATACCATTATGCATAAGAAAAAAAATAAAAATTCATAGAAGATTTAAGTTTAAGAGTATCTATCTACTATATTACTGACACTAAAATAATTTAATACAGCCGTTGAAAAAAATGCACAATATATTGCTATTACTAATCAATCCATTGTCTTAAAATAAATATTAAAGTAGACCAGAGAAAAAACCAGAGAAACCCATCCCTGTAATTACTAAATTTCTGTTAATAAATTTTTAGCTGCCCTTCACTGCCACTGGGTGTTACCCAAGACAAGCATCTGAGTACACCAAGGACAATGGGTAATTTAACTTTATGCATGAAGATTCACTTTGAGTAGCATTTACTTATCAGTAAGTTTATCAGTATCAGTGTCTTTTGTCTATACCTGTTACTTAAGTTTTTCATCTCTGAACAGTATCCGGAAAAGCACCAAATCGCTAATCATAGGTTCTCCATTACATTTTTATAGTTACTTTTAAGGTATATCATATGTGCTATACAATTTAGTACCTAGGAAACTGAGCTTTGTTTAGTGAAGGAGTACTAATCATCAATTTTATTGTCTATACACATTTTAAATGCTGCTCCGTTTTTGACAAAGGACATGATAACCAATCAAGTTGATCTACATTAAAAATAAAAATGAATGAGGCAGATTGAGAATCAACATGGGGGCAACAATGAAATATTTAAAGTAAGTTTAGCTTTTTTCCAAGAAAATGGGGGATATGCCATGACAGTAACTTTCAACTGAGTCATCCACTAGCTGTGCATTACAATGCAACAATTTCAGAGTAGCAAAGGATCCAGGTTCAAATCCTGAATGATTTTTGGTTTTTTATATGCAACAAAAATACTGGCCAAAACAAAAGAATTGTATCCTAACATTTTCTTATTTTCTAAAGGCATTTCTGCAATTCTCTACAATTTTCATTGTCATTCATATAATGAGAATTATCTCAACCACCTGATAAAAACTGTACCACTGAATAGGGTTTATGATCTCTTTCACAAATTTAATATTGATTAATCAACACCTAAATCCTTTTGGAGCTAGAAGTACGATTGGAGTAACAGCATACTGTTACTTCTAAGTTTCCACAATGCTATGTTGTATGATTTTACCAGATATTTGGGGACTAATGAACTGTTTTCTGGTTTTGCTAATGCTGGAAATTGACAGCAGACATATGCCTAATTACAGTCACATTAGGGGAATTACTCAGAACATGTAATTAGTGAAATAGTAATTTTTGTGGGGTGCATGAATGAACGATTCTTAAGTTAGCCCAGTAGAAAATTGCCTCATGGCTATCCCGAATGAATGAATGTTTCTCAAGTTAGTACAGGAGAAGAGTTCCTGAGAATTAGCCTGACATAGTTCTATTCAACCGATGGGAACTGTGGGACTGAATGATAGATGTAGGCGTATGAAAAATGTGCTAAGAATCTTTAACAATGCAATTATGAGATCATATTTGCATTTTCATTACAGTTCAACAATCTAAAATGATTGAAAAGAATGTATCCTGTTGATCTTTTAACAATTAAGTGAAGTGTCTATGAATAGCAGTAAGGCTGCAATCTTAAAACAATTATTAAAATATTATCTCCTTCTGGAAACTATCCTTCATTAATTAGTAAAGAGAGATATGCATAATTGAAGAAATATACTACACAGAATTGATATCTCTCTGTCTCTTTCACCCTGGAGACAACCCATAAGTGAGCTATTTCATTGAAACATTATATTTTTCATGTAGAAGTACAAACAAAAAAATCTGAGTATGTGAAAAATTGCATTATCTATAAATATTCTGCTAGGTAGAATGAGCAACTACACATTTTATATGTACATGCAATAAATGCAGGTGCTGGTCCAAATTTTATGGGCCTTCAACTTTCTTATAAACTTCCACCTGAGATTAATGCCCAAAGAAGTGTGGCTGCATTGAAAGTCAATCTACTTCAATTCTTAACATTAAAAATGTTTTATTCAATTGCTAAACTTTTTAATAATGCCTGATATGTGTCTTGTATCCATGTATGTATTTTGTTAATTTACCCTGACGTGTCTTATATCAAGTGTAACAGTTGTAACAACTTGATCGCTAGACAAATATAATGTATTATCATTATTATAATTATGCAGGCCTCAGCATACATTAGACTATTCATAAAATACATCATGTTTTCATAGCTTGGCACTTTGATGGACATTTGCTAATATGCTAACAATTTGTCAATAAAAGCAATTGATTATAACTCTAATAAACAATTATTACTATTAAAGAGAGTTAAAATGATAATTCTGAGCAGAAAGTGACCAAAGTATCTTAAAAAAATTAGAGGAAATATCAAATTGAAATCGGAAAAAAGGTAGTTCTATTTAATTATCTTAAACAAAGACATGTTCATAAAATAATGTGAAACAAGTTAAGCTTATCTGTCAAGGCACCTAACTGAAATATCACTTAGCACAAGAAATAAAATTGTTTCATAAAGTGAATTCTTTGAAAAACATCTTACCTCACAAAATACACTTAGAAAATAAAAAAATGTTTGTTACCTGGATGTTTATTCTTTCAAGTGGACAGCTACTAAAATTATCTCTACCAATGGTACTTAAATGAGTCTTCTGTTTTCAGAAAGAATCCTACATCTTACAACTTCCATTGATATGCAGACAGCAATATGGTGACAGGAAACAATTATTTTACAATTCAAATGTCTGGAGCTGAAGTCCAAGCAGCATCAAAATTACATTAGTGATCTCCAGAGAAAATTTATGTGCCCAACTGCAAAACAAAATGTAACAAAAACGAATTTTTAATAGTTTGCAAACATTAAGGCAAAAATATTCTGATGGATATAAGTTCTGTTCAAGATTTTAAATTTGACAAAGAGTTACTGAAAATCTGTGACAAACTATTGAAGATTTATTTTCAACCAAACTGGACATCAGTCATGAAAACAATTTAGTGGAAAACTATTTCAATTAAGTAGTACAATATTTAATTTTAAGTCTTTCCATGGAAATAAATACACATCAATGATTTTCACTCAAATTGAACTCAAAATTGTACTAACTGGCCACTATTTGCAACTTTCATGCGGGTAATGTTATGGGTACAATCAATTTTATGGCAAAAAACAAATTCTGAAACCAGCACGAAAACATGCTAATTTTATCTAGTGTAAATTAATTAAAAAACTTTACAGAAGACCATTTGTTGATGTAATTTCCTTGATATAATTTGCCTGTAGAAACAGAACTAAGAAATGATGATGTTCAAAGGTAAAGTGGGTGAATGGGAGTGTGGGAGGAGGGTAGAAGTGGATGTTTCTATTTCCGAACTCGCATTTTCTTTAAAAGGAAAAAGTAGGTCCCACCAAGATGGAGTGGTACTCTTAAGTGGGGATGTCAACATGTTGAAAAGAGCAAGAATGAAACAAGGAATGAATCTGATCCCCAACTTACATGAAACTATAGAGCACACTACATTACAAAAAATAATGTGAAATGAAAAAATATTAAACACATACTTGAATAGGAAATATTGTATCAAAATATATGGAGACCCAACTTCTGTATAATAAAAGAGGGAAAATGTGGTAGCAAATTTACTGGAAAATGAAAAAGCATAGTAGACATGACAATCACAAAATTTTCCTTCAAATTATTCTAATAAATATTATTAGTCTTAACTTATCACAAAGGCATTAAGTTATGGCCATAGCCAGGACAAAGATTTAGGAGAAATTTTAATATTGAAAACTAAAACTTTTTTTTGGTTAACACACTAAATTTCATGGCACTATTTTTCTTTCATCAATTTATTCACTTATGTTATTCAAAATTTACTTCTCTAATGATCATCATCTGCTGTTCATTTATTGTTGTAGTAAGTAGTATTTCATTCAAAATTCTCATTAATATTTCTTGGTGGTCATTTGTAAATATTACATACATATATACGCTGTAGTATCTATAGAGATTCAGAGAGTGATATATAACTAGTTATTAAGAGTAAGAGACGGTCCAAATATATTATTTTTCCTTTAAACAATGGTTACTCAAACTGAAAACCTGTGAATTCTGTGGAATAGCTATGGTGTTAGCAAGGAACTTTTTTGGGATAGATTTTTTGTCATATAGTTTGGAAGAAGCACATGCTGTGATGGGTGCATAACAACACCTTGAAATGCCCCAACCTTCCCATCCTATCACCCTGGCTATACCACTTGAGTTTCCCACACCTGATGCCACACTTAGAAAAAATGGTACTCTTCTCATGGCAGCTGACCACTTGAAGCATCGCCTCCATGGAGAGGAGCAAAAGGTTTTACGGAGTATTTCAACATTCACTACATTAGATTTTATTTCAATCTTACTCAATCATTTAGCAAGGGATTCATCAAAAAATATAGTAGATCAGTTATATAAGACCTGGCATATATGGGCAAATATTTATTCCCTAGACATTGCGGTTGTCAAGTGGCATTAATGTTTTCTATAATCCTCCTGTCCTTATCTTGCATTTTCTGCGGAAAGGAAGAGCCATCAAGTCTATTAGTTCTGGCATCTATTTCTCAAATATTATATTCTTCATGATTTGATTAACTGATGTAGTCCAAAAAGCTGCGGGAGATACCGCAACAGTAACTTTTAATGGAGTTATCAGCCAAATGTGCATCACAATGCAACAATTTCAGAGTGAAAAAATCATTTACTTTGACCAGGATTCGAACCCAGATCCCTTAGATGTCCATTAAAAGTTACTGTTGTGGCATCCTCTGCAGTTTCTTGGAATGTCAAAAGTAAAACGCTCTCAGTGTTTGAAGTTGGCTTCAAACCCATGGACTGTAGTGCATGGACTGTAGAAAGGGGTGGAAGGGTTGGTGTGTGTATGGTTGCGTGTGTGTGCGTGAGTGTGTCGGAGGGCGTGGACGCCACTACGAGGCTCCGATAAATCTCCAAGGGAGCTCCGGAATAGGGAAATACAGAGAGGGTGTGGGGGAGTCAGGGGATAAGGGTGTGGCGGTGTAGGCGTGAGCGGGTCGGATGATGGTGAAGTAGGGGAGAAATAAGACGTTCGACGCTGAGGAGGGTGCGGTTCGGGCGTGTGTGTTTGTGTGTGTGTGTGGAGTCGAGAGAAAGGGCCGAGGAGAGGAGGGAACTGTGTGCATTCGCGGGCTCCTGGAATCAGACAGACATGGATGCTCCTCTATCTCCATAGAGTACCGCGCGTCAGGCCAAAAGGTGAGCCCCAGAAGGTAACTTCGGTTCCGAGGGCATGTGGCAACTGTCGGGGAAGGTTTATTTTTCCCAACTGATGCCGTGGGGAAATGATCGGGAGATCTTAAAATGGATTGTGAAATCGGGGAAAGTAACTGTCGAAATAGAACTCACTCCACTCCCTGCGGGAGAGTTAACTTTCTTATGTGGGGTACTCACGGCGCATTAAAGACATGGATATTGTACCTTACTTATTACTGCTTGAATTTGAAATATTTTGAGCACTGCAATAAAAGCTCCCCAGGAAAACGGGCTGTATATATATATATATATATATATATATATATATATATATATATATATATATATATATATATATATATATGTATAACACTTATTGAAAGTCTCACGGACGTGAAAAATGATGTATAAAATTTATCACTAGAGGACACAGACAAAAACACAAAAACTTAGCGAGTTTCTTCTTTTTTGTGTTTTTGTCTGTGCCCACTAAAGCTAAATTTTATACAAATATATATATATATATATATATATATATATATATATATATATTATAAATATTATATATATTATATATATTATATATATATTATAAATATTATATATATATATATATATATATATATATATATATATATATATATTGGTATAAAATTTAGCTTTATTGGTATTGGTATTGCACTCTTCCAATAATACAAAGTTCGTTATATGTATATTTATATATAATATATATATATATAACAAACTTTGTATTATTTGAAGAGTGCAATTCTGTCTCTGTGCAATGTTACACTGGAGCTGTTTTTTCCGATGTGTGATTGAAAGAAAAACGCGGGATTTCCCTTGAAAAAAGAGAGAGAAATTTTTTGTTGGATTAGTATAAGTGTTATGGAACAATATAATCGAAAGGTCATAAGCTATCCAGAGGAAACAAAGTGGCGGTATAACTTGTGGAACTTCTCAATTGAATAAATGACTTTCCACAGAAGACTTGATTTCTCGCTCTACCCGTTTATAATGTCAGAGAATCACACCAAGTACTGTGTAAACATTAAAGGCATCACCGCCAAATTTTCTGATCGTTTTCGATTCATTCCGTCGATCTGTTACGTATTTGGAAGGTTGCTATGATTGTGGAGGTGCCGAGGCAAAATGTAACGTATTGTAACAACCTTTTCGTGACGCATGAATTACACTAAAAATAATTTCTTGTCGATGGAAGTTTTAAGCACAGAATTTTCATATAGAAAGAGTGATACAAGGAAATAAATAATCAGGAAAATTTGCCCCAAATGTCAATTAGCCTTATTAGTAATATGCATTCAGGCGTCTTCTTAAAGAAAGAACGCTCCCATTTGGGTACATTAAAATCACCAAGTAAATTTCCTCACTAACTTTTTCTAGCGTATTATGGTTTCATTACTATGCGTAGTTATTATATGTGATGGATAATCAAGATCTTGATAGTGGTACAAAGATCGTTTAAATAAAACAATTGCGGAAATTTACCAATTGATTTTAATTTATCATAATGGGCGCAAACGATTTACCCATAGTAACTCCTACTGCTATTTCTTTTCTAATCATTTCGTACTAATGGATATTTCGTGTGCTTTTTTTCTCAGTAAACATTTGAAACGACGCAAGAAGATGTTAGGTTCGAACAATCGGACGCCTTTCAATGCCATATTCAAAATATTAGAGCAAAAAGGTTTCTCCTGTGCCATGGTATTTGAAAGATGATACAAAAATTCTATGAAAAATATGAAGAATTCAATAAACAGTTAATGTTCCGCCAAAGTCACTTAAAGTGTTGGGAGTACTTATAAGACGCGTCCTCAAATTATACCGAATGGTTTACGATTTGAAGGTTTCACATAAAAAATCGAGCTTGTTCCGATTTTGAACAGCTGAAAAATTGAGTGATGATGGTTGGCTGTTATTGTCGAGAGAAAATAATAAAATTGAAAATGTGAGATTGGGAATATAAGTAAAAGCATCTCTTGGTGATTTTTCTTTTTGAAGAAAATACTCGTGTCATATGCGCTCAAGTAAGACTCTCTTGAGTAATCCCTTAGTTTCACTTTTGATTCGTGAAGAAATGATAGATCGGTGTAATATAGTATTCTAAAACAGTTCTCACGAGAGCATGTTGGCTAATATCCCTTGAGAATTAATTTATGCATGATTATTGCCATTTTGAGAGTAGGTTGATATCACCATCGATTTCTGCACAAGTTTTGACTTGTTTCTACGCTAAAATTAATCATGCAGTAGTCACACTAGGGTGATTATTATTCTAAATATATCTTTCTCCAATATAAATTCTCAAACCATATACATGTATGTACTATATTTTTTTTCAGGGGAATATAGAAAAAGATATTTATAGATAACTTACCAGACATAATTCTGGATAGGACCCCAACACATATGTGCCTAATTTTAGCCTAGCCTCTCAATCAAAATCGATTGTTGAGAAGTTTCCCTCCTCTACAGAGGACTGTGGAATCTTCTGCTAAGCAATGATTTGACTGGTCTTTGGGACTGAAAGGACTCTGTACCACATTATGTTTCTTGGTGGAAGCATGAATTACACTGTGAATATATGGGAATACTCTTTATGTGTACCAGTAAATTAACATATGACAGGTGAAAAAAACAATTTGTCAGTAGATTTATCTCAACTCCACAAAAATCAATACTACTCAATGGTCATAATTCAATAGTCTTACTTCAGTTTTAAAACTAATATCCAATAAAGTCAATGATGAGACAATATTATCTGAAGGTAATAGTGACATTTTCCTTTGTGTACTAATCAATGCAAATGTAAAATGCATTGCATTTGAAAAGATGAAAATAAATTGGAATGAAAATTATCTTTGCTACGAGGGTCATCCGGAAAGTAGTACCCGTTCGTGCCGCATGAAGTGCTGACGACGCGAGTAGCCGCTGGACGAGGTCAGATAGCTTCAGTGGCTTGTCTGCCTTCTCTGAGCCAAGTTGCGTGACGCTAGCATTGCCTGTGTTGTTTCTGTGATTGTTTACAATGTTTAAAAAAATTGAGAACGCCGCCAGTTGTGAAGTGAGGGCAGTGATTAAATTCCTCAATGCAAGAAACGTTCGCCCATGTGATA
Source organism: Hetaerina americana (assembly GCF_022747635.1). Taxonomy (NCBI): domain Eukaryota; kingdom Metazoa; phylum Arthropoda; class Insecta; order Odonata; family Calopterygidae; genus Hetaerina; species Hetaerina americana. Next base: position 74,027,791 of record NW_027286874.1, read on the forward strand.
TTCATCGCCAATTAAAGGAGGTGTATGGAGACAATGTAATGGACGAGTCGTCTGTTCGGCGGTGGTGTCGCAACTTCAACATGGGGAGGGGGAACACACACGACGATGAGCGTTCGGGGAGACCGTCTGTCATTACAGACCAACTGGTGAGCTCAGTTGACGAATTCGTGAGGAACGATCGGCGCGTCACAATTGATGACATCTGTGAGCATTTTCCCAATGTTTCTCGAACAATTGTTCATGAAATTGTTAAACACCATCTGCATTATGCAAAAATTTGTGCAAGATGGGTCCCTCGCAAGCTTACAGATGAGCACAAAACCAAGCGTATGGCTGCAGCACTGACGTTTTTGGGACGTTATTCTGATGAAGGAGACTCTTTCTTGACTCGCATAATTACTGGTGACGAAACATGGGTTTGTTATGCATCACCTGAGAGTAAACGACAGTCAATGGAGTGGCATCATGCTCATTCACCAAACAAACCAAAAAAATTCAAGACAGTTCTGTCCACCAGGAAACTCATGGCAACCATTTTCTGGGATCGACGAGGTGTATTGCTTATTGATTTTATGGCCCGTGGAGACACTATTAATGCCAATGCGTATTGTGAAACATTAAAGAAATTACGGCGGGCAATACAAAATCGGCGGCGAGGTCTATTGTCTACTGGTGTCATTCTCGTTCATGACAATGCCAGGCCTCATGCAGCTGGGATAACACAAAAACTTTTGCAGCAATTCAAATGGGAAACTTTCGACCATCCACCGTATAGCCCGGACTTGGCCCCTTCAGATTTTCATCTCTTTACAAAGCTTAAAGACTTTTTGGCAGGAAAAAGATTTGACAGCGATGAAGAACTTAAAGAAGGAGTGACCCTGTATCTCAATGAGCTGGCGGCGAAGGACTATGCAGCAGGAATACAGAAACTTGTCACACGTTATGACAAATGCCTTAATTTGCTTGGAGATTATGTTGAGAAGTAGTTTAAAGTATCCTCTTTCAAATAAAATTTTTTATGTTTGTTAATATTTACTTTTGTCTTTTTATTTCACGAACGGGTACTACTTTCCGGATGACCCTCGTAGAATTCATAACCGAAAAGAAATATCCAATGAAACATTTTCAACTAAACACCAAACAAATTATGGGGCACGTTATGAACTCACCTTACCGGAGTCAGTACAATTGTAACTGCGGTTGACCCCAGGGGTTGTTTGGGAGGGATTTAGAGCATATTCATGGAGTCTTCCAGGACAGCAGGGGTGAAACACACTTTTCATGTCTGCAAAGAGAGGTATGAGGACCCCTGGAGTGACGCCATCCGACGAGCTATGACTATGAGGGCTTCCATTAGGTCCTTTTATGCTGAGGAAACCAAGGAAACCAAAAAGACATCATTGGTGGTGGTCCATCCTCAGTTGCTGATGGTACAGGAATGACAACATCCCTGAGGGACATGAACTGCATGCCTTCCAGGAAACGCAGCTAATCAATGGTACAATTAACATATATACGATCACCTAGCGATTTCCATGACGCAAATTAACTGGAAAATAAGGAGTGGATTTTAAAGATAATTCCAGCGGTGACAATCTCTTAAGAGAGTTAAAGCATAACATTCCAAAGGGTGTCGGTAACCATTTGTGGTTAATGTGTCAATGATTGTTGTTTGCAGAACTCACGGTACTTACTTGAGAACAATAATTCGAACTGTAGAGGAAATGAGGCAGAAACTTTTAAGTGCCAATAAAATGAAACGAAAATTTATATTAATTCAAACAAATATTTACTTTGACCGAAGTCATTTTTTTTTATGGTACCGTGAAGTAATTGCTGAAAAATTGGAACGGCTGAGGGGAGGGGGCAGCATACTTTCCAAGGTTTTATATTTTCTTTCACAGAAGCTGAGAGCAGTCATCAAATGGGAGGCATACGTCGAGACCGGTTATTTCCCACAATAAAAAAATAATACAATGTGGAAGCTATATGCTTGAGAATTAAAGAAATTCAAAAGTACCAATATATTATCATGAATGATCCAAATGCTCCCGCCTTCAAGCAGACAAATTTGTATAGTTATCACTGAGAGCGTCGCTACATTCTCACTTTGAAAAATTATGTAGTTTTAGGGGAGGCTGAGCTGAGGTCATTTGCACCATTGGGGATGGAGAGGAACCTAGCGGCGGCATTAGCCTACTCTTTAACGAAAGGCACCATGGGGTCCGCAGTTTAACATCCCATCCGACGGACGGTGTACTCACTCAAAGTGCTCTCCACAAAGCAACCCAAGGATTCTAACCTGGGTCCTCTGAGTGGGAAGCCAGTACGTTAGCCACAATTGAAGTGAGAAATTGCCGTTCCTGAAACACGTGATACTGAGTTTGTGTTTATATAACGAGTTAACTGTTGCCATAGATAAAATTTAGAGAAACTTGAGAAACTAGCCTAATCAGTAATAGACTTTTATTTTAGGACAAAAAGCTCAAATCCAACAGTCAACACCAAACTACATTGCAAACTGTGATTTTATGAAACCAAAAATCCAGCGAAATCCTTTGAGGGAAATAAATTCATCCCGAAACCTTTTCCTGATGTGATATAAACGTTGAGAACGATGCTACAGCAGCGAGTCACAGGCAACAACAAACATGGACCATACTTTCGTGGCGATATAATGATTACGCCGTTAAAGGAAATTCAAATCTTCGTCGGAATAGAACCCGCGACTTTTTGATTGGTGGGAGATCAGCTGCCCGACCCGAACAACACGGTCGGATCTCGCGCCCTGACCCTAGTCTAAAGGAGTATTGTCTCAGTATGCACGAATAAATAAACGGATTCTAATACACGATGCACTGACTCGCTAAGTTAAAGTCTAAATCTTGGACAATTTGGTCACACACGAAGCGTATTATGCAATGTAAGACTCATAGTTAGTTCCCCATTTGCCATGACGTGTTAACCCCCTGAGACATTTCTACATGCTCAAATATATTTACTAATCTTCACACAAGTTCCTTATGTTCAAGAGTCAGTGATCAGACCATTTCGAAAACCTATAATTCAATAAGGCTGTATAAAGTGCAAACCAGATGAACATTCTGAATGAATCAGAGCGCACATGAATCCTTTAGTCTAGACTTTGTACTTCTTGCGTCAGACAAAACAATATTCGAACTGACAAAATGAAATTTCAATTCATAACATTAACAGGAATCAATGAAAAAAATGTGACTCACGTGGGAATGTTGGTGTAGTAGGCACGGTCTTTAATCGGCATGTACTTTTTCCGTTCTTTAATTCATGCTGCTTCTTGAACGCCGTAAGAACGAGTCGAAGATTCCAACCGGAGATCTCAACGTCCGACACTCACGGAGCCTACATAGCGAATGAGGCGACCAAGCTGGCCGCGATTGTGAAGGTGGGTGGTGATTGGCTCTGCGGGTGTCGAGGGAACGAGCATGACTTGAGGCAAACAAGCTTGATAAAAAGAGAATAGAAAGGGGTAAGAGGTAGGTTACTGGGGAGTAGGAGGGAAAGCTTGAGCAATGGGGAGGGGGGAGGTGTGAGGAGGGGATTCGGGAGACGAGCCAAGTCGTGAATTCACCCCGTGTCCATAAAATGCAATAGTTTATCCTCAACTACGATAATTACATTCATTTGATTTGTGCTGCCTCGTTCTTAGTTTGTTGAGCTACAGAAGTAAGAGGATTACTGTAGAATAGAATAACTAATAAAATTATATTTATTATGCTCTGGGATTAGTCCCATAGGGCAAGGAAAAAAGTTGCAAAGCACAACACGAGCACCCAAAGCGGACTCTGACTCTTTTTGATTTTGGGGTGCACCACTGCTCTGCTTCTCAATACCACAGCACCCGCTCGAAAATGGGGGAGAGGCTCAAGAGGGTGTCGCATTTCTTTTCCTCATGGCTGCGCCTAGTGTGATTGAGGTTTTGAAGACAAAACTGCTTTGGAGGTATCGGGAACAAGGGTATGTAAGGGAGGAATGGGGAGATGGGAGAGTGGGTATGGGAGTTATGGGTAGTGGGGGAGGAGGGGAGGGTCGTTGCATTCGGATTGCAGAATCGACAGAGAGGAGAAAAAAACGGAGCAGAGTAAATTTGGAGGGTGGCCAAGGTGGATTTTAACCGGATAGAGAGGCCTCCGCATGGTCTAAAACAGGATTGCAGGTTCATCGGAATCAAGTGGGAAGGCGCATCAGAACAGAATGAAATAGACATTGGAAAGGAAGAGACTGAACTCATAGCTGTGCGGGCAGGCAAAAGGGGGGAGGGGAAGTAGGAGGGCACAGGAAGAAAAGCGAACAAGTGGGAGAGAAAGTATATGGCGGATAGCTGGGGTAGCAATTTGGGGGAAGTAAGGACGTAAAGGGAATGAGGTAAGGTGGCGACCCAAAGTAAACAAACGCAGGGAGAGGAAAATTTGGGCATTTTCAAAAAGGCCATGGGACAGGATATTCGAAGAAGAATCCGACCCTACAATCTTTCGGTCAGCCGGCGAGAGGTCACGGGATAAATCTGGCACGAATATACCACACGTGTGTCCTTAAGAACGTGCCAAAGTTATTATTTATTAAGAGAAGTCCATCGATGAAGGTGGGTTTTTGATCGATCTGTTACATTTCTACGCTCAAACTAAGACGATACTGAATAAATAGGTACTCTAAAATCTGGATTACGATGAAACATTCTCTAACTCCACATACTTTATGCCTCCCTTCATTCCGTCCATCATACCTATCCCACTCCTACCTCTACCTTGTTTACCTAATGTTCTCCCCTCTCTCAGTCTTCGAATTTCCATCACCAATCAATGTGTGCACCCAAATCTTATGCCTCCTTTGTCTTTCTGTGTACATCATTCTCTCTTCCCCCAACATGAATAGAACTTCAATGCAACAACTTCAGAGTGTAAAAATCATTCGTCTTAACCGGGATTCGAACCCAGATCCCTCGATATCCGGCAGAGTGCTTTACTCAGTTAACCTATCGAGGCGTTCTATTACACTACGAAATTTGATGATTTTTACACTCCGAAATTGTTGCATTGAAATGCATATTAGCGGATGACTCCGTCAAAAAGTTACTGACACGGCATCTCCCGCAGTTTCATGGCATGAATAGAACTTCATCTGTTTTCCTTTCGGCCCATTTCACTCTTCGATCCTCCTCCATACCCACATCTCAAAAGCTTACTCCAATCTACATTAATCCTCCTGCCTCAACGGAATGTTTCCGCGAAGCATAATACTTCAATCCATATTAGAGTTTTTTTACTAGTATTTTCTTTACGTCTATATATTTCAAGTATGATGGGCGTTTTCACAGTAAAATTGCACTTTTTGATGCGATATAATTCACGACGTGTTTGCTTCGCAAAGAATAAAATTCGCCGAACTGTGCATAGTAAACGAAAATTGAAGAATAGAATATACCAAATAAAATAATTACTTGATTGCACGTAATTTAAGAATAATATAATTATCTTGACGCACTGATCAAAAGATGGAAGATAGTTAAATATTGTGAATTGTGGAAGCAGGTGAACAAAACTTTAAAGCGTTCCATGATGCTCACTTAAAATTTTGCGTCACAGATCAATAAAATCCACGGGTTACTGAACGTGAATGACGTGGCGCCCGCAACAAGTGGTCACTGGCGGCAGGACTAGTGGCACCAAGTTTCCGATCATCCGATGAGGACTACACCGAAGATTATCAAAGAAATGCTTCAATTCTTCAGATCTTTTCACTCGAGTAGTTAAGTCTCAGTAAATTGCGATATCCGTTGATACATACGGAACGATTATTTTATTCTATATCTAGATGAAGTCATGATCGAAAAAAATTGTATAATTTTCAAATCACAGGAAAAATTCTTTTCAACAAGTAGAGTTTAAAGAAGTAAAGATTTCTAAGTTGTTGATTTTATCTCACCAGTACTCACCAATACTGTTTCCAATTCTGCGTCACTTAGTCCATTCCGCACACATTCGATCTAGGTCTCTTGGCTCTTGCGTCACCGTGGATTTTTTTCCAGTTTTCTTAGGGATGCATCCTTATCTCTCTCTTGAATCTGTGACAGCATTACTTACCTTAGTCACATTGTAGACGGGAATTGCATACAGTTTTCCTTTCACTGTTTGAGATCACTTAAAAACATCTAAGCTGAGATCTCATGCATATATTTTCAGGAAATAAATTACAGAGAAAACCAGTGGAAATTGATTTTAGTGTGTTCCCTGGTTCCTTCCGCGCTCTTTGGTTCATAAAACACCCAAAACACTAGATGGACACACGCTCGGAATCCGAGTATAGATTTGACCCATCCAAGTACGACGAAATGGGTCTCCATTGATATTGGTGAAGAAAGTAAATAAATCCTATGAGGAAATGTAGAAGTTTCAAAGTGTGATTAAAATCATTCGCCTCGACCGGAACTCTAACCTGGATACACTAGCTATTCGCCCAAGTGTTTCAATCAATTAAGATACCGAGGCGTCTTATGTATTACGGCGGATTACACAAACTATCACAAGCCTTCGTGATCGCGCGCGTTGCGCCGAAGTCCACAAGTTTAAAGCCCACGTTTAAATACCTGAAGGCGTTATCTTTATGAAGGATTCAAAGAACTGCGGTGGATATCGAGTTGCATAAACGTAGTCCAGCGCTAATGCGGACTAAAATTCGTGATCCTGCATTTTCCTGTCCGTGGGACCTGTCGCGGCATCTCCCACGAGTTCTTTGAAAATCTTTATGGCCAAAACGGTACTTGTTAGCCCACGTAAATTTACAACCTACAAGTAGAAATATGAGGTTTTAGTTAACCTCCGATGAATGTTATGATCCAGCGATGAGAATGATATGTGTGCATTTTAACAGGACCAGAGGGATGCACGCCCATAGCATTTAAATGAGGTCAATTCACTTCATCACACCCAAAGAATTATTCTAGTTCAACTCTTTAGTTGACTGTATCCACAGCAACACTACTTGTCATGTGTGAGAGTTAATGTAATCAGACGTCATCAATCAACATTAATTTTTTTTATATCAGCATTAGCTTTCTTGTCCTGAAAGGTTTCCGTCGGACACAAAGGGTAAATTAAAAAAATCATTCCTTTCAATGTTGTATTGCGAATTATTTAATTAGGATTCCACTTAAAATCAAGAGAAATTCAATTATTAGATTAAAAATCCCCCAAGTGTACGGACTCTCATAGTAGTAATTATTAGGGGAAGTAACCGACAGCTAGGATCATTTGCATCGTAAGGGTGATAGATGAGAAAATTTAGTAGGGGTAGGATGTTCAGGGAATGAAGGTAGGGTGGTAAGAAACCCGACCTCGCGACTTTATCCCATTTTTAGAACGAAAGGCGCAAAGGGGTCCACAAGTTAACGTCCCATCCGACGGGGTGGTCTACTCAACCTTAAAGTAGTCTCCACATGGCACCCAAGTAGAGATCGGGTTATCATTGAAAAATCCTATCACCTCCGGGATTTGAACCCGGAGCCCTTGGGGTAAGAGGCCGGTGCATTGGAGCTACCGTACCAACCAAATCCACACGGACTCACGCTAGGCCTTGAATTGAAATGATCATCATTGTAACACGGCCAGTAGATCACAACGGATCACGTGGAAATGGGGAAGGGGGGAGAGGAGAGGGACTTATAAAATATCATTTCCTTTACCATTCACCATATCCCCCTGTTTCCTTCTAAACTTGTTTAAAAAATCTTGAATAAAATTCAAATACGAATGCTGAAACTTGACATGTTGAATTTTATATATTTTAGATTAATGCCTCCTTTTGTCTTGAACGGGTAGAAGATAGATGAAGGTGTGACTCATGCTGTCGAAGGTAGGAACTGTGCATATTTGTATGATAATTTCACAAGAGTCATCCATGTATACTGAGTAAATGAGAGGTTGAAACGTCGGCTGATGAAACGTAAAAATTTCTTGAGTTACGCCATGATAGAAATTATTTTGTATCGTTATCATTCATTCCTTGGACAGCTTTACTGGTGGAAGATTCGTGTGAAATCCATACGACAGAACGAAGATCGTCACGAATTTGCTACAAAGATCCGGGATGGGAACCATTTGAAATGCTGAAGCATAGTGCCAGATTAAATCTATTTCAAAGATACATTCATGTGGTTTTGCATCCGACGCAGAAGATGTCATTCAATCCCCCAATTATGTCGGCAGGACAGACAATCGTCATTGAATGAGATAAATAGGCAGCCGAACGGGAAATTAAAGCATTCGTTTTTTTCCCGCGCACTATTCACGACAACAACGCAAAGGGGGAGGGGTGGGAGAAATTAAGATGGGAATGTGGGGGGGAACTGGTGAACACAGGAATATGGACGTTACATTCCCACTGAACTCATCTCATGGCTGGCGCCCTAAAACCTTCATTTGTCTGGAAGCTGGGTGTCGTGTAGGTAAAGGTATGTAGTCAACGTAATTTGAATCGTCCGTTATATATGAGTAGAATGCCAAGAGGTAATTAGCGACTTCGTTGCACGTGAGCCGGCCCTATTTGTTTCCTTATTTGACTCTTCTTGATGAAGCCAGTGGAGGAATAGAGGGGAACAGAGTAAGGAATATATCATTCCTCCCTTTCCTCCTCCTTGTCATCAACCCCTGGAAGATCAGGCATAAAGGATAGACGTTTCTTCATCGCTGACTGTAAATTTTGTACTTGACAAAAAATAGCAATTCAGAGAAAGAGAGAGAAAGAGGGAGGGAAAGAGACAACTGGGTGATTGAAATGGCGGGATGGTAAAAGTTGCAAATAAATCCAATTGTGAGAATCACTACGAGCAACGAATGACGTTTTACCAATGGGGATGAAGATCAAATCACGCGAAGTGCACCTATATGGGGCACTTTGGTGCAGAATGGGAGATTTGAAACCGCAAACAACTTCATATTTTTGGTTCTTTTACGCCTTCAACTCGGTCACTAAATTATGAGCGACTGACGAGAAAGTACGCATTTTAGCATATCATTTTTCCTGAACCACATTCGAAAGTATTTAACTTTTTGGATAGTCCCAAACTAATTTGTTTTACACTGCTAAGGGCATCAGTTATTTTAAAACACGCTCCTTGAAAAAAGTTTGTGATATTCAATCACAATTGACGATGACGCTAATGCATTGAAACCCGGGTCGTGTATAATTTTAAATGTGGTTGTTAAAAGCTTCGAGCCACGAATCACTCAGCTGTTTTTCATTTTAATGTTACCTTCAAGTTTGCTGTTAGTTCGTAGCTAAGTAGCATCTCTCAGTAATAAATAAAATCAGAGGGCTAATGAAAACATGGAGCTGAGAGTGAGAAGATTAGATTTTATAGGCGAGGGGAGGAAAAAAAACGCATTTTGTACAAAGAATCCTCGAACAAAAAGTATTTTGAGATCATTTACATCATTAGCTACGGTCTTCTTATTCTGGGAGCACATGATATATATATATATATATATATATATATATATATATATATATATATATATATATATATATATATATATATATTGATTCAGTGAAAAAATGGGATTATGAGGGCCATCTCCGAATTACTGTGTCGTGAATTAACGGAATAATGCGGATAGTAACCGGAATAAAAATTTGAATCTGACAAGCCGGTAGGAATAGCTCAGCAATGAGGTTGTAGACGACCTCTCTCATATTCGTAGATTTAATCAAATTTAGGATTTTGGCAAGAGAGGGAATTAAGAGCGACCACAGAATTATCCTTGGCCCCCTCGATTCTTGCTCTAAGTTCCCTTTCAGGATATTCTTCTCAGGAAGGTAAGGGGGAGGGTGGTGGTGGGGGGAGGGGACAAAGAAAGATAAGACTTTTCTTCTGTAGATGGCCTACTTTGGAAATGCACATTTCCACACTTCACAAAATTAACAAGAAATACATAGTAGTCGTTTCTTTCGGGGGAGCGAGTCAAATTTGAAATGTTGTGCTCCATTATTAAGCTTAATTCAGTCCAAATGAGAGAAATATAAAGGGACTCTTGACTTTCTCGACTGGGGAGAGGCGTGGTGAAAGTCTACCCACTCATTTGGGTTGAATAATTAATTCTTCTTTCGTGAAGGGAAACATGACACGCTCGCAGGAAACAGAACGACGCACTCCCTTCTCACTTTTAAACCTGGAAATGAAATTAAAAAAAAAGAAATAATCTCTTTAGAGCACGAAAAGGAGAGGGTTTACCGATTTAAATTGTTGAAAAACACTAAAGTTGGCGGCCCATCGCAACATTCAATTCTAATCGGAGTTTACAGCTGTTGTAACATATTCAGTGTAATAAACTCTTGAGACTTGAACTTAAAAAAATTTACGAAAATTTCGATTTCCAAATAATTTAATGAATGAATTAACTCGGAGGGAAGATCAAAGGCGGGCGGCACTGGGTTTCCCGTACATTCTTTTTTATGATTTTGATTTGGTCAAGCCGCGGAAAGAAAAAAAAAAGACTAACCTATAAGGTTAAAAGGTGACCTCTGCGATGTCACTTTCGCCGCCACATCAAAAACCATTTGATTTCTTCCTGGTTTCATCTGACAATCGTTATCGCGCGTAAATTCTGCGCTATATCGGGGCTTCGGAGATGGTGAGTGACAGTTCATTTATAGGGGGAGGATTTCACGCCGGGGAAATTTCGTCGAGACTAAAAAGCAGTTCATGCCATGATATACCGTTGGTTGCCTTTCCTCAAAAGACACGAGGTTAATGACGTCAACCAAAGCGCTTTCACGGGCGACGTTTGTGTTTTGGTTGTTTATTTCCTTTCCGCACGTTTCGTAAAATAAAAATATCACGTCTCAAAAGTTGCAGAAATCAAATTTAGCGAATAAAAACTCATAGATTTCGCCTAAACTTTATGAAATCTATTCATATTTGAATCGAAACGAAAATACTCACTTAATTTCACGCGAAATTGACATGGATATGACCAGGATTTTGACGTTTTGACCTGATGATGAGTGACTAGCTCCGGTCTAGATCATATTGGCGGATCGCAAAGTGTGACACAGTTGCATCTGTTGACGAGAACTTATAAATCGTGAAGGGAGGAATGAATATATGTAAATATTTCCAATCAACTATCATTTAGATTGAGTGTAGTTACAGAAACGCCAAGTCACAAATTTAGCTACACTTATCAGTGCTGTACAAAGGATAATGTCAGTTAGAGGTCATGTGCGTGAATATGGGAACTGTCATGACTTCCTGGCATGTTAAAATCGAGTGAAGAACACCTCCCTTTTTTTTTAAACAAACACGGCGGGGCATGCACCATTGATCACAATGCGAGTGAAGGCATCGCGAAGGATGGGTGTAAGTGAAGCGGGAAATAGACTATTACAGCACGTGATTACGTTTTGTTTTTCGAAAGAGTTCTTCACCCTAGCTTCTTCCACATCCGTTATGCAGGGGATACGGAAGGATGGGGAATGAAGCAGACGTACGAGTAGATATTTCAAATCCCTCGTTGGAAACTATGGACGGGAGTGATTCACGGGGAAGCACTATTATCCGAGCTGAAATTCATGGAGCGTGGGAAAAAGTGTTTATTTTTATTGCGAGCGATCATATTTTTAAGTGACATTTTCGGTGAGGATTCAAGTTTCAACCCAACTGTAAGTTGATATTGAAATTTTTGGGTTTTGCAAAGTATTTTTTCAAATTACATTCTTGTTTCGGTCGGAATCACATCACAAGAAAGAGTTCGATATCGAGTTAAGTGTTCACAGTTCACTTTTGTGGACAAAGTGTTTTGCAAAGTGTTCCGGAACAATCTTAAGCGTTAGGACTGGAAAAAAGAGCATCGTACTGAGTGTAAAATATTGACTTTGCAGTCAAGGAAATGCTAGAGTGGAATATTCTCACCAAATATTCTTCAAAATACAGCGATGATATTTTGATAATACTAATTGCTTAAGAATTGACTTTTAAAAAACAGTATTGCGAGAATAAGAGATAGATGGGGGCAAATTTGTCATTGTGTATTATTTCTGTGAGAGAGATAATCTTCACTCCATGATGAATAGGACTTGTGTCTTGGAAATGATTTGAGGGTATTCTTGCAACTAGATAAATGAAAACACTCTTCGTAAGTAACTTTGTGTTTTCAGGACGCTGCAGACGTTCACAAAGGAACTCTTTCTCAGAGGTGAATCAAAAAGCATGATCTACTTCGTCGGGGGGGGGGGGGGGGAGGGGGGGGCGTAGGCGGGCGAGGATGAGGAAAACGCACCTTGTCACCCCGTGTTATACTCCATGCGCGTGTATACCTGCAATGCAATAAGATTTTAAAGACATTTAATACTTTGGAAGAAATATTCATCTTCAATGAAGAACCTTTATGAAACTCCATTCATTAAAGAACCATTTAGTGATTGTTTGAATTACTTATTTCCTCCAAAAAACAGAAAACATGGCCGAGAAATGTTTACCAATAAAAAAAACAAAGCCAACAGTAACAGACAGTACTGTTTTTATAATATTTTTGTCTTACGTCACCAGCCAAGAGCTCAACCATTTTAGTCAATGTATGCCATAGGTTTAAACATTGCATCACGTAATAAATGTATAACGTATACAATTACATGTTAAACGAGTTTACATGAACACAAATAAAGCCGTGTGAAGGAAGGGGTTAGAGAGTATGAAATTAACAGAATCCACGTCACGTACTCGACGAAATGTACCCTTGGCTTCAAATACACCGGAGGATGACTCGTAGGACTAACGGCGAAAGAACATTAACGCTCATCTTACGCGCGCCCCCGCATCTTCAAGGGTTCGCTCCCTAGAGGAGAGCAGAGCAGAAACTTGGGCGGTGGATGCGAGAAAGTTTTCAAGGAAATCAATATTGTATCGCAATGAAGTTCCTTCTTTTTAATCAGTCATGGTCAGGGGGACGCGTGGGAGTATTTCGTGTGGGAGGAGGGATTCCATTGGGGGTCGACGATGGCCGGCGAACTTTCCCACCACAATGATTTGTCGGCCCATCATGGGTCGATGTGCTGGACGCGGGTATTGGGGGCGGACCGACCATCAGTCGAAATAACTCACTCTCCCGGGGGTTGGTGGTGGATGGAAGATAGAAGAAAAAAGTCATGGCGGGAGGATCGACCTCTGTCCCACCAAAGGTTTTCCACGTACCCTCGATTTCCACGAGGTATTTTTTTCTTGGGGAGGTTGAGGATGAGGAGGGAAGGGTGAGAGACCGATTTAATTGAAGTTGGGCGCACCCTCCTAGACTCAGAATTGCGCCCCCGCGGATGGTGTCAATCAGAAAACAAAGCAATCAATATATAGCCTCGTAGGTTTGACGTGAGGATTCTATTTTATCAAGAGAGCACCACGGGGAGGATCGACTTCATCAGGATAGCGGCCGGATCCGTCCGCTTGCTCCTGGAAATTCATTACGGAATATATATCCTTGGATGAGGGTGGAATGCTTTTTAACAGACCGAGTGGATCACATTAGCAAATTAAGGGGAAGGAATTTCGAATTTTAGATTTAATTTCAGACGTGAGGTGGGATTAATCAAGTTGGAACGCTTTTATTTTGTACAAGACCAATGTATAGCCTTTGAATCCGTTGGGAAAGAGAGGTAGAATTGGTCAGGATATTCCGTTTTCAACGAACCCAATCCTGCGTGTGTTGGTGAGCGCTAGGAAAATAACAGTATTAGTTATTTAAATGGGGATATCTCGGCGCTGGATGTAGTCATTACAGTTTGCGCCCAAGGGGTCTGGGAGCCACCCCACCCATTTGGCCTTTGAGATGCCCTTGTGTTCCTCAGAAGTTTGAGGTTTTCGGGATGGAAATTTGACGCCCTTGGGGACGGAGAGTGAGGAAACAGGATTTCGGATATTAGCTTCTGTTGCCGAAAAGGCAGGGAATACATCTCGATCCAGAATTCAATGTCCTCGGGCTTGAATAAATGACTTCATGCGATGGAGGCGCGTATGAATTTATTCCCAATATAAACAATAGTAGGAACTATTATGAACGAACACGCCTGCTTTTATTCGCCACGAAAATCTCCGAGAAAAAAATAATAAAAATCTGAATGCTCAAAAATTGAATAAATATTATTATATGTTAAAATGGTATGAAAAAAAACCAGGAGTTATCTCACTTGATTACGTTTAAAGAAAAAAACATTAGATTAATGCACATAAGCACATTTCTGAAACGATTTTTGGTTTTAATAAGTATTTTTTCAGTTCGTTTTTGAGTTCCTGAGTAAGTTCTTCACGACTGAAGTTTCAAGAAAAATTTGTCCTAGAACAATTTTGGCATATGTTTAGAACTGAACGCTTAAATATAACCAAACTTTACTATGACAATCAAACAAATTAAATGTACAAAAGAGATTATAATAAATCGAAATATATGGTATCAGTAGACAAATGCTCAATCGAGGAGACTCAGAACGAATAAGGTGATGCCGGAGTTTCCATAAGCATTTTTAGAGATGAAAAATATATTACCACGACAACTGGACAACAAACAACAAATGCCTGTAATCAGGCACGAAAATATATAAATATTAAGTCTTGGATAGAAATGAAAGCACTCACATTTCCATTTCAAGTTATTATTATTTATTGTTATGTTTCTAATATAAACTTCATTCACAGTGAAATAACCGTAACAATCACTCATGTTGATGAACAAATTTAATGTTAGACCATGATACGGAAGGCCTTGAATTTGTCACTGATAGAAGGAGCACAGCTGATGGTAGAGGAACGGGGAGATGCTCCATAAATACCTGAGATTCCAAAACCCTACCGTCCACCTCCTTCGGAGTATATGGAGAACACAAGGCAGTGCTTTAACGGTAATTATCTTCGTCTTCGCGTTAGGTATTCCATTTATCTGACATCTCATCCCTATCTGACAAAACACACCAATGGAGGATTAAACGAGTGGAAATTCCACGAGAGGCAGTTATCAATAACAACCTCATCCCTTCAATTTGGGGGGAGGGGGGGGGGGTAAGGGGGTAAGTTTTCGATCTTCACACCTCTGGACACTACTCATACAGGTTATTTTTTTCTTAAATCCAACCACACACACACACAAACCACACACACACACGCGCGCAAACAAACACACACGCACGCGCGCGGGAGGGGTATATTTTTCCAAGGAGGCTTTTAAACGCTTGAGGAGGGTGGGGGTTGAGGGAGAGGGGAACGAAAAAGTTGAACGTTTATAACAGACACTTAAAGCTTCTTCCACTTTTCGCCATCATATCCGAAGAATATTGTTGTCTTTAATTTTTTCCCATTCCAGAAAAAAAACTGCACCGTTGTTGTCTTTTTCTTTGTTTCCTTCAGACAATGCCCTTCACGATGAACGAGGGTAAAAACGGTTTCCTCTCCGTAACATGATGCGATACCTGCGGTGAAATTACCCCTTCCGTTTCAAATCGCAAATAGAAAATGCCAATGTCAAACGGGAGCCGGCTTCTTCCTTCTTCCCTTGATAAATCACTATAAAATTGCAGCACTAGCGATGACTACTGTGACACAAACATCGTCAATTGAATGAAGTGAAAGCAAAACATTGGAACCACAGTGTCGTACTATTTCAATGAATTTAATCTAGAATTGACATATCTCATGGTACAGTGAAAAATCCATCATTTTGGCGCTCATATCAAAACAAACTTACGTGCTCCGTGATTGAAACACCTCCATGTGGATGTTTCTCCCCTTCTCGTGTTGATAATATTTTATGTAAATCTGTGGATGATTAAAAGGTTTTTTTTCTGCGATTAAAATTTTTGGGCACTTAGATGCTCGCCGCCTACTGCTTTAAAACCTTCCGCGGGCCTAAGGCTCCTTCTTTTAAGACGTCGTCAGTCCGACGCATGAACCTCCAAGCGAATATTATCCTTAGTGCAAAAAGAAACATTCATCGAATCAAAAGGAAATCGCCGTCCAGTTTGGATAGGATGCATGCTTGGTAGAAAAACAACTAATTCCCAATCCTACTCCTCCGTGTAAGAGAGAGAGAGAGAGAGAGAGTTGGCAAGGGTTTCACACTGGGGTGGTCTTCCTCAGGTTGTCGTAGGGGCTGTAGGGGACCCTGGACGCCACCGGGGTTCCGAGCGGGGGGGGATTCGACGCCATGGGGACCGCTGGCTCGCCTGGCGAGGGCGGGCTGTCCTCCGCCAGCTCGAACGCCGTGCCCAAGTCCTCGGACTCGGTGCCCGCATCCACGCTGAGCGCGATCGTCGAGTCCGTGTTGCAAGTAGCGTCGCGGGTCCTTGGGGGGCCGCCGGACGCGGCGGACGAAGAGGTGGTGAGCATGGAGGTGATGGAGTCCGCCGGGGGCCCCACGGCCGTCGAGGCCCAGCCCGAGCGGGGGCCCAGGGCGCTTCCTCCGACGGAGGCGAGGTTGTGGTGCGGCGGTGGTGGCTGGAGGTGGTGGTGATGATGGTGGTGATGGTGGGCGGGGCCGGGGGATGGGAGGCAGTAGTACGAGGCGACGTCCCTCCGGAGGGCGGGACGACAGCCGCCGTCCCCGGCTCCGCGGAGCAGGCCTTCCTCCGCGGCTCCCGGCCCCCCTACGCCTCCCTCCGTCCCCAGCATCTGCTGCGATTTACTCCGCGGGCGGTGGTAGGTGCCCGGCACCATCGACGCCACCTCCTCCTCCGCCACCGCCGCGTCTACTCCCACCGGGCCCATTGTGGCGCCCTCCTCCTCCTCATTCTCCTCCTCCCCCTCCTCCTCGCCCTCCTCCTCACCTGAATGGACGAAACACAGAAATCTTCTGTCCTATCTACTCCTAATATGTGGGAGACAAAACCTATGTCCGGACCGACCGAAAATCATATCATCCGTGTTTGCCAAAGGGGTATTGCGATTATCAGCGAAGGGGAAAATTGAGATGCTTAATAAAAATAATATCATTCACCCGCTGACCAATTGTTGGTAACCCAAGGTCAACGAGGCGTATTTTGATCCAGTTTGCAGGACGTTATAAGCCCAATCATACCTCGGTAGGAGAGATGATGCAAATTACATTAGTGAGTTCTAGGGTTGAAAAGATATTTTTAAGATGTCAACTTCCCCACAAACGATAAGAGAACAGAATAACTGTAACTGGTTATGCTGGCGGTGGAATATTAGGATAGTATGTTGTCATCGACTCATCTAATCTTGATTATTTTCCGTCTTGCTACAAACAGCTCCTCTCGTATGCGTACAGAAGTATATCTCACTTAGATACCGTAGTGTATGCAACTGTACTTATCACAATTTACATAATTTGAATTCATACATTGTAACTAAAAGTTAGGAAAGTTTTAACTTTTTATTTTGCATGCCTAGTGTTTACTCACCCCCTGCCACACACTCTGGCGGTGGCTTTGCAGGGCAACATGTAGAAATAGAAATCTCCACTTGAACTTACGATTTCGTACACTTGGATTTCGCACACAATTTTAGGCTGACAGATATTTTCGAGGAATAGGGAAATGGTCCTCATGAGTCACGAAAATAGCAAGCAAGACTAACTCTATTGGACGGTCACAGAACAGCTGAGTGCTCTAGTGACATCGGGGGTATTACTACCCACCTCCACTCACCTCACATTGGCAAATTAAACCACTAGGTTAAAATATAATAGTCTGTGTTCGGAACAGACTGATTCAAGTACTCTTTACACTGTCGCACGATAAATACGTGATAATAACAAAATCGGTCTTACCACTCATTCTTTCTTAATTCAAATAGAAAAATATGAAACTATTCATTCATAATTTCATATGGTAGATAAATAGCATGTTTGTGCGTTAAGTATTCGTCTGTTTATGCATGTGTGAATATAATATTATACATGTGTGAATTTTCATGCATAAAAAGCTGGCGTCCCACACGTCTTTTCGGGATATTGTGTAGACATAGATGCAACAATGCTGTTTTTTTAAAAGGTCATAAGGGGGGTAAGTGACGGTGAACAGTTCATGATTTGACAGTCCAAATCTGGGTATCACATATGTGGAGTCCCAGCCCAATCAACCCCGATGACATGTCTTCACTGCCCCAAGGTGCTACCACATCATGTCCTTTCATCCCCGCTACTTTTCGACTCCTGATATATCAGTCCCGAGTTTCATCTATGTATACTACGGTACCCGAACCGTATTTAACCGCGCATTGCTGCATCATTTAATTTAATCTTGCTCATTAACATTCTCACATATGCCATCGATCGATGTAGAGAGATATACAGCAGGGTTCTGAGATCACCGGGACTGCAATTTGTAGGAGCTGAAATAACCGATGTGGAGATCTTAAGGTTGTGGTGCGGTAATGTTACGAGATGGAAGATATCGGGGATCGCTTGTTTTACCGAGTGTTGGTTGACTTTTGACCCTAATCGGGTCAGAAAATGCTACCAAACCCCCCTTATAGACTTTATCTGACCTTTGAGATATACACACACACGTACACACAAATTAAAAATTGTAATTTTAATTTTCCATTACAATGAAAATATACATGCATTTTCTATGAATAAACAATTATAAATCGTCATGCATTTCTTATTTCGGTAACAAAATGTCAAAGCTAATGAAAATAAGGAAATAGCATCACGAACGGTGGAGTTTTATAATTGAAAAAAAAACAGTGAATGTGATATGAGAACCTCTCGCGCTGGGAAAGTGCTTCATTAGTTTAAAAAATGCACCTTGTCTTGTTAATGATGTCCTCAAACTTTTTAAATGGAGAGGTGGTAGAAATGGAATGCGTGCCTGCTAACTTTAAAACGAATGCCTTGTCTCTGTATGATTACAATTTTTGTGTGTCCGAACGCATTCGTGTTATGTGCTGTGCGTTGAGTCTTTGCAGTTAAAATTTCCTCTCTAAAGATACCAAATAAAACAAAAAAAATAAGGTTCCATACATGTGCTGTACATGTAAATTAAAGGCTTTCTCTTACAACGTTGATTTAACATAACATTCCAATTAATAATAATAAGAGGGACATTCTAAATGAACAAAAGAATATATAAACCTTCATTCGCTTATGATACTCAGGAGGTAGAGGCAAATTCAAGGGGGGATGTATAGGGATCACCTGAGAGGAATTATGAGACTTTCTTTCACTCTTTAAGTTTGAATCTTTTGCTCATTATTAGGGCCGTTTAGAATACACATGTTAGTCTTGAAGAAGGGTTTAATGTTTTGCAGGCGGTCCCTAGGGCTATCAACAGGGGTTGCAGCTAGAGAGGGTAATGCTGTGCAAAATTTCTTTTAAGTAGGTATCTGAAATTCATCTTCATGAGAGTGCCAACCGCTTTGCTCACTCCTTATAAGTCAGCCAAATTTTTTCCGAACTTTAAATGACTGTTATATGCTGTGGTAACTTGTCAGTATATACATTGTACCCACGAGTAACGTTACACGGCTGGCTAACATGAAACATAAAATGATAAATTTACCCGAGTGAAAGTAAGATTTCAACGGTATGAAGCGTCAATTTGTATCAATAGGCGTAACTCTGTTTTCTACATATATGCCACTATTAATGTGAACAAAGCAAAGGTTATGCGGTTTTAGAGAAAGAGGAAAGATAAGTTTGATGTTAAAATTGAAAATCATGAAATAGAGCAGATGGAAGAGTAAACCTATCTCAAAAGAGTTGAGCACCAAAATATAGTGAAAGTAGTGGCGACATAGGAAGAAGAATTGCGTTCGGCAAAGAAACTCTAGAAAGAAGGAGAGAATTGATGAAGGGACGTAGAATAAAAATGTTAAGATACGGCTCTTCATAAACTTTGGCATAAAACTTGGTTTTGCATGGCACTAAAAGATGGTCATTGAAGCAGAATGGATAATTTTGGAAAATTTAGAAAATTTTGAAACGTGAGTGTGGAGAAGGAGGGATAAGGTGAAGTGGATAGAAAGGAAAACAAACGAGGAAGGCTGCAGGAAAGGTGGATGAAGAGTTCTATTTTGATTGGCGATGGGGTGCTGAAGACGGTGATAGAGGGGAGAATGTTAGACAAACGAGGGAGAGGGAGGAAAAGGATAAGGATGTTGGACGGAATTAACGGAGGACGGAAGTATGCGGAATTAAAGGAGAGAAAAAGAAATGTATCGTTGTGCCGTTGTATATATGTATAGTTTCCCTAAAAACCTCCTTTACTCGGTAGAATACCAATTATTATAATGTGATGAACCAACCTTGACCTCACCGTGGTCATTGTAGGTTATTCATAGGAATTTAGGGGTGGTTGGTTTTTGTGAACATTATGGGCATACCTTGATCGGACCAATAGTATCATTAAATTAAAATTAAACTAGGGAATAATAGCGAATAATATTGATCACCTTCCTCCTCCTCTTCCTCCTCTTCGTCCTCCTCTTCCTCCTCACCCGTCCCCCTGTCCACCCGACCCCCACCGCCGTAGTGGCCCGGGTACCCGTAGCCCATTGAGGGCGGGCCGGGCGAGCCCCCGTGGCACACGTTACCCTGGCAGTGCATTGGGTGTCTCCGGCAGGGGGGCGGCGGGGGAGGAGGCGGTGGGGGCGGTGGCGGGGGCAGAGGGGAGATGCGGACGGGGCCGTCCTCGGACGGGGGCGGGGGGCCGGCGGGCAGGATTCGGCAGCCGCCGGAGTGCACGACACGGGGGGAGCGGCCCGCGACGGCGGCTGCCCCCATCGGCGGCAGGAAGGCGGGGTGCGGCGGCGGGGGACCGCCATAGGCCCCCACCTGGCAGCCGAGGTCGGGCGGGGGCGGGGGGCAACCACCGGGGCAGACGGAGGCGCAAGGGGGTAGGGGCCTCCGCCGACAAGCCCAGCCGTAGTAGTTTTGGCCTGGGGGCACGGGGGGCCTGGGACCGTAGAGGAGCTGGTGATGGCGCCGGGAGCGGCCCTTCCGGCTCCACTCCGCCTGGTGCCAGTAGATGTAGAGGAAGACGGCGGCGGTGCCCGCCAGCTCGGTAGATATGAAGCCCGTGACGACCAGCAGGAAGCTGTAGCCGTAGCGGAAGGTGAAGAGGGGCGGGTCGAGGGTTGAGCGGGGCCTCAGCTTGCTCCCAATCTCCGCTTTAAAGATGCTTATGTACATGACCAGACCGATGAGCATCAGCAGCCCTGGAAGGAAACGGGACAGAAGGTTCTTTTCAGAACGGGGAAACACCTCCCTTCTCTAGCGTCTTGAGCTCGTTGTCTGTTTGGACTCTTTTCGAAGAACAGGTAGCAGGGGAAATAGCCCCAATGTTGTTGCCACGCTTCCATCTCAGACATCGGCTGGATCTTCGAGCATAAAATTAGTGCTTATCTCTCGGTCGATGTGTGACTAACAATAGCTCTCTCTCAATCTTGACCGTTATTGTCCTCAACTCACCCTAGACACGGGATTAGTTAAGACGTAAATGGGACCGCAAATGAAACCGTACTTAAGCTTCAATAGAACTCAAGATTTTCCCTTTACATTTAGAAGCATATGGAATAGGTAAAAATATCCGGGGTTGGATTAAAGACTTTTTGAATGGTCGGGTACAAAGACTAGTCGTAGACGGAGAGCTCAAATGCAGTTGAAGTTAAGTCAGATGTTCCTCAGGGAAGTGATATCGGACCTATTTTATCCTTACTTTATATTAACGATATTGACTCCGTAGTCACTAGTGAGATACGTTTATTTGCAGACTATGCAGTGGTTTGCAGAATATGGGCAGTCAAATGAAAACTGAATACCCGCCAAACCAAACTTCGCGCGAAAGGTGGTAACATTGTTGTTATGTATCGATACTGATATTGCTGTGATGGGAGAACAGCGTTGCGACAACTCACAGGTTCACGCAGTTGTTGGATAATGCCCTTTATTGGGCGCGGACTGGTCTAGTCTACTGGGTCTAGTCTACTGGTCTGGTCGTCCGTTAGGTTTTCATTTGACTGCCCCTAATACTTCGTTTACGTGGAAGGAGAAATGGAGAGATTCTCTACCGTGACGTCGCACTCCAGCTATCTTAACCTTCAACTGCTAACACCCATGCATGTTCGATACATATTGTTCCTTAGTTAAAAAATAAGTTTTCTTGGCCTTTTGTTTGACTACTCAGCCCCTTATAATAGAATCAACTATGGTTATAACTTGTCACATATTCATTTCACAAAATAAGCGGTTTAGATTACTATCGATACCGTTTCCGTTTGTTCATCGAGTACTTACAATTGAATTGCAGCTATGAAAAAAGGCGAGCCGCGATCACGTCGCCGAACTTTCCGTTTTCGCTCTGAACGCCCACTGAGAGACAGTCTTGAGGTTCGACGTACGCAAGACCATTATCGATTCCTTCGACCGCATTTGTATAAGTCACTTCCGTAAATATGTCTGTCTGGTTCCCACCATTGACGACGGACGATATGCGGGTGCAAGTGTGGAGGGAACTCTTTACCTTCCTAAATGAAAGGAGGCATGAATTCACGACTCGTTAAGTGCGAGGTAAAATTCAATAGGAGGACCACCGAGACCTGCTCACGAAGGTGCGTTGGCGATGGGAAAACTACGGGATTTGGGGTACGATTTCCTCGGCCATTCTCTCTATCAATGGTTAAATGGAAGAAGGAACCTTTTGGTCTCAATTTCACCCAAATGAAGACCTCTATCCGTCTATTCTCCTAATTTAGCATCCTCAGACTTCCATGGGTTCCCAAACTTGAAGAAATTTGTTTCTGGGAAGCGCTTTGCGTCCAAATGAAGAAGTTTAGAGGACCATAGATGGATATTTTCACAGCCTTCCAGACTCTTCACTTCCGGGAAGAACAACCGACGTTGGAGAAACGCTGGACCAAGTGTGTTCAAGTCGAGGGAGATTATGTAGACAAATAAACTTATTTTTTTTTAACTGAAAACCGCAGTATTTCATTGTCAGGCCGAGAACGTTTCACCTTACCATCATAATTATACAGATAAAGTTTCTAGGAAACAGTTTGGGTTTTTATAAAGTTGATGTTCGAAATTCCAATCAGCATTATGTTACACCAACGAAAATGGATCTGAAACTTTCAGACAGTTTATTTGAAAATAATGTACCCGCGTGCTAGCTTATTAGAAACAAGAGGGCGTCCGTCGTGTGAACGGTCGTGGAAGAGACCGGATAACGAAGACGAAGCATGGCGTACGGACCGGATAACGTATATGGCTTACGGTATGAGAAAGGTTGCAAATATTGAAACAGCGGTCATAATAACGTCCAGGAGAGTCTCAAGGAAAAAGGAATATGGTTTGCGGTATTAAAAAAAACTGTGACCCAAGGAATGCAATTCCAGGTAATACGACCAAGTTGTAATTTAGAGTGACAGATATGTGAAGAGGTTTAAAATTACCCGAGTTTGAAATTGAGAATGAAAGGGAAATATTTTTAAAATGCTAATGACGTTGGAGAAACAATGTTGGATCCCAAAATATTGTTCCATTTTTAAAGGAAGATATAAAAAAATTGGATTGTGAAAGAAAGGATGAGGTTTGACATTAAATATGTGCAAGTATATACATATATATATATATATATATACATATATATATATATATATATATATATATATATATATATATATATATATATATATATATATATATAAATGTGTATGGGGGATCGGGATTGGTGCAGTGGCTATCGTACTGGCATCCCACCCAGAGGGCTTGGGTTCAAATCCCGGTTGTGTTGAACATTTTTTCAGAGGTATGTCGATCCCTACTTGAGGTTTTTTGTGGAGGGCACTTTGAGTGAGTACGCCGTCCGTCGTATGGGACGTTAAGCTGCGGACCCCTTGGTGCCTTTCGTAAAGAGTAGGCAAATACCGACGCCGGGTTTCTAATCACCCTTCATCCTTTCCTGTCCATCCTATGCCGCAAATGACCTTAGCAGTCGGTCGCCTCCCCTAAATACTACTACTACAATATATATAGTATACCTGTATATATATATGTATATACTATGTATGTACAATACAGGTACTATGTATAACATATATATAGTATATATATACATGTATAACATATATATAGTATATATATATATTCCCTGTGGCACAGTGAATATATATATATATATATATTCCCTGTGCCGGTTATGGTTTCCCAGGAAGACCTGGTACCCGAAAAATCACTTCAGCTTGGGTCGAGCTGCAGGTGCCCAGAGTGCCTTGCCCGGGAATCGAACCCGGGACCCTCCGGTCAGCAGTCCAACGCTCTACCCACTGGACTACCGCGACCCATATATATATATTATATATATATATATATATATATATATATATATATATATATATATATATATATATATTATATATTAAACATATACACATATATGCATAGGATAAACTAAAAAATAAATAAAATTGGTCTTAATAGCAGTAGCGGAATAACTTTCTTGTCTGCTGACCAAGAGGTCATAGGTTCGACTATTGCCAAGGTAGATTATACTTATTTGACAATCATAAAAATAAACTAGACTTGGTTATTAATAACAGTCTATCCTATATTATGATTCTATCCTATGTAAACCATTATTTAAAAAAATTAAATCTGTGAAAAGTGAAAATTAACCAAACCATGCTTCCCAAATAAGAAAGAGAAATTTGAAATAAACTTGAAATAAATAAAAATCGAACCGAATAATCTTCCATGTTCGTATATTAGACGAATTTAAATCAGCTAATTACCCCAAATCAGAACATTCAAAGCCAAGACCAGATGGTATCTCAAGTGCCCACACATCTGAGGCACTCTACGTAGGTGAACTTCAGTGCACTTTGGTCTTTCCCATACATACCCCAGTAAGCTTCAAGACCCGGGGCCAATTTTGGAACCCTGGGAACTGTTCGGGACCATAACCGCCTCCTCCCCAGCGGCCGACCGCGGAGACCGCCGTCGGTCCTGGCGGCCATCCCTTTGCCTCGAAAGCCAAGCACCCCTCCACCTGGCCCTAGCTATCCCCCCCTGCAAACTTGGCGCTCGACATGGGAACGTCTCAAATGCATTAGTGTCCTAATGACTCACCCAAACCTGGCCAAAATTCCTGTAACCACTCACTCCCCTATAGATACTTCGCCACGAAACCCTTGAAATCTATCAATCATGTTATTTTATTCACGGTACCTCCCCCCTCGATGTAGTAATGCTACCATTTCATTCACCAATGGATTATACACGAATCAAAGAATAAATTTTTTTTTTAAACATTTAAAATGTTTATAACTAAAAATTAAAAAAAAATTAAAGTAAATTTCTTTTTTTGTAACCTAATGGCCTTGTTTTAAAATATCTCGTTAGTTAATGTGAACGTTAACTTAACTTGAAGATTACCGAAAAAACCGATTATATAAGCAAATAATATTGATTGTTATTGAATGTAAATGAATCACTTCAGTGTAAAAAATATTTACCTTAGCCAGGATTCGAACCCGGATCCCTCGATGTACGGACGAGTGCTCTAGCTTGTTAAGTTATCGAGGCGTCCTCTTAAACTTTGAAATTTTTGGGGGCTTTTAAAGGAACAAGATATTGTGACGAAATACCGTACATAAAATGTCACAGGCATTCGTAGTCGTGCGCGACGCGCCACAGTCCACGAGGTTAAAGCCAACTTTTAAACACTTTTTTTACTGTTTTTGGCTGTTTTTACCTTTGACAAATTCCAAGAAACTGCGGGAGATTCCACAGTGGTAATATTACTCCCGCAATTTCTTGGTTTTGAACTTAACAAGCAGTCATAACAGTTTTGGCCAAAATCTTCAATTTAGCTAGACATTAAATTGTTTACAAAATGATTAATTAAAATGGAATTCTCTATGACTCTATCTTCTATGAATTATCACCATTTAAGTTTGAAGTTACTTATCTCTTGTCATACATTCGGGAAGGTGGACTGGGGGGAGGGGAGAAGAAATGGGAAATTTTGATCTCTCATAGAATTTATAACATGAGAAAAGAAAACATGTCAAAAATTTAACAATGAAGTGTGACAACGAAAGCATTTCTATAAAATGTATTTTTGAAAATCATCATAAAATACGCGTATAATGCTGGAGGTTTTATTTTCTTAATAATGGACGCGAACTTAATGCCCATGAAGAGCTCAATGTTTTGAAAAGAATTCATGACACTCAAGCCACTCTGATTAACGAGTACTTGTGGCTTTTATTCCATATCCTTGTAAAGGAGGCGAGGAAAAAAACCGGTTCCTCTCCCCCCGTCCACCACTTCGTTGTCACCGCTCCACACCTCTCTCCCACCCCCATTAGTCCCACTCTATTGTGTGTGCGTGTGTATATATATATATGTATATATATATGAACACACACACTCATTAGACAGTGTGCCTGTCTCTCATACATGCATAAATAAATAAATAAATAAATAAATAAATATATATATATATATATATATATATATATATATATATATATATATATATATATTTTTTTTTTAATGCATTGTTCAGCTATTATATATGGGCACACCCACTCGCAAATATAATAGCTGAACAGAGAGACACCATGCGAAAACTTTACCTGTAAATGATGCGAATGCATTCAAAACATAATTGTGAGGGTGTTTTTGGATGTTTCATGAAATATTTTCAATGAATGAATTATTTTTACACATGGACACGTATTTTAACAAACTTCCAATGAAATAAATTCTTTTCAATTCATTAAAATAGTTTTTAAAAAATCCCTTCAAATTTTTTTTTCAAGTAAAATGAAAAGATGACTTGGTTCACTCGCATTGTTTCACGTATTCATTCAATCTCAATATTTAAGACGTTGGATTCCTTTCACCACTGAAGATTTGTTGTCTCTTTATTAAAAGAGTAATTCAATGAAGGCGCACAGATTATGAACAGGGCTTTTACGTGAAGATATCCTGCACTAACCCATTTTAATTTATCAAAAATTATACCAATCCATCTTCCTTTATTTTACTACGATGAACGAAACAAAATATAAATATTTTGGGTGTGCATACACCTGCTCCGACCAATTCCTAAGACGGATGTCTCAGCTTGTTTGTCCCTCCGCTATATTGTTACCTTTTAAGTCTTCATCTATCCTCCACGACGGATAAAGGAACGATAATCATGGATAAAGGCATGCAAGCGTATGAATTTAGCAGTAAATTAGAAGATCGAGGTATCTTCAAGCCTAATGAATTCACGGAAATATATTTTCAAATGGAAAAACTGTAATTCACACGTGTCTTTCTGAAATGAATCGATTCGTAAATTTTCATATTAACCCTTAATTATCATTCTATAACAATGACAACTATAATTATAATAAAAATGATGAAATTTATGATAGTGAAAATAACGATTACAATGTTGATTACAATGACGATTACAATGTTGATTACAATGACGATTACAATGACGATGACAATGACGATTACAATGACGATGAAAATGGCAATGATGATGATATTGGCAATGACGATGACAATGATAATAATGAAATAACAAAGCTTTCGTGTAATTATCTTTGACCAATTTGACCAATATGAAGGACCAATGAACCGCGTTAGATTGATGTGAAAATATTATAGGAATGGTGTAAGTTAACTCATTTCACCGTGATTTATTTCCCCTAAATTTTCTCTAAAAACTTCCTTCTGTTCCTTCCTTCAGTCCTGCCCTGCGTTGGATTAGGATAATAAATGATTCATAAGTCTTTGTTATTCAATTCCTAGCGATACAATTTATAATTTTCATGCTTTTTTCATAATCTTAGTTAATCTTTAAGCATCGTACACTTTTTCCACACCCAAGTCTATGCTTTAAAGTTTCACGGTGGGAAAACGAGAGTCAAAGAGACGACCTATTAAAAGGTAGGTCGACTCTCTCTCGAGTGTCTACTCATTTTATTTCCCAAAACACGGATAATTTCGAGTATGCCTATTACAAAAGCGTATTTGTTACAAGTTGTTATCCTGCTTACCCATTTATGTGAGTTTCTTCACGACGTAACTGCATCAATAGTCGGTGCTCAAGCAAAAATCTCTTGTAATCGAAGAATAAAAACTTTATTTATTTTACTAGGCCACATTAAAAAAGTTTAAGTGCAGAAACAGCAAAATTACAAGTGCTTTTATGAAATTACGCTCGCAAATAAAAAAAATCACCTCTCTATCAACAAAGAGTATTTCAAAAGTGGTTCTATGATAGTTTAATACAAACATAAACTTTAGAAACAACCTTTTATGCACATTAAAGCCTCTCAGCAAAGAACAAAAAAAGTCTGCAATGAATGTCACACGGATAAAGTTTTCATGAAGTGTTTACGTCATTCGCTTCGGCATTAAGACGCAATAAAACTCAACAATGTTTTCGTCACAAATAAGAGCCATAATACAAGACGGAATTTCAGCATGCATTTGACTTAACAAGGAAGGAGAGTATGGTTTCAAACCTCGAACTAGCTCAGGTGGCAATAATCTGTCTGATAGCCACCTATTGGAGAAGCCAGCAAACAAAACTTGATATTCCCTCATTTCCATGTGCTATAAGACACCCCACTTCTAACCTTGAACACAGGGGAAGGTTGAGATATTCATCCCTTCCTTTTGGCTGGAGACACTGAAATTCGACCAGCCTCACTTAACACCTACAAGACGCTAACTTATTTGCCTACAAATTGTAAAGGTGATTTTTTTTCAAAACGTTGAAAAATAAAAGATTTTTATTTGAAAAGACAAGGTAATAACATTCCACATATTGTTTAGTGACGCAATGTATATTCATAAAAAGCATTAATATATTACGATATCATCTTTCCATATGCTGAACCTAGTAATGATTTGTTTCTTTGAGGATAGTGTGGAATAAATTCAACCATTTGATAGCAATAATTATTAGAGGAAGGCGACCGTCAACTAAGATCACTTGCTGTGCTAGAAATGGCTTGGCAATTTGGTAGAGATGGGATATTCAAGGAATGGGAGAAGGGCAGAGAAAAACATTAGCCTACTCTCAACGAAAGGTGTTAAAGGGTCACAGGGCTTAATTAACGTCCAATCCGAGAGAAGGCGAATTCAACTCGAAGTGCTCTTCACATAGCACTCAAATAGTGATCGGGATAACACAAAAATATCCTGCTACCTTTGGGATTCAAACCAGGGTCTCGTAGATGGTTAGCTGCCGCACCATCCCGATTCCCAATGCACAAATGTTTTTTATTAGTATTTAATAATCAAATAGTAATAAAAGATTTATTTTTCTCTATATTCTGATATTATTTTCCGTAAAAAAAGCTTGTTTTTTTGACCCTGTGAAATAAGATATTTTACGAGCACAATTCGATTCTTGTAGAACCAAAATTATGCAAAAGTAAAATCAGCTAACTTGCCGGTAATATTATCCCGCATCTTATACTACGTATGTTTCTACGAAGAAAAACTAATTTCAGGCTGAGTAAATTGATAATAATAATCAATCATGTACACAAATAACCATTGCGAACAAGATTTCGAATAGTAGTTACCATAATTAGAAATCATCCAGAAAATGAAGAAGGCGAATAAAAAAAATTTTTTGTACAGTTATTAGTTGTGATTTTTTTCTTTTGTCTTATCGTTACGAAAAGTGTTGATGAGTGTCAACGCACTTGATATTATTCAACTTTATAGTCTACATATTACATATATCCGCAAATATCTAACAGTTGAAAAAAATCGTCAATATTATTTTTTGATACCAGGCTAGTAGCCTCAAAGTTTTATATTACACAAAATCCTCAATTCCAAAACGAAAAATAAATATAAAGTTACGAGGAAATTAGGACGCCATGAACACCGATAATGTAGTAAGAGGATTAGTTATGCTGTCATAAGATTTTCATCGAGTTTATGCTTTATGTTTATATATATATAATATATATATATATATATATATATATATATATATAAAATATATATATATATAAAATATATATATATATAAAATATATATATATATATATATATATATATATATATATATATATATATATATATATATATATATATATATACACTCACAATATCTACCTATTATATATATGTGTATATATATATATATATATATGCGTGTGTGTTTGTGTACATAACACAGTAATCGACCCGCAGGTCGGTTTGATAGGTGTAGGGTAGAGTTCACCAAGTATTGAGCCCGACCGCGTTGTGAAATTCACGCATCAGGGTAGGGGGTCCAGTATCTTTCCCTATGCCGGTTATGGTTTCCCAGGGAGATCTGGAACCTGAAAAATCACAAAGCTTGAGAGGAGCGGACGGTGCCCTGATGGGCTTGCCCGTAAATGGAATCCGAGCGTTTACGCTCTACCCCTGGACTACCCCGACCCCACGGCATATGCACTTATTAGTATTTCAGTAAGTACGTAACATCGTTTCAGTAAACCGGGCTTTGGGACGAAATAATTCCTGGAAAAAATTGATCAAAGGGAAGCACTATTAAGTTTTCCTAGACCATGGAGGATATTAATCTGCGGGGCACCGGAGTCACAATCATACAGATTATTCTCAGGAAAAGCACTGAATAATTTTGAGCCACGAAAAATCTCAGACTAAAGTTCACTCTCATAGTGAAATAAAAGAAATACCACCTAAAAGTAATATGGCAATGACTGTATTGGCAATGAAATATTTGTTTATAGAGAAGGAAGCGTTGAACTAGTTGACTGCCTGACTCAGGAAAGTGACCAATTGAATAAAGTGACTTATTTCCGGCTGGACCAATCAAAGGCGCTCTCCAAATTATCAAGCACACACGCAAACGATATGAGCGAATTCTGAGAATCGAGGCCTTAGAGTTCAACAGCGATCTCAAAAAAAGGAGACGACAGACAAAGCCAACCGATTCATATTCTTTTTACATTACCAACTCTGGCTTTTTTATTGGTGGGATTGACCCAATCATAAACGAAGCCGGTCGAATTGCTTCTCTTTTCATTTATTTTTCAAAGGGGTGCGAGGAGAACGAGTACGTTAAGTGGAAAATACAAATTTAAATGTGCGTGATTGATGAAAATAAGTCAAGTTGCTGCAGGCCCCGCCAAAGCATTAGTGTGCCATTGTCGTAGACGCCTTTTGGGGATCAGGAGGTGGAGGAGGAGGCGCGAATAAATTTTCTCCACGGCAACGAAATTACGCCAAACGACCCTCCATTTTTTTTCGGTTGGGACCCTGACGGAAAATGAATAAACAAAAATAATACACTGTCGCGTTGCGAATTTGACGACGTCGTTCGGGCTTTAATCCCCCTCGCCAACCAACCACCCACCCACCCGCCTCGCCGACAGCCGGCGGCGATCACAGCTCTAACGCCCCACTCACCGCCAACACCAGCCTCCTGCCCCCCCCCCCCCACACTCTCCATCTTGCTGACCGTTAAAAGCGCGGGACGTCGTTTACGGACTTCAGACTCCCAATAATTCCGCGTCTCCCGGGCAATTAGGACGCGGGGCAATCACGGTGTTATGACAACTTCGTGTTAAGATGTTAATGTCCGCGCGAGGCACGGAAATGGCACAATAATTATTTCGCAAAACAGTTGGACGCGAAACAAACGGGCGAACTATTAATCTTGTAGCGGCCCACTGGCGGGCGATTGGCTTTCGGCACACCCCAGCCTCCCGCCAACCCCTCACCCCTCTTCCTACGAGGCGGCGATGAAATTGGCACGGCCATTCGTCCATTATTCTTCGCCGACCGCCGATGGCCTCGATTTGTCTGCACGCGAGGATACGCCCAATGATCTGCCGAATGCATCCAAACCCCTCCCAACCCCTCTCCCCACACCCCACCCCTCACTCATTCACCCCTCTCACTCCGGTCTTAATAGCGAGCCGCCCGGTCTTTCAATCAATGATCCCCACTTCCGAGAGAATTAAATTTGTCGCTACTGGCGGGTCATGGCATCGCCAGCACTCAGGATCAATTTCCCGGAGGGCAAGGAGAATTTGTCGAGGACGGTAAGAGAAGGAAAATGAAAAAAAGGAAATGATATAACCATTTAAAAACTGAGAATCTCAAGAGATTTTTTAAACTTTTTTATATAAAATAACTTTTCACCCACGTCCCTTATGAGGCCATGGGTCTACAGACTAATGGGTTCTGTAGGTTGGTTGATATTACTAAAACCTTTGCTGCAGTAACAATCCTTCCATTCAAGAATTAAAAAAAAATCAGAATTCATTTTCATTCACTTAGGCAAAAATTTAAGGAAGGTACTTCAATCAGTTGCCGAATATTATTTACACTACGATAAACTTCCACTGCGCTGCTTTCCATTCTTGATCTATTAAATTCACCAGGACGACATGAGTAGTTTAGTGTCCGGACGCAGACCAGAGTTCAAATCAGTCGTGACGAATCTGAAAAACACCTAGCTGTAGCATGTGATTTTTCGGTACCATGTCTTACTGCGAAATAGGTCGAACGTAAACCGGGAGCTGCCCTTATGCGTGAATTACCTCACGCCTTACGGCAAGGACGAGGAGCGCTCTAATCTCGGCTATGAAAAAAACAAACCATCGGGTCGAATTACTTCTGTATTCATTCTATCGTCTCATTCTGTCCTTAATTTTGGGTGTAATTCTTTTCCCTATGGCAGATGCGGTTTCTTTTTTCTGATCAGAGAATTAATCATGGAGACAGAAAGGGTACGAATATGATTATAAATTATTGAATTTATTACGAGATATCATGATTGGTATTACATTTTTGACCCAAAATTCTTGCTGGTGTTGCATTAGACTTCCTCACTGTTAAAAATCGACTACAATGCCAGTACAATATTTATATTAAAACCATTATACGTGGAAGTAATCTCGGATGAAAAGGGATTCATTAACACAATTCCAGGGAAACCCTATCAAAAATGGTGATATTTAGAAACCAAATTATCTATTTTTGGGAGAAATCATAAGGAGGCAGGAAAAGTGGCTGAAGGGGGTATTGACCGGCAGCGGGATGTTGAAGACAGTGATTGAGGGGAGAATGTTAGGCAAACGAGGAAAGGGAAGGAACAGGATATGGATGTTGGACGGGGTGAAGGGAGGAAGACAGTACTCAGAGATGAAGAGGGATCTGATGTAGAGTAGGATATTGTGTTTTGCTAGGTGTCACAAATTATTTAATTAATAATTATGTCCACCCAAAAACCTACCTTAACCGGTAGATTACCATTAACAACCTTTTAACTACGATGAATCTCAGTAGGAGTCACTTTTTCAGCAGTTAAAAATTCAATAACAGCACACTGTTTAACTCGCGTTGACATAGCACTTAGAACA
Source organism: Hetaerina americana (assembly GCF_022747635.1). Taxonomy (NCBI): domain Eukaryota; kingdom Metazoa; phylum Arthropoda; class Insecta; order Odonata; family Calopterygidae; genus Hetaerina; species Hetaerina americana. The sequence goes on from NW_027286874.1 coordinate 74,061,182, forward strand.
CGTCTCCATACTTCCGCTTCTTGAAATTCACTAGATGAATGTAACGACCGCAAACCTTCGCTTGCGTGTCGAGGGGGAATGTTACTTCCGCATGCTACCAGAAGTACTTCTGATGGTCATTGTTTGTGGTCTACAAGTATGTGAGCATTACTTTTCAGCCTACCCTCGTGTGTGTGTGTGTATGTATGTGTGTGTAAATGTATAAATTCATAATAAATAAATAAATAAATACATATATATATATATATATATAGACAAATATATATAGAGAGAGATATATATGGGTCGCGGTAGTCCAGTGGTAGAACGTTGGACTGACCAGAGGAGCCCGGGTTCGATTCCCGGGCAAGGCACTCTAGGCATCTACAGCTCTACCCAAGCTAGGTGATTTTTCGGGTACCAGGCCTTCCTGGGAAACCATAACCGGCACAGGGAAAGGAACTGGCCCCCCTATCCTGATGTGTGAATTTCACACGCCGTCGGGCTTAGTACTGGGTGAACTCTACCATCGCCTACCAAACCGACCTTCGGGTTGATAACTGTGTTTATGGTATATATATATATATATATATATAACATATATATAGTATATATATATGTATATATATATGCATATGTATATATATATATATATATATATATATATATATATATGTATGTATATATATATATGCATATGTATATATATATGTATGTATATATATATGCATATGTATATATATATGTATGTGTGTATATATATATATATATATATATATATATATATATATATATATATATATATATATATATATATATATATACACATACACGCGCTCTATAAGAATGTTTGCATTACTTTTCAACCTACCCTCGTGTGTGTGTGTGTAGGTATGTGTGTATATATAAATAATATACAGACACATACACATGCATACATATAGTATATATATTTGTTCTCGTCTTTGAATTTTAAAACGTCGACAATGAATGCACAGGGGAGCAATGTTGCGTAGGAGAAGTAAGAAAAAAGGTATTTTTACGACAAACACGATCCCCTTCCACATTCGTAACTTCGCCATGGTAATTAAAATCCTTGCTCATTAAATGTAATAACAACTAATCCTGGGGATTTTTCGTGTGCAGTGAGTTCATTTGATTGCGGAACGGATTATGTATCAAAACATTCAGTATCGGATTCGCCTTCTGTGGCGTGCGATCAAATGACATGAAATGCGTTCCCTACGTAGAGATAATTCCTGCGGTGATGTCGCCATAATGAGCAGGCCACGTAATTGCATTTCATGGAATTTTAGTTCATTCAGCTAATAGTTATTTCCGTGACACGTTTATTCATTGTTAATTCCCTTTTCTGACCATGAGGATCACGTCAAATGAATGCTTTTTCATTAACATGGATTGATCAGAGCCCGAGATCATATACCAAATCAAACATGAGTGACTAACATTTCAGGTTAACTTTGGTTATGAGAAATATTTTATGACAAAATTGTGCTCTAATATTGCGACATGTCATACTTAAAACGATTCAGAGGCGATCACTTTTGGGAGTCACTCCCCACCGAATAGGTTAACCGGATCCTGAGTTGATTCTCTCCGTTGCCTGGAAACACCAGGTGTTCATGTGATTGTATGGTCGGGATTCCACTGCCTACGTAAACTTGCGAAAAAAATCGTGGGAAATGAAACAAAAACGTATGAGGTCCAGGAAGTTTTACAGGAACAATTGAAATTATTAATCCGAGTGAGCGAATGTGGGAAATATTAGAAGTAGTGGCATGCTGAAGGCCTTGATTTAGAGGGGGAAACTTTGAGAAAGTGGCGCAGAGGAAGAAAGAGAGTGTGCTTCTTAGACAGCGTGAAGTCAGGCAGAAGAAGTTAACGAAAAAATGAAGTTCCCATCGGTACTTAGAAATAAATAGTCCTTAAGATTACCCAAAAAACCTACTTCTGAGATTTGATGGAAAGATTTATCCTGAATGATTGTCACGAAATAAATCAATACTTAATCATTCACGATCAGTGACATGATCACATCAGTGACATCATCAGTGACATCATCTCGTCCTGAAGACTTGTTGGAATCTTTTGGAACCACTCGTGTTTGTGAATATGGCACATGAGCCACAGTGGATTTTCAATTCACTGTGGAATTTCAATGCTTTCGATGTTCGTATGAAGTGAAGTTATCAACACATGTTGGTTTGAAATACTACGTCTTAGTAAATGATCTTACTGTGGAAAATATGTACGAATTTTCTGTGCATTGATGCTTTAAAACATCTACAGCGAACTTGGATAGGCGAGCGAGTCGTTGATTGTTGTATTATCGTCTTTCGGCCATTAAGAATGCAACATAAGTAGGGAATATTTCTAAATGCAGTAAAAGTTACATTCCCCAAAAGATTTGAAGTCCTATGAGAACGTTTTTTCGCGCTGCTTTAACTATTTCCTCACACTTGCTATCATGGCTGTTTTTAAGAAAAAATACACGCAGCTGAAGTCATCACTGTCACCTGCATTCTGCGGAGTTGAAATTTTTATTCACGGTGATCAGGGTCGGCTTGGATTTAAATAAAATTTATTATTGTCAGTAATGAAAAGAAAACCGAGAAACATCAGCGGGGCACAAAGTATTCAGTGAACGATTCGCTTTGGAAGGAGCGGATTAGTAGAATTTCGCTGTAGAAAGAGGCGAACATGTTTACCTTTTAGTAGCACCTGTATGCATAATGAACACACCCTTCGACAAGGTAACCCTTTCGGCGTACGAAAAATAAAAAAAAACTTCGTTTCAAATCAATTCAGGAAACTTCATACCTGTCACTTAATTTGCTCCATATTGCTCCCTGACCTCGGATACTTGTTTTTTTTTTCTGTTACATTCATTCAGTATTTCGTACGTGCTCTGCTGAGAGTTATAACATCCGATCACATTCACCCATGACTTTCTCGTCCTTTCCCGGGTACACGAAGCCATGCAGAACAACTATATATGCATTCGTATAATGCAAAATTCTAATATCGTTTGCTTTTTCCAAAAGAAGTTAATAATTCGTGGGAGTTGCGAAGGATACAATTCCGGAAAGAGGGTAAATTAAAAATAAAATTAGTGGAAATACTTCGCTTTCTCTTTCGAAAGTCCTCAGGTTCTCATAGTGGCTTCAGGTATAATTTAGAATTGCACCGAATAAGGAGTCCCGTGACTGTCGAACTATTTTGGTACATTTGACCCGATGTTATAGCTGTAAAGGATATTTTTGAGATCCGCAATTGTCATCAGTTTACTAGTAAGTCTCCTCTGCCCATGTCAGATTATCCTTTCAATGTCATAGCCTTTAAATGAGACATTTTTCGCTGGAAAAAACTGGTCCGTATATTGTTGGGTGGTAGGCATGGCGACGCAAGACACAAGCATGATTACCTCTGGCCACTGCAAAGTTTTCAGGGTGAATTTGGTTCTTCAAGCAATTTTTCCATGATAGGTATCAAAAAATCTTTCTAAAGCTTATTGAATGTTATGTTATTTTGTTGCGTAATCACGTACGTACACCCTTGATGAAACAATTCACCTACAGTTTTGCCAAAAGAATGAATTTTAGTTGTTAGATTGAAATGCTCTTTCTATTCGAATTGTGGATATTTTCAAAAGTTTGAAAGAGAAATGAATAAAAAGATGAAATACAAAATGGTGCCACGTGCAGTTTGAGATATTTCCTTTCGAGCAAAAATAAGTTTATCAATTTTTTCTAATGTTATTTCCCACAGTGCAAATGCTTGAAGTTCTGTTTGGAACATCTATAGAAACAGAAGATGACGATGATATTGGTTTTTTATGGGGAAAACAAAGAAGATACATTTTATAGCTTTGCTTGCAGAATTCGAGAAATTGTTGAAAGTAGCTGCGGTAAAAAAGTGAACTCCGGGAAAGGATTTCGAAATGTCAAATAAAGGGGAAAATACTTGGAAACGTCGCAATATTATCAAATAGTAACGAGTGGCGATAAACAAATTGGAGGTGGATTATCTGTGAATTAAAAAGTTGGAAAATATTTTCATTAATATGCTTAAAAAATCTTCAGCGTTTTTCAAATGGCTTGTTTAGAACTATTTTGAGTTGAAAACAATGTGAAATGCGAAGGGTAAACATTTATAGAAATTTGAAAATTAGATTTCAAACTGATCTCTCTTTTTTATCCCCTTCATTGAAAATTTACTCAAAAAATTTTAACATTTTTGAAACATGGCTTGAGAATACATGTCTAGAAGCGACAAAGCTTATGACCTGATCTGGACTGTTACAGCAAAAACAAGTAATAGTAACATAGTAGCAAGATAATAACAAAGGAAGTATCTTTTCTTAAAATTAGACAAAAACCTTAGAGACCTTAGATTAGAAAAACCTTAGATTAGACAAAAAGAGGAATTCTCAGTTGCAACAAGGGAGCTATTTCTCCTCTTCATCAGTCATGATATCATCAACAAAAAAAATCTTCCGTCTGTGTGAAAACAAACCAAAATGAATGAATATATGTTTAATTGATTGAGGTTGATACTTTTCCGTTGTTTGAACGCTTTATTTTTTTTGAACAGTCCTTAAGAGAGTGAAATTTTATAAAACTGATTTATTACAGAATTTATAAGATACGTGGAAGGAGCCTGTCCATTTTTTTCCGTATTTCCAATTCGGTAAGGCTCTTACCTAAATGACATGACTAACTACGCCGAAGAAACGGTAACGTTCCTCATTCCTGTATCTTTTTATTGCTCGGAAATTCAATAATAGTAAGTGTTCTTGAAACCGTCTTGTTCACTGCATTGCCGTTAAATACACATATTACATAAACAGAATAGTATAATCATTGATGTGTAAATAAAATCTTCTTTAAAAAAGGTCATTTTTAAAAGGTCTAGTTTAATTGACAATTCAATGAGCTGCGTTAAAATAAAAATACCTATTGTAAATTTTATACCGGATACCGGAAATTGAAACCAACCCTCCGTCAGCGGCCTAACGGTCTACCCCTGGACTACCGCGACCCACACACACACACATATATATAATATATAAATAAATAAATAAATAAATAAATAAATATATATATATATATATATATATATATATATATATATATATATATATATACATATATGTGCTGCTGACCAGAGTGGTTAGTACAGGGTGAACTCTACCGTTACCTATCAGACTGACCTTCGGGTTGATTACTGTGTTTATGATTTTTTTATATATATGCATATTAATAATTGATATGATTAAGTGTTTATTTGAAATTTGAACCCGGAAAATACTATGGAGAAGATTTCTTCAGTAATAATTGGATTTACCATCAGGAAATTAATAGTGTAGAAAGAAAGAAAACACAGCAATTCCACATTTACAATGTGTAAATGTGGAATTGCTGTGTTTTCTTTCTTTCTGTACGATGGAAAAATTCCACAGAGTAACGGCTAAAACAGTCTCTTATAGGAAATGCATAGTTAGAATCTTCATCAGTATACGAAATATCCCTTAATTTATTCAACACTAAAATGAAAGGTACAATCAAAAATGTACAAGATTACCTCAACTATTGATTTTTTGGAGCTAATTCAGGGTGTGCCTATGACACATTTTCCTATTTTTTTGGTTGACTCAACCAAAGTATTTTTCTTCATTTCATGGATGATGAAACTGACTCTTTCAAATCCGATAGCGTGTGATTCCTCGACCCGTTGGGTTCAGTGAGATTTTGAGGTCTAAAAACCTTTAAAATCAACCTTCGAGTTGGTCTATGCGGTCGGTACGTTTGAACATTAATTTTAAAATGTTAATTGAATATTAGCCAAAGGTTTCGGTATGGAAGTAAATTAACTCTTAATGCACCTTTAGGGGATGAGAGTGGGTTGGGATCGATTATACCCTCACGCGTACAAGCATGTAAGCACACACACACGCGCGTGCTCATGGGCACGCACACACTCGCGCAAACGCCAACATACCCTAATATGAAATTGATATTTATATTGTGAGACAACACAATGCATATTCTACCTAATTTGGATACATGTCACGGGTGCGTAATTCTTTCTTTCAAAAATATAAGGGAAGTGTTTTAGGCAGATTAAATTGAATGAAAAAGGGAGACAATTGAACCCGATGGACAAATGTATCCCATAGATCTGTCACGTATTTGAAAGCAACAAAATAGAAGCTGAATATGAGCTTACACTGAAATAGTAAATATGTAAAGCATATATAAAAACACTTGCTAACCAACAGTATACATAGATCGACATATATATATATATATAACATCTCCGCACCGTCAAGTATATATATATATATATATATATATATATATATATATATATATATATATACTTGACGGTGCGGAGATGTTCCGAGAGGTTTGGACTAATCAACCGAAATATATTGCATTGCAGCCTGACGCTACTAATCTTGTGTGCAAGAGAAAATAATAAATCAGGAGTAGAGAGAGATTCATAAAGGAAGGTTAACTCTGAAAATGTTAGTTTGATTAAATATTGATTTTTCTGTGGCAATATTATTTTGATTAAATATTGAGTTTTCTGTGGCAATATTATTTTATGTGGATTATGAAACAGATCGCCATGGAAATACTCAGAGAATTTCTCAAAGGACATCAATTTATGAGTACTTCTAGATTCTTACACATAATAAAGGAAAAACTTTCTAATATGAATAAACGATAAAGTAGATGGTTGGCATGTTGAACTTGAATAAACTTAGTATATGAGCAAATTAACCAAATATGCAATATTCCACGCTTTCTATGACAGAAAAGGCTTATATTGTCGATTAATTTATCTTATATAAGCCACTAGAAGACTGAGTTGTCGAGACCGGTCACTGCGGTCGTTTACAGCGTGGGATATTAATAAATGGTGTAATACATCTTTTTTGACAATTGAAATGAATGCAAATCACATGATGTAGTTTAAATTACATTGCACCTGGTGCAATGCTACATTGGTAACTTTAACTCCTTTGAAATAGAGACTGAAATCACTCTTACGGAACCAATTTTGGAGATTAAAAAACCCACCTGATATGATGAAGATGACGCCTGATATGAAGGTGAAGATCCGACGGTGTCGCGCGAAGTGTCCGAAGCAACAGCAGAATTCTCCGAGGAACAGGAGGGCAGTGGCGAGAACAAAAAAGGCCGCCGATTTGGTTACGGCGTCTTGCAAAGAAAGAAAGCAGCAAATCACTTCAGATGTTGGTCGAAATAACTAAATATTGAAATTCCAAAGAACTCCATCTTGCGTGAAAGAGTGAATTTTCTGATAGATTATTTTCATCACTAACCAATTGGTTAATTAGTCACAATCACACTGAGATACTTATCTATTCCCAGGCAATATATAACCAAATAAAATTATACTTTTTACATTTTAGAGTTAAATGAATTAAATTTGATGAGTATTTTAATTCGGTGCCCAGAAAAGGGAGAAAATTTAGTTGAGTTGCTGAGTAAAGGTTGCCACCACACCACAGTCATTGAGATCAAATTAGTTTACAAGTAAATTTATACTGAATACATCATGTATATATATGTATTTTTTATGTTTATATATATATATATATATATATATATATATATATATATATATATATATAACACAAGAGACTCACTATTTTTCGAATTTTCGGTGGTCGTGGGCACCTTTATCAAGGAAGAGAGGGACAGAACTCTTTTTTGTGTGTTTCTGTGTTTTTGTCTGTGTCCACTAGTGCTAAGTGATATATATATATATATATATATATATATATATATATATATATATATATATATATATATATATATATATATATATATATATATATATATATATATATATATATATATATATATATATATATATATATATATATATATATATATATATATATATACATATACGAGGGTCATCCGGAAAGTAGTACCCGTTCGTGAAATAAAAAGACAAAAGTAAATATTAACAAACATAAAAAATTTTATTTGAAAGAGGATACTTTAAACTACTTCTCAACATAATCTCCAAGCAAATTAAGGCATTTGTCATAACGTGTGACAAGTTTCTGTATTCCTGCTGCATAGTCCTTCGCCGCCAGCTCATTGAGATACGCGAGGGACCCATCTTGCACAAATTTTTGCATAATGCAGATGGTGTTTAACAATTTCATGAACAATTGTTCGAGAAACATTGGGAAAATGCTCACAGATGTCATCAATTGTGACGCGCCGATCGTTCCTCACGAATTCGTCAACTGAGCTCACCAGTTGGTCTGTAATGACAGACGGTCTCCCCGAACGCTCATCGTCGTGTGTGTTCCCCCTCCCCATGTTGAAGTTGCGACACCACCGCCGAACAGACGACTCGTCCATTACATTGTCTCCATACACCTCCTTTAATTGGCGATGAATATCACATGGGCGAACGTTTCTTGCATTGAGGAATTTAATCACTGCCCTCACTTCACAACTGGCGGCGTTCTCAATTTTTTTAAACATTGTAAACAATCACAGAAACAACACAGGCAATGCTAGCGTCACGCAACTTGGCTCAGAGAAGGCAGACAAGCCACTGAAGCTATCTGACCTCGTCCAGCGGCTACTCGCGTCGTCAGCACTTCATGCGGCACGAACGGGTACTACTTTCCGGATGACCCTCGTGTGTGTATATATATATATATATATATATATATATATATATATATATATATATATATATATATAACTTATGAGAAAGTGTCACGAATGTATAAAGTTAACAATAGCGAACAAAAACAAAAACACAGGAACAAACAAAATAGAAAAGAAACTCACAGGTTTTCGAATTTTCGGTGGCCAAACCACCCTCCTCTAAGGAGAGAAGGAAATAAGCCTTCCCTATAGGAAGGTGGATTTCATCAATCCTCGATTTCAACGAGGGAACAGAAAATTCGACAGGACGTCAACTTCGTGGTCCATTGCCCACATTTGTTCGGTCAGTTATAAACCGGTCAACCCATTTTTAAACATTGACACTGTTATTAAAACCTTTGCCGTATTGTATCAATATTTTAGAAGGTAATTAATTTGGTTTTACACCTTGCGCGACTGAAGATCTAAAGCCAGAGTGCTGCTCTTCTAAGGGGAAACCTTCTAGTGGACTTGCCATGGTGAACTAAAGATTGTGAGTTTACGTTGGCATAATATAATCGATCAGCTAATCAGACCTCATTCGAAGGTTACCAACTAACACCCCTGAAAAATGTTAAAGATTCATTGAATAGCTTTAAAATGAGAGCATTTGTCTCTTTATTTATTCAATGACGCTCGTATATACGTGTAAAAGGACAGGTATTATGTTAGATATATAACATTTGAACATGGTTTATGGTTTTTTAGGTTAATATAACATATCTAATTCATATAAGTGTGTATATATATGTATATCTATATATATAAAGGAGAGTGTTTGTTTGTATGTATGTAATTTGTTTACTTTTTTGCTGTCATAGAAACAGCATTTTTCCAACTATGCCAGCAGGATACTTTTGCAAGAACACTATTGTATTCAGAATTGCCGAGATATTATGCGTGGAATACATCAAGGAAAGTCTTTTGTAGAAGAAAAATGGGCAACTTTGATCCTGAGAATAATATTTATTCATGTGACGCATTGGGCCGAGTCTACACAGTCCATCCTAACAACGCCGAATGTTATTTTTTAATAATGCTTCTACATATCATTAGAGGACCTCGCTCATTTGCAGAATTAAGAACGGTAAACGGAGAAATATGCGAGACATTCAGAGAAGCTTGCCAGAATTTAGGGTTGCTAGAAGGAGATCAACACTGGGATGACTCATTGCGAGAGGCCAGTTTGATTTCTCTTCCAGGACAAATCCGAATTTTGTTTGCCATCATAATAACCTCCTGTAATCCATCTAACCCAAAAACAATATGGGAAAAATATAAAGAATCAATGAGTGAGGATATACTGGCTAAAGTTCGAAGTGAAAATCCTACATTGGATATTACGTTTAACTCCGACATTTTTAATAAAACTTTGATTATTTTGGAGGAAAAGTGTATCACCATGGTTAACAAGACTTTAGTGGAACTCGGTCTTTTTGCACCTGTACAAGATCAACAGGGTGTATTTTATCCAGATTATATACGTGAAACTAGCTACAATGTCTTAGACTTAGAAGCATACATCGCGGATAAAAAGCCACTTCTTAATGAAGATCAGAAATTCGCGTACGAAACAATAATGGATCAAGTAGATAAACAAGAAGGAGGTATCATTTTTCTTGATGCTGCTGGTGGCACGGGAAAAACATTTTTAATTAATTTAGTTCTCGCTGAAATCAGGGTTCATGGAGAAATTGCTCTAGCCGTTGCATCTTCAGGTATTGAAGCGACATTAATGGAAGGAGGAAGAACAGCCCACTCTGCCCTTAAGTTGCCACTTAATATTTCCCGACAAGAAAATCCCACATGTCATATAAATAAAACAAGCGGCCAGGCACAAGTTCTTATAGAATGTAAATTGATAGTATGGGATGAGTGTGTGATGGCTCATAAAAAATCACTTGAGGCCCTCAACGCAACACTTCAAGATCTTAGAGGAAACTGCAGTTTAATGGGAGGAGCTCTGGTACTCCTGTGTGGAGACTTCCGTCAAACTCTGCCTGTCATTCCAAAATCGACTCCAGCCGATGAAATTTATGCCTGTTTAAAACATTCTGTTCTATGGAATCATGTCCAAGAAATTAGCCTTGTACAAAACATGCGAATCCTCTTAAGAGATGGGAATGCTCAAAATTTTGCAAATAAACTTTTGGAGATTGGAGAAGATAGATTAGTTATTGAAGCATCTGGTATGATAAAATTGTCATCAGATTTATGTGTATCGGTGAAAACTGTCCACGATATGTTACAAGCAGTCTATCCTAACGTTAATCAAAATTATAAAAATTTAGAATGGTTGCGAGAAAGAGCCATTCTTGCTCCTAAGAACGATGATGTTAATGAAATTAACAAGGAGATACTAGCCATGCTGCCTGGAGACGTGATTGAATATAAATCGGTTGATACCGTAGTGGATGCTGACGAAGCCGTCAATTATCCAACGGAATTCCTAAATTCACTTGATCCAGCTGGATTGCCACAACATCGCCTTATACTTAAAGTAGGATCTCCAATCATTTTATTGCGAAATTTAGATCCACCAAAACTCTGCAATGTGTGATTGTGTGTGACAAAATTAATGGAAAATACAATCCAGGCAGTCATTTTAACTGGAAAGGAAAAGGTGAAATAATTTTTATTCCACGGATACTTCTAATCCCAACTGATCTTCCCTTCAACTTCAAAAGATTACAGTTTCCAGTCCGGGTAGCTTTTTCAATTACCATTAATAAATCACAGGGACAGTCTTTAAAGTTTTGTGGTGTTGATCTAAGATCGCCATGTTTTAGCCACGGGCAACTTTATGTTGCTTGCTCCAGAGTAGGTTCGCCTAAAAATTTATATATTCTTTCTCCTGGATATGAAACAAAAAATGTAGTTTACAAACAGGTGTTAAATAAAAAAGATTCTTAAATTTGTATGAAGTAGTGTATTATTGTACTTTATAATTTGTTGTTTTTATTTATGTAGTATATTTATATTATTGTTTCTCCCTAACCCGTGCAAAGCCGGGTATTCAGCTAGTATATATATATATACTATATATACCATATGGTGTGTGTGTGTATATTTTTATTTATAAAAATATAAATATATATACACACAATACATACATATATATATATATATATATATATATATATATATATATATATATATATATATATATATATATATATATATATATATATTTATATTCAATCTTACGGTTATTCAACATTTTTTTACATCAAAGATTTAATTTATTAAATAATATTAATTTAGAGAATCGTGGGTGGAAGCTTCTAGATTTCCGCATGACCAGGTGGTTGTTTCAACCAAATAAGCTAATGACGATAAATTTGTTAGAGGTAGGTTCTTTTTACCTACTTAGTTTTGTAAGAGTTTTACGCTTATTTTTTTTCAGCTGTCTCGGAGAACGAAGAAAAGAGATATTCTTATTCTTGGTTGAGTTGCGAGAAACAAAAACTAATTGAATACAACATAGAGCGCGAGAATCGACGAAGAAATGCTGTATATTAATATGCTGAGAAATGATGTGTTAAATTGGATTGCAAGCTATATTTAAAATTATGATATGCCCGTATATGTTGAGCTTCGTGCAATCAGATTAATTGTGTTTTTATAAAAATGAAATACTTACATGGAATGGCCATAGTTGAGTCATTTGGATCGGGACTGTATTCCTCTCTCGGGAAGTAATCAATGTTGAAGCACACATATTCATAGTCTCCCGCTGCCGCGCAGATGATAAGATCCATCCAGCAGCCGGTGCCAAGGAAACGCACCAATGAAAAAGAAAATATTTGACATCAATGCACACGCTGATAAATTTGGTCAAAGGTAAGGTTCAAACGAAATATTTAAACATATATTTTTAAAAACAAACGTGCTATTAGATTAGCGTGTCATTCTTCCCACCCTTATTTTTTTAAAAATTTCTTAAATTTTCTAAATTGTTACCGTTTCTTTTTTAGTTTCAGATCCAAATACTTCTAATTCGTAGCACATGATATCTTTAGTGTGCTTTACAAGATAAAATACTGAGACCAAATGGAATGTATCATTGCATTCAATGACTGTTACTTTATTCGTTAAATCCTGAGGTTTTCTTTGCCACTGTTTCTCTGGCCGTAAAAAAATAAATTTCTTATCAAAATAAACACAATTTTAGAAGAAAATATATCAGAGAGATACATTAAATTAAATATTTATTTAAATAAGATAATCATTGAAATAATGTTAAAAATACTCCTGGAGGTGAATATATATGTGTGTGTATGTGTATATATATATATATACTATTAAATACATCCATACATATATATATATACTATTAAATACATATATATATATATATATATATATATATATATATATATATATATATATGTATATATATATATAAAGTTGATGAATAAGAAGTCGCCGACTTCTTAAATTAAATTTAAAACTTAAAAATAATTAAAAAAAAATTGCCTTCGCCAATACTGATGGATTGACGGACAGAATGACATAAACCCCAATCTACTGTGCAATAATTAAGCTACTTAGTTTATTGTACTTACTGAAAGAATTAACCCAACTTGAAGGGGAAATAAGTAAACATCTATTGCATATGCATCTATTTCATTCGCTTATCTGTTCGTGGTCTAAATCTTTTTTTAATAATGAAAGAATTAATGAACGATTTCGTGAAATGGTATCTGTTCCGTATACTAATACTACATAATAAATTTTCAAAGCGTGATTTTGCTATTTATTAAGTATGGTCTCATGCTCGTATCTCGTTTCCTACATGACATCGTGTCGCAATGAGCCTTTTTTTCGTTGTACTCGTTGTCCTATACGTCAAAATTACTGTTGTGTCAACAGTTTTTCATGCATTCGCCACTATAATCTGGGGGGCAGCGAGATATCGCGTTATGAGTAGAAAATAAGTTGCATGCTCTTCAATAATTCCTGGGGAGTCCAGAGAGAAATGAAAATCATGCGTAAGTGGATGTGAGGATTGGCTCACCGGGGGCACCATAATTCTGTCAACCCAAAAAAATACACCAAGAGAATAAAGGCATAAAAAAGGTGAACGTGCTGCGATTATTAGGCGCGTGTCAGATAATGACATACAATTCAATTGTTCACACGTTAATTTTTGGTAAATTTTCAACCTCTAACAAGACTAATCTTGTATTCACGAACAGGGAAGGGAATTAGTAACGAATTTACTGACGCCGTATTATTCCTTTATGAAGCTAGGTTTAATTATTGGCCGTTAATTGGGAATTTTAAGGAATTAATATGACGGTGTAACGGTATGAGTTTTGTGAAATCAACTTCATCTGAAGAGGATAATAGATAAATTTATTAATCCTACACCGGCGATTAAACTCAATGGGAATGAGCTTAAAAATAATATCCCAGGATCAATTAACACATGAGGAATCTCGTACCTGTTTAATTACAAGCTTTCATGGGTTTAATTGAGAATGAGGTTAATTTTTATTATGATGATAATGTGCTACCGTCTATTGATATAGTCTTGTTAATGCGATTTAAAATTGTGGACATTCAATCTATTTTCCGACTATTTTTGACATGGTTTAATTCCGTTTTATAGTTAATCCACTTTTCAATCAAACATTATTTTTAAGTAAGTACCGAGTTCATTTTTTATTCCATTGAGTCAATCCTCCACACATCCGACCATATCGCTGAAAAATGGTCGAAGGGAAGAAAACCATCCAGGGCTTTTGTGAGAATACTTTTTTGTCCCGTCTCCCTCCGTTTCCTCTCCAGCCCTTTTCTTCGACACTGGCCCGCCCTCTTCCTCCTTCCTCCCATGTAATTTCCTTTTCTCCCGCCGACAATCCTTTTCCACAACTCCCCCCCCCTCCCAATCCCCCCTTCCTACCGCGCTCAACGCCAAAAACCGCTCTTCTCCTCTCACCCTCCTCCACAACGATTACTCCCGCGGCTTTTGCTTGATTCTCATCACCTCGCGACTGATCTCTCTGTCTCTCTTCTTCTCTCCGACGCACCTCTAGCGTCGGTCCTCCTCATCCTCCACTGCAATCGCCGCCTCGGCTTCCGTTTCCGCCAAATCTCCGGGAGCTCGCATATTCATGCGAGCGAAAACTTGTTTAAAGTGTTAATCTCCGTTGTTAGGGGAAATGAGCGCTGCTGCGTCTCTGAGGAGTGAGGGTGCGGAAAGGGAGATGCGAAAGGGGTCGGGGTAGGGGGGAGGGAGAGAGGGGAAGGATGGGCGTTTGTGGTGTAGAATTTTTGAACCGTCCCGATTACGTCTTGGTCCATCTTTTTGTTGGACGTATGCAAACGTACGAATGGTGTGGCGGTGGTGGAGGATACACGCTGGGTTGAACATCAAAGAGTCGCCCCAGAACCTCGTATGATTAAAAATAAACCTAACCCAGCGATTAATTGGACTTATTCGACGCGACCGAAATGAAAAAAAAGTCGTTTAAAATGTTTGCTTTAAATGCGTCAAATTTTACACTCTCTTTGAGTACTCACATAAGAGGTGTGTTTAAAAGTAACGGGAATTTTGTAATTTCACAAAGTGCACCATAAGTTCTTGCTAGAATGTCGAAATATCAATAAAGAGTACTTCTTATGGGTTCATTGCCATTTTCATGTAACATTACGAAAAGAATGCTCGTAATCTTGGCTAAACAAGTCACGGCTTTTGCATCACGAAAGATTGCACCTGCTCACACTTCAATGATTGTTCGTGAGTTTTCGATCAAAAACAGCACTGTGTTGATGTCACAGCCTCCATATTCGCCAGACATTGTACCCGCGTGAATTTTACCTGTTCCCAAAAATAAAGAAAACTTTTAAGGGCCATCCTTTTACCTCCATAGATGAGATTAAAAACGCATCGCTGGGAGAGTTAAAAGCCATACCAAAGATCGAGTTCCAGAATTATTTCGAGAATTAGAGAAAGCGCTGACACCAGTGTATAATATATAATGGGGATTTCTTCGAAGGGGGTAACATTGATGTAGACGAATAAATAAAATTCTTTCCAAATAATCATATTCCCGTTATTTATTGAACACACCTCGTATTTCGCTGAGCATAAAATAATGAAACACCGATAACAAATGTAAAAATTTAACCCTGAATTTATTTTTAGATTAGATTTAATCGTTTTAGGTTAGGATATAGGTTGAATATTTTAATTCAACCACATGGCTTCTGTATAACTAACACTAATGCGCGATTATACCGGCACTGCAATAGAGTTATCTTTTTCCTTTCGGAAGTAAAGTGACTTTGAATAACTTTACGATATCTTTGATTTTTCCCATAAAAATAAATTGGCTTCTAAACTCTTTATTATCCATCTCTTATGCTTTTCATCACTTCCTAGGCTTTTACTATTCTGAAAAGTGCAAGATAAATAGGTGACAATTGACAGAGCATCGAAACACGCGAAATAGGACCAATGTTTTCTTGAGCTGCGAAAACCGACTGTTTCTTTCAAACAAAATTAACTTTAATTTGGTCAAATATGCAAGGAAAAAATATTTTCAATATATAAAATCAAGCATATAAATGAATATCCTTAAAGATGTAATTTATTGCTTTGCAATAGATTGCCTCAATTCGATAATACAGCTTCTAATACAGTCTGTTCTTTTTTCTGCAGGTAGCAGAATGTTTTATAAAATTTGAAATGAAAATATTTATTTCTGCAGTATTTGTTCAGCTCACCAACGTCATATAGGGGCCCAACCCTTCATGGAGCTCCGGGACGTCTAGCCTGTCATGATCTACTCAATCTCTGCTGGTCTGAGCCATCTCCCGAACCCATTACCTCCCCTCCCGGATCATCTTTTGTAACTTAATCTCATTGCTTATTATTTCGGTTCTCAAATCTTTCGCAGGTTGCCTCAAGGTTTATCCTTACGCCTTGGAGTCTAATGCGGAAAGCAAAACTGATGGACAGCGATTGGAATGCTTGTATCAAGCAATGCTTTCCCTAGAATGGCTTAAATTTACTTTAAAAATTGGTTTCTTACGGAGTAATGTTCACAGCTCACGAAATCAATAACTCGTGATACAAGCGTCACGAAATATTTCACTCTGTGGCATTATACTGTTACATATTTTTATTTTTCTCAAGTTGTTACCAAAAGTTCATTAATGATTTTTTGTACATTTATTCTTAAATCTATATTTTTTACTACAAGGTAGCCAGTAATCTGAAAAAAATTGTCCTTGAAATTTTCTCCATGTAGGCACTAGATTTGGGCTCGCAGAATATTTGGAAAAATCACCCCTCATTTTGATTTTTAAGGCTCTCCTTTAATGTATGAATGCTCCATTTACGAATCTCAGCATAAGAACGAGTACTCTGGGTTGAAGACTTCGTTTTGACCAGGTTTGTTTACACTCATAAATATGTTTATCACTAGCATGCATTTATTGTAGAGGAATGGGAGATATTTAGATTTTATTAGTCACAATAAGTTTTGAACTGCTACGACCTTTTTAATCAATACAAAGCTCATTAATGATAAAAGACTCAGAAGGTAAGAATATCGATTCAAAATATTGTTGTTTCAATAATATATCCGTCTAGTTTTGTAACATTAAATTATATCTTCTGAGCTTTTGCCAATTACTGTATGTGGAAGGGTTTGTTGTAACTTGGGGTGTTATGTTGTATCATGTTAGACGAGGATAGGAAAACCAGGGGTGCTCAGGCTGTGTGCACCCAAATCCTACCTTAAATGGTAGACTACTTGTATAAATAAATATATGAAATAAACATTATCGATTATCTGATTCGCTAAGAAATTTAATAATGTTCTGAGCATATAGAGATTGCTCCAACATGTGTTTTAACGATTAACTTAAAGTTTTACAGAGCATTTACTACATATTTCATTTGCGAATTGTAGTAATAGGTTTTCGCACGGTCTTGGGCTGAAAAGGGTGAATTAATTTTCAAAAGGGTCGAAGGGATTTAAGGTTTACCTCCAGAGGAGGATAAAGGCGTAAACGAATCATCTCGAGGACTTACTATATTTGAGACCGAGTGGCGATAGCCAAGACGTTTAAATGAAAGGCCACTTGCGTTTCTTCAAGGCTGTAAAAGCTGAACCGATATAGGCACTGTTTCAATCCAGCAGGGATGAAGGGAAAATATTGTGTTATTGGAAATAAGTCAACCTCGATCCCTGAACTCTCGCACTCTAAAATCATAAAAATAATATTATTCCCCTTCCTTCACTCCTTCAGCCTCTGGGCTTCCCTCCAAATCTCGGGACTTGAAAGACGTAAGAAATACTAAGTATATCGAGGACCCGATAGAGGGGAAAATACCTTGTTTGAGTAAATATAGTAAGCCGAATGCTTAGGCTTATAATTTAAAAGTCTAAATTATAAGCGCAAGCTTTGTAATTTAAAAGTTTTTTATTATTTGTATTTCAAGTGGTTCAAGGTTTTGAGAATATAAAAAAATTGTGAAAAGAAAATACTCAGGGAATGGAAAGTAAAAAATGAATGAGGTAACGAGAATAAAGTCCGTAAGAAATTCATTAAAGATGGTTTTTAACGATACAAAACCAAAGAAATGGACGGAAACTAGTAGTAGAAGCCTAATATGAAATCCAAAGGCAAAAATGGTACATATGAATGTCAAATAAGTAACTTATAATCAGTTGGATATCTTTTCAAGCGTATGCATTGGGTGTGCAGTTTTGTTAATTGTCACATGTCATTCGTCCTTTCATGTTTTAACTCAAGTCATAAAATGTACCAAAAATGAAGATAAATCCATATCCCACGGTGAGTACATAAATTTCCGCGAACTTTGGATCAAAATTCCATCTCTTGGTCGCAACACTAAAAGAGACAAAGTTTTTAGATTACGTTCGACTGAATTTTTTTCCAACTCCCAAAACTGGAGTGAAAACGATATATAATTCATCTGGGTATGTACTACATGCTAGAATACTAACGAAAGTCGATGGAACCACCGAAAATTAAGATGTGTCTAAAAACCACAACCTGTGCAGTGTTATATCCATGCTTGAATAAGGCAGGTGTACTGACTGAGTCGTTAAATGTACATATGCACAAGGTCTGTCCCAAAAGTAGTAGGACTGAGTCAATTAAAAAATAAATATTGCAAGAATTGATATATTCACTCAAAAGGCTACAAAGTAGCACCTTTGGCGACGCCCGGAATGCTGCTAGGTTCCCTAGTTACGGCCTGTTGCAACGCTTCCACCGAGCCCTGGTGACGTCCTTTCAGCTGGGATTTGAGGCGGGGGAAGAAGAAGAAGTATGGTAGGGCAACGTCAGGGCTGTAGAGCGGATTTGGATCCGCACTCACATGGTCGAGAAGTTCTTAGTAGATCCGCGTGCGAGTTTCCTTTTGTTCGTCCGGGAGCAATCTCAGCACCAACTTCGAACACGCCCATTCTCATACCCATGTTTTCGGTCACAAGTCCATGAACATCACTTTAAGGAATGCTAAGTTTATCAGAAACCACGCAAATACTCAGCCTGAGATCCCTGCTCAAGAAAGCCTTCACTCTAGCAAGATTTTCGTTTTTTTTTGAGGTCGAAGGGCATCCTGAACGTTCGGTGTCTTCAACATCTTCTCTACCATCCCGAAACACCTTTTGCTACTCATTTACATACGATCTACATCTATCTAAAACTGATCTCACAAAGTCTTCCGGCCAGATTCCCTCCTCATAAATACTACGGATCAGCCCATATAGCCTCTTCCTCCCACATTTTGCTAAGCATTTTAAAAGTTCCACGGGAATGTTATCTACCCCCACGGCCTTATTTAGTTTCATCTCCCTTAATGCCCTTTCTATTTCATTGTCTAGTATGCCTGGACCTAAGCTGTCCTCCTCTACGTCATTTTCTTTTTCAATGTCTAACTTTGTTGGTCTGAGTTCTTTACCATACAGTTCTTCTATATACTCCTTCCATCTCTCTTGGATCTTTCCTGCGTCAACTATTACCTTACCCGCCCTATCTCTAACTGTTAGCATAGCTCTTCCTTTCTTACTTCCCGATAACGATTTAACTTTGCTGTACAGCGCACCGATTTCACCCTTCCTCTGGAGACTCTCCATATCCTCGCACTGCGTCTTCCACCAGGCTTCTTTTGCTTTATTTGTTGCCGCCTCAATTTATTGTTTAATTCTTTGTACTTCATTTTGCCTAACTCTGTATTTACATTCTTCCATTTTCGCCGCTCATCCATCTTTGTAATCATCTCATCCGTGATCTATGGTTTCCTAGTCCTTTTAGCGTTAACGGTTCCAATAGTGTCTTTTGCGGCTTTAGACAACCCCTTCTTGATCATTTCCCATTTTTCTTCGATAGTACTTAGCTCTTTACCATCCTCCATGATTTTCTCCACCGCCTGTTTGTATTCCTTCCTTTTCAACCCATTTAATGCTTCTACATTCCATTTTCTAACTCGCCGCCCCTGCCTTATCTTTTTGAAACGTACGCTACATTTCATAACAACTAAATTGTGGTCTGAGTCCGCATCCGCTCCCGGGAAGCTGTGGGAATTTATCACACTATTCCTAAACCTGTGTCTAACCAGGATATAATCTAGCTGATATCTTCCTGAGTCACCTGGCATTTTCCATGTATACCTGCGTCTTTTGTGGTGTCTAAACCAAGTGTTGGTGATGACTAACCCCTGTCTCCTGCAGAACTCAACTGCTTTCTCCCCGCGGTCATTCCTCGTGCCTAAACCGTAGTCCCCCACCTCATCACCATCTCTTCCTTCACCTACCGTCGCATTCCAATCCCCCATCACTATCAAATGTTTCCCTGCAGGAACACACGCGATCATGTTCTCTAACTGATCGTATATCCTATCGACCTCTTCTTCCTTATGGTTGCTCGGTGGCATGTATACCTGAATAATAACTAAGTTCGTCGGTTCTGCTTTTATCTCCACTAGTAGTATTCTATCCGTTACCTGCTCTATGTTGACTACGCTTCTTCCTACCTCTTCATTTAATACTATGGCAACCCCTCGTTGGCTCTCGTCCCCGCCGCTGTATATTATTCTATACTTATCACTCCAGTAATCCCCGCTATCTTTCCATCTCACCTCGCATAGACCTAAAATATCTATATTTCCCCTTTCCATCTCTCGCTTAACATTCTCCAATTTCCCTGTCCTCATCATTGTCCTAACATTCCACGTTCCTATTCTAACTAATTTTGTCTTCTTCTCCTGCGTCTTCTGTCCTGCTGCTGCTGGTTTTTCCTTGCAAGGGTTTCGTGGGATGACGACCGCGGAAGCCTTGCCTCCCCCGCTGCCGGGCACGACACACGGCCGATTGGGCCGAGCCCCGTGGTTGCCAGGACTCAAAATATCTCTATTGTCCATCATATTTTTCTAGGGAATGATAATTGAGGTGGTTTCCCGTTGCCTTCCTCAATAGTGTTTTTAACGTGACACCATCACTTACTGGCCGCCCCACTGGGGTCAGACGCCATTGCAGCCGCCTCACTGAGGAACAGACGCTGCGTGGACTACCTTTCGTCTGGCTCCTAACCTTCGACCTATCTGGCATGGGTGACCCTACCAGGAACAATTTTTATTACTCCCGCCAGCACAGCTCTAGGGGTCATCGGAACGCACAAGCCCTTCCACCACGTCAAGGTTGTAGTCCGGGGAGGGATTATATATATATTGTATTAATATATATATATAAATATATAAAATATATATTATATATAACATATATATATATATATATAATTTGCGAAAATAGGCTACCTTGTAACTATTATTAAATATAAACGTTTAAGATAGGTTTCGAATGGAATTCGATCATATAGTGACCATTTCCGTGTCTCTATCAAAACACAACCTGACATCCAATACGTACAACATAAAACCATTCTTCTACTCCGCATACTTCCATCCTCCCTTCATTCTGTCCAACATCCCTATCATATCCTATCCCTTCCTCGCTTGCCTATCATTCTCTCCTCTCTTACAGTCTATATCATCCTATCCTCAATTGAAATACTCCTCATACACTTTTCCTGCCTTTTTTGGATTTCTCCCAAAAATCCCATCTCCTCTCCAAACATGAATGGTACTTCCTCGTTTGTTTTCCTTTCTCTCCATTTTAACTTTTTCATCCTTCTCCGCACCCACATTTCAAAAGCCTCCAACCTACGCTTACCGAACCACACGTGAGCAAAATTGAGACTGAAAAAATTTAGTAAAAATAAAATCCACGAAAATGTTTTATTTTTATTTTTCCGATCCAAGTTTCGACTCATCCAAAAGTCATTTCCTTCCTTTTGTCGTAACTTTTACAAGTCGTTCCCAGAGTTGGAAAATATATAAAAAAAAGTTTTTATGAATTTTACCATGTGTATTTAATTCATGACATATAATGGAGCACCAAAGAATGACGCTTGAAAATATGAGGCTTTTGTTTGAGCGAAACGTTGAATTTTACCAACGCGGAATAATTGGGAAGGAAGTGAAGGGTTTGCCAAAGAAACGCCGGAGGGAATTCTTGCTCTTAAATAGACATTTCTGGTCATAATAGAAGCGGCAGAGGGAGTAACCAAAGGGTTCAGAATAGCGGTAAATAATATCGGATTCTCATCTTAATAAATTATGCACAGTTCTTGATTATGGATTACAGGAGGCTTACGGTGACCGGCGTCGATAAATATCCCCCCAACGGTGCTTGAATAAGATTTGGAAACATCAATTTTTTTTTGATTCGATTATGAATCCAACAATTCGACGGCACGGAAGTGTTTTATGCGAAATATATTTTTGATGTGGTGAAAAATTGAGTGTTTTGACCGGAATTCTATTGGTATATGAAATATTTCGTCAAAAAGATCACTTAAAAAAACTGTAACGAAAGGAACATTTGGCTGATTAATAAGTTTTTAATCTTTCCAATATGATTAATTCAATGAAAGTGGTACACTTGCCGAAGAATGGGTAGCTAGAATGGAGAAGCCACATGAATGAATGGAGAGATTACAGATTCCCACAACCTTTATTACAATTCTCATTTAAAGGTTTTCTAAAAAAAAAAGAAATCACGTGGAATTATTGCTCAGGGACGTCTTGTGCTGAAATAAATGGGGTCCTATTCCTTTATGTCAAATACAGTTTATTTATGAATTAAATATCATAATTAGATTAATTTTACGGCCTTTTTCAATTGAAGCTCTAAAAAGATTCTTATATAACCTTATTTTGAACTTCAAAATAAGGTTACATGAGAAAATCTTAATTAAATAAAGAAGAAATTACAAAAAAATTTCCTCACGTGACGTGATACGCATCAGTAATCAACGCAGTCACTTTGATAGTTGAGGATGGAGCTCTCTTAATAATAAGCCCTACGAAGTGTGAAATTAACTTGTGCTAGGATGAAAATCTAGGACACAAAATATCACACGCTCAGGTTGCAAGTATTGGCGTCAAAAATCACAGCGAAAGAAACCCGGGCCTTTCAGTCAATAGTCAAACTCTTTATTACTTTGACGACAGCGCTCGTCACCTACATCGTAATTTATTTGCATCTGAATCCTTAATCATAGAAAGCTGAAACCTGTTCACCATCACAGGCATGTTATTACAAATAAAGAGATGATAACGATGCATGTTACTCTGATAAAACTCTAAGTATCCCGTCAATGTAATTATGTCATTTAAATTAGAAAAATGTTTCGAGAAACGTGGAGATCACGATATTTCGGCGGGAGAAGGCGCTATTCCTAAACTGATGCATTTACTACTGCGTATTTATCGAGAATAGAGGAAGAGAATGGACATTAAATGATACTGGGCCTTTGGGCTGAAGGTATTTTAGTACAGAAAGGGTTCAATTGTTCCAGGCTCAACTTTATGGAAGTTCATGCTCTTTAAATGAAGAGCAAAATTACTATTTTCACTGTTCTTTATTTACGTACAGCTAGTTTCAACACTTAGGCGTCATCATCAGGTACTTGATGTTGACGCCTATGCGTTGAAACTAGTTGTACGTAAATAGAGAATAATGGAAATATACATTGGGTTCTTCATTTAACGAACAGAAAGGGTTATCTGTCATGGACTCGGAATTGAGAAGACGTGAAATAATAATTCAGTCATTGTCGAAATCTTTTAGAATTATCATGAAACTTATTTGTGAGACATAAAGCTTATCTCTGTTATCAGAATGTAACATCTTCCGCTTAACAATCCGAACAGTTCGGGGTGTCGTGGTAAATATTATCGAGCGGAGAAGTTTTCACAGTTTTCCACTTAACACTAATAGTTTTGAGTCGTTTCAGTGTTTGTTTATACGTCATCATCAAGTATCAAGTAGTGTGCCTGTTCTGTAGAAACAGCGGCAACAGTTTAACAAATATTTTTTCAAATTCAAAAAAGCAGCAAAAGCCATATTTCATTATGAACCAATCCCGCCATATTAGCTATGACGCGGTACTGTTTATCGATCTGTTGCTGTTGTGTTTATTGCTGCGTCGATCAACAATAGCTGGTGAGGTGTGGTAATTGTTTACTTACTATATGAGGTTGGGTCTATAACATTACGTGTCGATAACACGCATCAGCAGATATTCCATTTACAACGAAGATTATGACTCTATTGTCTGAACCTCCCTACCTGTCAAAATCAGCCCCCGCATCAATTCGCGACCAAAATAAGGGACAGTTTCCCTTCGGCAGCGAGGGAAGCGAAGTCCTAGGGTCAACTCCATTTTACAAAGAAATGTGCATCTCTCGTCGGGAGTTCATTATCCCCTCCCACGGCTTGTCTCCGCGATGGAAGAAGCCAATCCCCGAGGCCGCCCGATAAATTCTCGCTCTCCTCCCAACCTTCCCCACGTGTGTCCTCGACCTTATATCCGCGCCCGCCCGGGCCGTCGAAAAAGCAAAGCCAACTTCCCCCCTCCCCTTCCCATCTTTCCCATTCTTGGCATACGATTTGCGCCGGCGTGTTTCATTGCCCGCGGCACGAAGAGCCGTAAACTACCACCCCACCGGGAATAATTCACTCCGGCGGAGAAATTCCAAGGAACGCAATTATGGCCGAGTCGGCGGGTAATAATTTCCTCACACCCGGCGTTTGCAAGGCTTTTGGAGGAGGCGGGAGCGACTCGTTTCGCAAATAAAACTCGACACCAGCTACAAAATAAATAATATATACATATATGTGTTTGTGTGTGTGTGTTGGTGTGCGCGTATAAAAAAGACGACGCAAATTGCAGTTCGCGATCGTTCCGAATTCGTGGTCCGCTGAGTTGAAACCCGCGACTCTCGTCGTCTGTTTCCTTTGCTAACACCAAGTCAGCCATTTGATAATTCGATTTCCGCATTTTTAATGCGCGCTTCTGTGTGTGCCAAATTGGAGCGAGCGCAGTGACAAAAGAAGTGCTTTCAAGTGACATCACATTTTCACGTCAGCATGAGTTGAAATTTTTGGGGGAGAAAAAAAACCCTCTGGCAAACTCTGGTTGGAAATTCGAAATTTTAACCTCGCAAACCCGGATTAGAATTTTAATGGACCGCGTATGTACGAACTGGGAAATAAATAAGCGAAACATTCGTCCGCGTGCATCGATGCAGGAAAACGTTTACCTGCAAATAATTCAAATTTGGCGGCGGAATAAGTAAAGAGGAAAATGTTGGAATGTAAATAATGAACGATATTGTGTCCTGTTAGGCCTTTGAAAATATTTATATCGATGACACGATTTAAAAAAAAATTTTGCCGATGCTTCATAATTTATTATTAGCATGTGATGAAATCCATATAAAAATAACGAGTAGGATTCTTGAGGCATTGCGATTGGGCGTAAATGTTAAAAAAATGAGAGCAGTATAAAAAGTTTAAAATTAGGCAGAAATATGGTGAACAAGATAGAAAATTCAGTTCCAACGAATGGGATCCATTGCAAAAAAGGGTATCCTTATGAGTTTTTCACAAAATTTAAATATTCTAAGTTTGACACTCAAAATGAAGTTTGAGTTAACTGAACATGTCCGTCGAATAGGGATACTTAGTATGGACGCCGTCTCGAAAGAGACGTCTCCTTAAATGCCATGAGGGAATTCAGGGTTGAAATCTTTTGGAAGACGAGTGGGAAGGGGTACAATACTAAAACCGAATAAAATAAATATCATTACATGGGAGGGGTTTCGGGGGTGATATAGGGGGGGGGGGGTAAGTGGTCCCACAACACCTTAAAGAGAAGCCTATATTTATATGATATTTTTTTATTTCATTCCGTCATCCACGCCGTTCTCTTGTGCCCAAATGCAATTTTTCCACACGCTGCAAAGGTGTGGGTAAAATAAACAGTGACAGGAGTCAAAAATGACGATAAAATCATAGAAAAATAGCCAACGCCTGGCATAGCCAGTCTTTTCCAAGCAGGAAACGGTGAAAAGGGGTGAAAAATCCCAACATTATCACCATTGCTCCTTTTAAAGAGAGATTCTGAGGATATTATATCCTCAGAGTTTCCTCCTCCCATTGCGTGATGGAACGCTGGGAATCCTCCAGGGGTTAGTTTGGGTTAGGTAGGGTGTAGGAAGGAGTGGCGGACACAGTAAAAGGGATCGCGGGGCTGAAATATTCAGGGAAGGGAGGGGAAATGATGGCTGGAGACGGTCGTTTACGAGAGAGCGGAGGCGCGCGTGGACTCGGGTTAAAGGGGGGGATTTGATGGGAGGAAGAGGATGCAATTGCACGTTCGTTAGATTTGTGAGGCTGGTTTCGGTTTTTACTGCCCCCTCCTTTTCGCCGCACGACTCTCACTCGCGCGAACCCTGGGGCTGGATTAGGGGGCATGCACATACATATGTCTATATACACACACATATATATAGAAATATATATATAAAATTAATATATATATATGTATATATATATTTATTGGCGGGATTTCGTGTTTGAATGTGTATATGTATATATAGATACATATATATATATACACATACATAGATACGTGAATGCATATGCATATATATATATATATATATATATATATATATATATATATATATATATATATATATACACACACACACTCATTCACTGGGATATATATCAGAAAAAGGGAGAGGAACACATGTAAAAGACGAACGCAAGGGAGGTGGGGAAGGTGGAATCGAGCGGATTACAAGTGCAAAAATATTTCCTTGACCGGGACTTGAACCACGGTCCATTTGACTTGACGGGCCGATGCTCTAATCTCTTTTATGTGTTCCTATCCCTTTTCCTTATATCTATTTTCATGCGAACGCATATGAGTATGTCCACAATATGACGATTTTCGTTTTTGAATGTGTGTATATGTGTATATATATGTGTGTGTATATATATATATATATACATGTACACACACACATATATGCACACATATATATACACATATACACACATTCAAAAACGAAAATCGTCGTATTTTGAACAAACTCATACGCGTTCACACACACACACACACATATATATATATATTCACATACACACACACACATATGCACACACACACACCCACACAAATGGATGGGGCGAGGAGCAGACGAACGTCACCGTGGTGACCGAACTTCGTTCGTGGGAGAACGTCATTGGAGGAGAGTGAGAGGGGCGGATCACTTCATTTCGCCCACGCACTCACTCAGGTTTCTCCCGGATATGGCTTCCGCATCGTCCCCGAGTATTGCATCTTTAATGGGCAGGTGTCAACAGGTCATTCGCGACGTCGCCGACTGCGGAGGTGAGGAGGAGGACTCAGGCTTTCGTTGTGGGAGGTGGGAAGGCGCGAGGGAAGTTCGGTGTCCTCCCTAGACATCATGAAACGGTGGAGGAAGGAACCGCAGGTTTTACGACAGAGATTCCTCTCCGTATGGAAGATTAATACAATCGCACTTGTTGGGCCTTACTCGCAAGGATTATAACCATGAAATCTTCCTGCTGAACGGAATTTAACGGGGAAAAGCACTTGGGCTATCCATTTCAAAATAATTACAATGCACCACTACCACGATACAGAAGTGTGGTTAGAGACCTTACGATGAACAACCCACGATGTGTCAAAACCGCGGTCCTGGAATAGATAAAGTGCTGATCTGCGTATTCGACAATGGATAACTTCCAAAACGGCACCGCAAGGACTAGATATAATATGCCGAATTTAGTGTACGCAACATGGTTCTAAATGTGTTCGAGAACGGATGTCTGGTTTAACTAATCCTTTTTTAGAAATTTTTTAAAAGTTTAAATGGCAGATCGTAAAATTACCGGAAGTGCTTTTGCATATATTGATTACCAGTATTATAGAACACTATTTCATTAAGCAATAATATTATTCAATTCCATCCATCAAAAATCTTGTTTGAAATATGTAATTCATTTAAGAGTACATCTCACGAAAGGAAATTGAGTCAGAAAACACACATTTACTTAATTGAAATGCTTCCCATATTGAGTTTGTTCTACGATAAATTTTAAATGCGAGCCTATTTATATTTTCTCATGCAGTGAGATAACGTTCAATCGAATGTGCAAGCGTCCTGATGCATATTTGGTTAGCAATGCCATCAAATTGTCAAATCACACGACCAGAAAGTCCAAACTATCAAAATTAGGAGAGAAGTAAAATACCAGCGCTAGCCGATGGGCTGTTAATTAGTCTGGACAAAGAAAATTATGAGCTCAAATTTTCCTATTAATTATGGATTCCTGATAATTTCACTCTGAGTACGTATATTAATCAGACGAGGAAGAATTTAAAATCTCGAGTGTTCAACTCATGCTTGCAATCAATGCAGCAGTGTTAATGTAATTAATAAGATAATGTTAAAATTTACGATTCAAGCGTGGATTGCTCACAACTGCCTGACCTGCTTCTGTCTCTTTATATCTATATATATATATATATATATATATATATATATATATATATATATATATATATATATATATATATATATATATATATATATGATTGTAAGGAAAAACTCACACGAGCGGCACAATAAAGGGTTGACACAATATAACACAAATAGAAAAGAATAGCAACATTTAAAAGAACACTCACACGGTAAATTGTTCGAGCTTTCGGCCCTCTCAGAGAGAGACCTTCTTCAAGTGAGACTTGAAGAAGGCCTCTGAGAGGGCCGAAAGCTCGAACAATTTACCGTGTGAGTGTTCTTTTAAATGTTGCTATTATTTTCTATTTGTGTTATATTGAGTCAACCCATTATATATATATATATATATATATATATATATATATAATATACATATGTATGTATATATATATATAAAATATAATATATATAAAAAATATTATATATATACATCTCATGATTCCATTAATGGAGTGAATTCCAATTAATTTAACGAGGCCTTCACATTTTCCAGCAATATTTATTTCCCTCGTATATTACATAGACATATTTGATGATCAAAATTTAATTTTTTACATCTCACAGATGCTCACGGTAATGCATAATGAACGAAGGAAGCGATGGCTAACTCTAAGGATGAAAATATCATCGAAAACAACATGATTGATAAAATGCCTTTAACAACATTCATTAAAAGATTTAAAAAAAGGGGGAGGCTGTCAAAGATAGAGTGAATGAAAAAGGTGGTTATTTAAAAAAATAAATATTCATATTTAAGTTTCATATTTTTGACACAATCGGAAATGTATTTCAAATCGCTTTATGAGGTCCACTCATTCACAATCCTGTTATATTATTTACAGGGAAAACATCATCTCAGAAGTTTTGATGACACGAAACACAAGGAGACTCATAAAAAATATAGGAGTTGAGATTGCATGGGAGGTGCACATCCTATGCATAAAATGAGAATAATATTTGAACTGCAACATGCCCCACAAATGACATGAGTGGGAGATTTAAGTTACGACAGGGAAAATGAACCGCAGGGAGTGTACCATCCTCCTACTTGATGAAGACCTGCTTCTTCATTCTATGGGCACGGATTTTATTGCTGTTGCCTAGCAACGTTTTTAAAAGATATTTTAGTACCCTGCAAGGCACCATTAGGGTGTGTGACAGGGGGTGAATACACACCAGACTAATTTTGACCCAAATATGACCCTAGCGCGTCGGAAAATGTTATTCTGATCCCTTATAGTTTGTAGAAAAATGATATCATAAATATATCTGTTCTACACTTAATTTCTCTAATTTCTCGTTTTGACATTGTCTCCCCTACCGTAGTACGATAGGAGTAATAATAAATTTTCAAAATCACTGCTAAAACATGCTGAACTGGTGAACATTCGTCTCCACTGAGGAGAATATGCTGCCTTATTGCGATGAAATGTCACTGTCCTCCCAATGCGAGACGCCTCCTGATGGTGTGTGACATTCACTAGGCTGTGCGCCACTCACTATAGATATTAGGGAGACCTAGAATACATTCTGGGGCATGACACTGATCGATTACCTGAAGTAAACCTCATAACAGAGAAAGATCTTTTCAATAGAATTATTTAGTTAAGTTCTGTAATTTTTGTTTCATACAACCCCCATTTTTAAAAAGTAATGGTCGTTGATTCATCAAATAAATTTGATACTTAACTACCAAAGGGAACAAAAAAACAGGGAGCCGTATCATGCCGGAATTCGGCTTGAAGTGAAAGAAATAAACTATTTCTTTCTTATATATATATATATATATATATATATATATATATATATATATATATATATATATCGCTATGGCACTCTTAGCGGACTCTGGTGCGTGAATCATTCCGTGACCACTTTTGAGGCGTGCGCTTGAAAGTATTGCAGTAGACTATCAGTTAAGCGATTTCTTGAGAGGGAGAAAGATAGTTGCAATTCCAAGCTGCGGTGTATCAATCTTCTCCTCTTCAAGTGGCAAACGTTTCGCCACGCGAGCTTCCCACTTTCATTCCTCCGTCAAAAATTTGGTGAACATTTATTTGGCTGTGAAGAGTGTAAACGTAATGAATGTGTCGGAGAAATAACGATGAAAGCTTTTAGCATCATAAGAGGAGAAAACATGACTAAGAGATCAATCGACATGTACGGAGCCACCAAGTTTACCAGCGACCTGGGTTATTATTATGACCCCTAAATTACCAAAATGGTAAATTGGGCTATCAGGAAGAAACAAGAGAGAGAGAGATACTAGGACTGACTGGTTCAAGTATTATTTCTTCCATTGCACGATAAAAAGTCATGGCAAAAGACATGTAACCACTACCACTTTAAAAATTCCAAAAATCCGAATTGAAAATTTTGCCCAAAAATACCTTTTATTATATGCTGTTGATAGGCATGTATGTGTTTTGTAGTTAACGTGTTAGGGGAGGTCATTCAGGGACCCTAAAAATACAAACTAAGGTACGCCTGAGCCCAAGGTAGCATGACGCAAAACATCCTCAGATTGCATGTTAAAATAGATCATTCTTTGGCTCTACATATTGTCTACCTCCCATATTTCGATCCAAAATGCCTCGCTTCTGAAATGTTCTCTTCTCTATTACCGCCTTCAGCATCACATTTCCCTATCTCATTATCTCCAGCGCCCTCTTGCCCTGATATATTCGAAATTTCTCACAAAAGCTGTCTCCCTTTTCCCCTACTAGGCCCGCTACAGCATTTGATCCTTAATTTTCCTGTTAATTATGTTTCCTCTATTCATTTCGACACCCATTTCCAATCTACGGACATTATCCTGCCTCTATGGCCAAGTGTCTGACCCATGAAAAAATACACTCAAAAATTCAGTATTCTATTCAGTAAAGTCTATTCGTAAACGCTCCTTGAACCGACGCAATTCTTATTCCTACGTCCCCACCAATCTGGTAACCCATCTTCGAAAACACTACCCAAATAGGTGGACCTACTCTAGTTTATACTCCCCAACTTTTATGTTTATCTTGTCGTACGTGTAAATATATATATATATATATATATATATATATATATATATATACATTACATTTATGCATAAGTGCATATTTGTACATGGATGGGTGGTGGCGTAACACCTCCCACCATACGCCCTTACGAAGACTTACGAAGCATTGCGTGTATATAAAAATACAGAAATATTTCGCGTAGCATCGGTGGTGACGCGGATAGTTATGGCGTGTTGTTTTACGGAAATTTATTTGTCTTCCTCATTCTTTGCCCTTCTTCCTTTCTTACCTCGTTGCGGAGAACTTTGAACGTTTCAAGTTTTTCTTTTGGGGTCACGCGCCGTTTCTTTCCCGGGTAGCCGGAGCCGGATATACCTAGTCCAACTAGTGAATATTTCATCAGTTTACTTACTCGTGCATTCGAATGTGCAACGTGCATTGAATTGAATTACCTCCGTTTCTCTTCCTCTTTAAACGAGGGTGTCTACACCCACCGCAGAGGTCATCGAAATGAATTTTTCATACATGCCATAAAATGGGTCGTTCGCAATGGCGTCTTTATGTATATGGGTTTTTAAAATAATCAAAAAGATATAACCATGCGCACTCGAGGATTTTTCCCAAACTTCTTGGAAAACGGAGGTTTCAAAACTCGAAATGATGGCGACACATTTTCCACAAGGGATATGATACGTGGCAAAT
Organism: Hetaerina americana; assembly: GCF_022747635.1. Taxonomy (NCBI): domain Eukaryota; kingdom Metazoa; phylum Arthropoda; class Insecta; order Odonata; family Calopterygidae; genus Hetaerina; species Hetaerina americana. The sequence continues at coordinate 74,093,554 of NW_027286874.1, forward strand.
ATCATGCGATTAAATGATGTTTTACGCCAAAAATATATCAATAGATTTTCAATTCAAAGATTTAAATAAGCAAATTTAAAGATATTTAATACAATAAGACATCCATGATTTGATTTTGGAATTGGATCGAGTTCAGCGGAGGGGGGCTAGATTTGTCAAAAATTGTTATGACCAACGCAGTAGCGGAACTACTTTGCTAGAAAATTTAGGCTGGGATCCCCTTACACAGCGGCGGTTACAATATAGATTAGACTTATTAAAACATTTAAAGATGGGTCCTTTTCCGATGACTTCAAGAACATAATACGAACCCCAACGTATTACGGGCGGAGGGATCACGAATATAAGATTAGAGAGATTGACTGCATGACAGACAGGTTTAAATGGTCATTTTTTCCGAGAACAATAAGAGACCAGAATGCTGGTAATCGAAATCCCCCAGGAACCGGCTCGACATAATAAGTATTAACCTACAAGGTAGGGACTGCGCATGGTTATACGATTATATTTACATATTTTTTTTGCAGGTTCCCCTCACCTTTCCCCATCCATTTGAAAAACCCTAACCCCCTCATCCCTTACCCTTTCCTCCTGGTGCTGCACCCCCTGCCACCTTCCTTTTTGGTGGCTTGCAGGGTAGATGTAGATCCATCGCATCATAATAATATGATCGCCAGAAAAAATCCTGCGCCAAGAGAAATTTATGATGACGTACTATTCATTCATATACTATATGACGAACAAGTATTTTTGTGATATACAGGTAATTACAGCATCAGATCTTTGATTTAATCAAAAAAATCACTCGAGACCGCTTCATAGACATCATAATACAATATGCCTGATAAAACTATGGGCACCTAGAGTAGGAATTGATTGAGTATAGTACTTCGAATGCGTTTGAAAATTTGATTATTACAAGTTTTAATGGTATTGAGAAAAAAACTACTCGTTATTGGGTGATCCATTATCGTTTAAAGTAGGCTTTGAATGAACAAATACTGTGTAAACTTACTACTTTTTCTTAGCCTCGTCTAACGAGACACAACCTGACGCCACAAACTTAAAAAAAACTCTTCTTAAATTTCGCACGAATTCTACCTCGCTCCATTCCATCCGAAATGCCCATCTGTAATCCTGCCCTTATCGCAACTCCTTTGATGCTACCGTCAAACGAGAGTGCCGCCAATCCATGAAGATCGCTGGAAACGCTTTTGTTTGCCTCCTGTTTACTTTCCACTCAATGGTTAGAAAAGCGTGTACAAGCAGATTAACGCCTCGTAATGGGCCCTTGGAAGAAGCGATACGAGGAATAAGCCTTGCGATTCAGAATCCGACGCGAAGCGGTTGTGATTTTGGAGCGTTAAAATACCAAGACATTCGCAGCATTGCGTAATGTTGCTAAATCACACATTTGGCAGCAGATTGTATGCAATTAACCGAACTAACAATCCGAATCTTACCTCGTTCTAGCAAAACTTGTTTCTTTTTCCCGAAGACATGTACCGGCTACCTGGAGATTGGATAGTGTCCAAGGGACAAAACATCGTTGAAAACTGATCACTGGGATAAGCAGTGACCTCCTTTGGGAATGCCTTAGAATGGTGACTGGATGGCTGGAGACGTGTATCTAAATCAGAAAAACGACTTCTCAACTTTTTTCGTCCAGCTGTGTGGCGTTGGCAAAATCCCATGTCATTGGGTACTCACTGCTTGAATGTGCCTAGTTATTATGTCCTTGGAAGGCAAAATTTCCGAGAAAATTGATTATAAATGAAATATAGTGAAATCCCAGGCAATGAGAAACTAAATGGAAGGAAACGCGACGTTTTTAATACTATAAAACCAACGCATATATCAATCACAATTTTTAATTTGAAATTACAATACCAACAAGCATATACCATTGTCATCAAAAACACATTCATCAGTGGAACGCTATAAATACAATAAAGTGAAGATTTTTTAAATATTTTTTTTAAGGTAGTTCGATAAAATTTTAATACCGATGAACCTTCTTTACTGTGAGAAATGTGTAGATGAAAAATATAAAATAAAACGGTCACTGCAGGAAGGTCACGGATCAATGTTTTGAAGGAATCATTTTTACGTGGGTCTCCTGGCTATTAAGGATATTACCTACGTATCTTCAGTGCATGCCATATATCCACGAGTCCATTTTATTCTACGTTTTCATTCGGCCCACAATAGCATGAAATCACTTGACTTTATTCCCCAATTCTTCGAAATAAGTTTTTTTACTTTATATTTCCCTCGAGTTAGCTTTTCGTGACTTATGACCTTGATGCGTTTGCCCTATTCAAGTACGAGTATATGCGAATTCGAAGGAATAGTACCATACTCGTCACCAAGTTTATAGAGAGCTCTCTGCGTACCCAATTTGAATTTATTCTTCAATAATAGAAAAAAAATAATTCCTGAGCGTTTATTCATGATAGCTACGTTTAGAAAAATGATTTCAATCTCTTCACTCGACAGTTGTTTCTATATTTTTCGTAAAGAGCTACTCAGCGGGAAACAAAATTTGATGAATTTGGTTTTACGAGAAACTTAAGAAGCAGAGAATAAATACTATTGTTTGTAATTAGTATGTAATTTAATTGTTTGTAATAATGTTGAATATTCACATATACACTCACATATCTATGTGAGTGTGTGTATATATATATATATATATATATATATATATATATATATATATATATATATATATATATATATATATATATATATATATATATATCGATGATATAGAAGCACTCACGAGAGCGATACAGCGGCACAATAGAACACAAAATAAAACATGTAACACAATAAAGGACACTCACATTGTAGGTTGTTTGAGATTGCGGCCTTCTAGTAGTAGTAATTAGGGGAGGCGACCGACAGCTGAGGTCATTTGCGCCATAGGGGATGGACAGGAAAGGATGAAGGGTGGAGAGAGAAACCCGACGTCGGCAATTAGTCTACTCTTTACGAAAGGCGCCAATGGGTCCGCAGTTTAACGTCCCATCCGACGGACGGCGTACTCACTCAAAGTGCCCTCCATAAAGCACCTCAAGTAGGGATCGAGATACCTCTGAAAAATATTCAACGCCGCCGGGATTTGAACCCACGCCCTCAGGGTGGGAAGCCAGTACGTTAGCCCCCGCACCATCTCGATCCCCTTGCCAACAAAATATCTTTATATTGTGCAGGTTACGTCAATTCATTCCTTACCTGCGTACTTCTTACATCCCTCAACTCAATTCCAAATCCGTTATTCATTTCCTCCCTCGATCTTTCCGCTTTCCCACCATTCTCCCTTCCATCCTCGCATTATACTGTATTTCGTCTCAGTATCTCTCCTGTATTCACTTATCCTACATTTTTCTACTTTCTTACCACAACTATTATCTCTCTTCCCCTATCATGCGCAGTGCTTGATCGTATGTTTTCCTGTCCATTGTACTTCATCCGTTCTTCTCAATGTGGGTGATTTTAAAAGACTTCCAATCTACACTTATCCTTATACCTTAACGACCAAGTTTCTGAGCCATTTAAAATACTCTCCATGTTGAAATTTTCTTCAGTCTTTTCTAAATATCTTTACTTAAAAGTGCCTGTCATTAAATCTCGTCTCTATGTAAACGCTTCTTCAGCTAACGCAATCCTTCTCTTAATGTGACCACCAATCTGCCCATCCTCATCCTAAATACTTTTCAAATGAGTGAAATATTTGCATTCATTAGCATGATTTAGTTTTTGTACCCAAACGTTAATATTTATCTCGTTTGAATCTGTAAATGAACATTTATTTACAAGTGCTTTTATATACATGGATGGTTGGCGTCATAACACCTCCCGCCACACGCCCTTGCGAAGAACTGCAGGGTATTGCGTGTAAAAAAGTATATAAAATGTATGGAAGTATTTTGCGCGGCCGTGGTGGTGACGAGGATAGTGATGGCGAGTTATAGTACGGAAATTTCGTCGTGTAGTCGCAATTTATGATAGAAACACGTTGAGTCAGAGTGACACCCCTCAGTACGATTAAGTGTTACAACGAACAGACACATCGCCGGTCTACATATTATACGCATGCGCAATTATACCACCCAATGCTTTTAACGAGGGTTTCGTAAGATCCAAACCGCCTACCGAATAAAAATAGTGAAATATAAAATACAGTGCAGGAAATTACCCGTGCACATTTATCCGCAGCCATATTATTATTCGGCCTTTTAAAGCAAAAACCGTTGATTTTATTCTTAGACACAAAAATTTAAGGCCTGTAAAAATGAAATTAATGGGTACTCCATAAAATGCGCTTAAACATTTGGCAAAAGTAAAATACGCGAGCATCATTATGTGAGATAAATTCGATTTGAATACACAAAATATCTAACTTCAAATACTTAATGACGCCACCATCAAATGTTGAATTACCGCTTCGTCTCGCTTTGAAGGATAAAAGTTTACATTACGCCACAAATGGAAATCATTACGAAAGGCGGAATTAGATAACGGTGCATACAATACGTATTATGGCGTTCCATATAATAGACTGTTATATTATTTCCATTCCGTACATCGTAGTATTGTTTAGTGACGACTGAAATGTATTTTTGCAGTGAAGTATTTCATTTTGATTTATACGAACGTGATACAAGAGTGATGGTTCGCAGTTCGCTATTGAGTGAAAGGGGTCTTTCATAAAATATAAAAGTAGCATTTTATAATGTTCCAAAAACGTACTGGGTAAAATATTAAGCTCAACGAGCTTATTTTTCTCCAACCTGCGTCCAAAGTTTCCGACAAGCTTTTATTTTTAATTGGACCCTACAATGTTCATATATATATGAATATACACACGTTTGTGTGTGTGCCTCATTGGATCCAATAAATATATGCATGTGTGTGTATATGTATGTATATATATATATATATATATATATATATACTATATAATATATATATATATATATATATATATATATATATATATATATATATATATACACACACACACACATGGATACAGATATTAGGAAAAGGGATAGGAAAAAAGGCGAACCCAGGAATGGTGGGTTTTTGTGTTTAAATGTACGTGTGTGTGTATATATATATATATTCCTTATATGTTTCTATATAAATGAGTATATATATATATATATATATATATATAAACACAGATGCAGATTTTTAGAATATAGAGACACAAATAAAGGACGCTCACAATATGTGAGTGTCCTTTCTTTGTGTTTCTATATTCTAAAAATCTGCATCTGTGTTTTTATATATTTGTGCGTCGCCGAAGAGCGTTCCATTTCGAAGATATTTATATGTATATGTATGTATGTCATGTAGCACGCTATCACGGCCGTGAAATAAATTATTGGAATGTTTACCATAAGCTTTGAGGGTGAGAGAGGGAGTCACAGGAAAGTTAAAATGGGTACAATAGTCTATAAATGTACGTTCCATCCTTCTTTTTAGACACCCCTGTGTTCCTTCAAAGAGTACATCATAGGAAAAACATTGCATTCGCAGGAATCTACATTTTAATGCCACTTTGAATGAAATTAAAGGCGTATCTGATGAATCCACTCAGAGAAAAAAATACTCGGTTTCAGTAGCCCCGGGGATTAGCATGGTAGGAACGGGGATCGCTCAGTAGATTTATGCCGTTCAGTTTCTCTCTTTAAACACATTCTTACGCTATGTGCGTGTGCGCTCGCAAGGGGCCACTCGACGAGAGTTTACCAATTTATCATCACTGTTTACGTATCTTTTTTCGCATTTTACCTCTAACTTGCTAATACATTCTGTTCTCCAAGTTTTAACAGCTAAAACAATTTTTTACAGTTCGTGAACCGCGACTTTTTTATGCCAGGAAAAAATTCGCGGTTTGAAAAACCACGCTCATTTGATGAAAAATTGTTGGAGTGTTCAGGTGTCCGGAGAGTAAATATTTTGTCGGCTTCCCGGCGCTTTCGTCGTTTGAAAAGAAACACAACGAACTTGTTATTTTTTCAAATCCTGCCTAAAGCATTTGCCTCCCTCATTTCCATTTTTTTCTGTAACTTTATTTTTATCTACCGCACGTTATGCTATCGTTTTTAAGTAACTATTACTTAGAAATAGCCGATTTATCTCGACAAAATTTATTCTGCATGTTTAATGTTGATTTTGTCCTCATGCTCATATTGTTGTAAGTTAAAGTAAAATGTTCGTTTTTTTATTTCAGGCAGACGTAGATTGATATAATTCGCAGTCTCGAAAAGATAAAGGCTCGTAGTGCGTTTAAGTTCCTTCATATGAAAGGTTACAGTGCCCGGTCAATCCACGTTAAAATGATTTCTGTTTATGGAAATGCTAGCCCGTCATATGCTACAGTTGCGAGGTGGAAAAGAAATTTTCAAACTGGCCAAACGCCTCTCATAGACGATCGAATAAGTGGAAGTCCATCATCACTCACGGACGATGCCGCCACAGTTAAGAAAGTGGAGGGTTTTATCATTAAACCGAAGAGCAACCATACAGGTGATCGTGATATTAGTTATAGCAGTGCGCGGAACAAATTCACGAAGACCTGCTCATGTCAAAGATGTCAGCACTCTGGGCTTCACGACTGTTGACTCCTTTTCAGAAGCAAACACGGCGCGACTGGCGAAAGAAAAGCTAAATGCTTTGTGTGACTTTGAAATTTTGCCACACCCAACCTATTCTCCCGATATCACCCGGGCGATTTTTTTTTAATTTCCAGAATTCAAAATCCATATCGGGGTCAGTGATTTCACAACAAAAATGATGTGATATAAGAGGTGGAACAACTGTTTTCGACGCAATCTGTTGAGTTCTACAACGACGGCCTTCGAAAGGTCAAGGGACACTGCGAGAAATGTAATACTCTCGATGGAGATTATGCAGAGAAGTCACAAGAATAACAAGTAAAAATTTAGTTTTTATCTCGGATATTTCTTGGCAATAATTAAAAGTTTAAGATATTGCCTTGTATATTTTATTGTATAGATCGAGCCCGTAAGTAGGTCGACCCCCGAACATTTACTCAAAATTTTCCCTTTTCTCTCACATAGCTCGTGTATGCTGTACGTCGACCCTAGTTTTTCTCGTCATCAAATAAATGCTTCTAAATTAACTCCGGTTAATATGGTTTATAGATATGTACTATGGTGAACCTAGTTACAACGAGTGAACCTTTGTTGAATCTATGATTTCAAGTAAAAACAACTAAAAGAATAATAAATTAGCACCTGCAACAGTATTTATCAAGTTTTAAATAATCGATATTTATTTCGATTATTTAAATGTATCGGCAGTATCGACCATGTTCATTGATATGGTGCCGAAATTGAACATCAGCTCCGCAAGTACTGCTCATAAGGTACTACTAGAATTATTTGCTTTTACCGATGCACTACGACACGAAGGCATCAGGAATTGGCGGGAGCAGTTTTGCGATAAGAAAAGCCATAACTGCGTCGCTATTATTACATGGTGGTAATGACCCAGCATTACAAAATGCGACCTTAAAAAAGTTTAACATCTAGTTCATCTTATTAAAAAATACCTTTCCCGTGTAAAAGTCGACTCTTGATTTTTTTCCATTGGAATTTTTTTAAATTTAAAGGTCGACCAATACTGGATTATATACGATAGTCGGTTAATTGCATGGATTTTTGCATGTACATGCAGGAAAAAATCTGGGGATAACAATTTTAATGAGACACATATAAATTTATATTTGCGTTAAGTATTCCCATTTGCAATAAACTGTGACAAATCATGTTTCAATAAATGTAAATGGCTTGAATATTTTTGACTGTTGGATGTGCGAATATAAATTTACTTTTATCAAGCCTAGCAAGTGATTCTGGGTCTCACCCCAAGACACAAATTTCAATGGAACATTCTTACTCTTTCAAAAGTACATTGCGACCGAGTAATAGGACGAAATTTTCTGGGAGGAGGGAATCCCCCCTTCGAGTTCAAGTTGGGAACGATTTTTTTCGAGAACAAATGCCCGATCTACGGGTCGGTAAAATGGTGAAACATTCGTGTCGCATATTTCCCTACCGCTCAGGAACACGATGAATTATATTGGGAGGGAAAGCAAATGGAAAGAAGCTGATCCCGGCGTGAGATAATAATATTTCTGGATCCCCTCCATTTCTTCCCCCAAACAAGGGTTACCATCGATGCACTGCGCCCCCTACCACGGAGCAACTTGCACCGTAGAAATGGAAGAGAATATAGAAAGAGAAATGTGGTACAAATGAAAGGATGAGTTAGATGGCAAGAGGATGCAACTCTAATATGAGGGATGATGCTGGGCAAACCATTCCCCCTTGGTTTACCTATCCGTAAAACAATCCGTCAAAACAATAGGTCATCTCTCTCTCTCTCTGGAGTCTCCGATCCTCAGTCAAGTTTTTGTTTTCGATTCTAATACTTTCCGCCAATAGCAAAAAGAGCTCCGAGGCATCATGCGCGACGATATGATATATAAAATAGCGGGCGGTGGGTTAGCGTTATCGGCAAATGGGGACTGAGTATAAAGCCAACACCGAACGTCGATCGACCTCGAGTTCGTAACCGCACGAATACCTGCTCTGTAAACTCCGCATAGGTACGATAAACATGGTCGTCCTTTGTCGTATATTTGCTCTAGTATTCACACACTTTCCTCCACCTCTACCCCTCCCCCCCAACCACTCTCTCCCGAGACCTACATAATGGGTCATAAAGAACCCGTGGAAACCATAGTCAACGGCTAGCTCAGTGCGTTTTATTGAGACTACACGGAACACGTTTATCGAACTGTCGTTATCATTCCCATCCCCTTCCGTCTCCTCAGCCATTTCGACGGAAACAGATACAGAATACTCAGCGCTCGATGAAGCGGAAGAGATCTTAACCGTCATCAATCCTTCCTATTCCATCATCTGGAACGCTAACACTAAAGTGCTTTCGGAAAAGGATTTCTATCGATGAGCAGGTCAAGGTAACCTGAAGATAGTCTTAAGCCGTGAAATATATTTGACGAAAAAAGATGTGCTAATGTTTGGTTTCGTGTCCACGAAGTCAATTTTCCTGGAGGAGAAATACATGCGCAGGGATACACTTCGCCATATTTACGTCGTGTTAAACAATATATCCTACTTGAGGAAAGTGTCTTTCCACACTTTTCATCTCTCAAGAGATCCAAACTACATTCGCCCTGATTCCAACCCACTTTAAGCGAAAAGAAAGTTAAGAAGAGGAGAAAAAAACAAAATGGGAACGTAAACAGAAGTTATGGACCGCTGGAAAACAAAACTTGGACGCAAACAAAATTTTCTCCAGCGTCAAAGTTTTTCAGAAAAGTTTCCACTCCGGGAACAAATTCCCTCACTTCTCCGTTCAATTATATTCAAATGGTAGCACCATCGACGAAAAATGTTGGGAGAGAAAAAAATGGAAGGTGTGTGCTTATGCAAATGAATGCGAAAAAGGATTAGATTAAAAAACTGCATGGTCAGATATAGAAAACAGACGTAGGAGAGAGTGAGGAGAAGGATTCCGTGCGGGGAATTGCCATTAAAGGGATCAGAAATCTTAGAGAATTCCCCCGTCCCATTACTCTAACCAAATGCAAGCCGCGAGCGAATCGATTTTCACCTCCGGAAGTCATCGGCTACTTCCCTGAGAGTAGTTTTCGCTAAAAGCCCCCGTTGGAAGGGCCACGTTAACTCCGCAGCGGCAAAGGCGAGGGCCATCAAAAGCAGCCTCTGGCCGCTCCTAAAAGGAAACGGCCCCTTATAAGTCTTTAAATTGAATTACTTCGTCTACAAGACCATCATCCGACCCACCCTTAACTTAACCTAGGGCCGAATGCCGTTAGGGTTTGCATTTCACTCACCTCGAGAAAAACCCACACAAATGAAAAATAAAATTATTGGAAACATGGCATGGTTGCGCATGAAAGGACGGTAGGAAGAAGGAGTTGCGATTGATCAATTCTTCACATACTATATTCAGAAGTCGATGCTACAAAATCCTCTCGATCCAATGCAACTTTATACAACGGGAGACGCCCAATTTTCCACAACCCCTGGGGTGACGAATAAACAGATGCGCGAAACTCATCGGACAAAAGTTGTGATAACACCATGAACCCTTTCGAAACATTTTCCTTCAAATTACTCAAAATTCACGAGTGTCGAAAAATGTCGGAAATAAAGTAAATCATTCTATTAATCTTGCCTGATAGGTTTCAAGAGTAAAAATGCAAAAAAATTGAAGTGCGGTTCGATCGTCGAGTACAACTGTGGCGCACATTACAATGAGGTCATGTAGATTCTCCCCTGCCTGCTCAAAGCACAAGACTATCAGGCTACCGAATCAGTTCGTTGGAGTTAATTAAAGAGCCCCCTTGATTGAGGTACTTACAAATATTATTGCAGAAGTAAAGAAAAAAATCAATTTAGTTCTGCAGACGCCCGATACTTAAGAAGAAAAAGAATTTATTGCTCGGGGTTGGAGCATGAATTGTACCGATACATAAGATGCAGTTCAGCCCATATTAATTCAGCAATTTGGAATTATATATTAATAAATTATAAATAAAAATAAATATATATGTAATATAATGTAAAGGAAATAATTATATATGGATATGTACAGGTTTACCAGCATAAACATGGGTGGATTGCAAAGCAAGAAAGGATACAAAAAGTTCACAAAAGAGAAATTAAATAAAGTCCGCTCAAAACTAACACAATGGATAAAAATGATAACATATTTGGAAAAAAATCTGTTATTTACAAATATGACACAACTCAGGAAAACTTATCTGTTAACATGAAAACGAGATCAATAAGGTTTTGGAAGTACGAGATTCCAAAAAACCATGCATATTAATAAAACAAGAAAATTGAGGAATAATATTTTATAGACCATTACGTAACTAAACAATGAGAATTTGAATAAAAACTGAGGAAAATTAGGAGAAAATTCGATATCAAATATTAGTCTCTCAGTAACAAGATTTTCGAAAATATATTTCCAAACCTTTATTTTTAATACTGGAAATGACAAATTTTGAAAATTTATATGTAAAAGCATTCCATATTCTATAAGGTGTAGCATTAAACACTTATTATGTACGATATTTTTGGTGGGGGATTTTTCCACTGGATTATTGTTATTCCTTTTACGCTTAATTTTCTTAAGTTGGCTTTCCATATGTGATTCATGTAACACATAATACGGTTTTTTGGCTTCGGTAAATAGTGCGTGAATATGTCACGTCTACGCATTAGGAGTGCACGAGATACTCCGCACATTCATTCAAATGCATCTCTTGAAAAGGAAAACGAAGACTTTCACTGTTTACCCAAGGTTGGTTGATCTTCGCATGAATAATCAGTTAGTATTCATCCCAGAGGCCTGTTTGATAGAGATGAGGGTAGACTCGGCTCAACTCGTACTGAGGCCAACGGCGTGAGTAATTCTCACATTAAGGGGAAAGGTGGCAGTTCCATTTTCTTCACCGCCTGCGGTATCCCGAAATTGTCTGGCACCACACAATCTGAGTAGGAAATCACACAGCTTGGGGTTGACCTGAGGGGAGGAAGGGGGGTGGGAGGAGGGGAGGGGTGGGCTTGCAGAATCATCACTTCGGATTCCGATCTGGGATCCACTCGGTCAGCACCCGAAAACCCTGCTTAACTAGGAAGTGGCAGGTCCCTGGCGGTGGACATAAATTATGCAATTTCTTCGGGTAGATCGATGTGGGGATAGGGGATGGGGATAATTGGCCCTCACACGACTAATCCATCTAAGGGATAATCTGGAGGCTAATACACTTGAGAGATAGAGAGAGTGGGTGAGAGAGGACGTCCGATGCCTTGGGATGATTTGAACGATTGGGGAATTGTGGTAACTCGCTTGAGGGTATGGGGAGGGGGGTAGGAGGAGGGTGCCGAAACGCTTTAGATTTGGTTGTCATTTTTTTTTAGTCGTCTCGAGTGGGCGGGTGTATCAAAAACGATCCGGCCCTAAGATTAATCGGCAAAACTCGGACGTGAGAAAAAATAAGAACATGCAAAATACGCGGTTATTCACAACGACATATCGTAAAGGTCTAAACAGGAAGAAAACACGTAACGAAGGGAAACAAGCTACGACGTGACAGTGGAGAAACTTAACTTCATCAAATGAATATTTGGGAAAATACGTAATAGAATGGAATTTTTAAGGAGGGATACGACTATATTATTATTTTACGTCGATCAGAACTCTCCGTGGTTGCGAGTCTAGCTCTTCGGTCTCTGCGATGAGGGACCTAATGTGGAAATTCAACTTGATGCGAAAAAAATCTCCCAGTTTCAACTAGGATCAATACGAACGAATACAAGGCCTCATACTTTTATAGTAACTAGGCAGGGGGCCACAGGAAGCACGGGGATTACGTACAATACGTAATCTGTAAGAAATGATAAAAGGTTCTTGAACTAAATAATGGGGGATCCTCATGAAGTTAGATCGATTGCCGAATTGAATCGCGAGTAACGTGGAGGATCTAAATTTGTAAAACGTTGGCATGACCAACTGAGTAGCGCATCAAAAGTATTAGAGGAGATAGGTTTGAAATCACTAAAGGAGCATAGGTTCAAATACAGGTAAAGGGGATCCAGATGGGTGGCTATCGTTTTGGCTTACCAAGCAAATGCCCCGGGTTCAAATCCCAGCGGTGTTGAATATTTTTCAGTGGTATCTTGATCCCTATTTGAGGTACTTTGAGGAGGGCACTTTCGCGAGCGAGTACGCCGTCGGTCGAATGGGACGTTAAGCTGCGGACCCCTTGGCGCCTTTCATAAAGAGTACGCTAATGCCGACGCCAGGTTGCTCTCATGACCTCAGCTGTCGATCGCCTCCCCTAAATACTACTACTACTACATATTAAAACTTTTTTTTACAATGGAATGCCTCTTTAGCAGTTTTGTTGAAAATGCATCATTACCCCCATCGAACTACGGTGGGAGAGGTCACGCGAGTAAAATTAGAGAGATTAAGTTTAGAACTAGTAGATTTAAGGTGTAATTTTTCCCATGAACAATAAGGGATGAGAATAAAATTCGACGTCATTATGGAGGAATGTGTACCATTTTTTCATTATTATTATTAGACACTTTAGTTGCCTCAAGCTTGTATACGTCTTCTTATTGTCCTTCTTGTCACCTACAGCTCCTCTTGTATGCCTAGAGACGTATATCCCACTTCAACAGCGTAGCGCATGTACCGTTGTTATAATTGTCCTTATTTGAATTATTTACAGGAATACATTGTTACTAAAACTTGAGAAGAACATAATTTTTGATGTGACATGCCTGGCGTGTAATCACCATCTGCAACGAACCCTAACGCTGGCTTGCAGGGTACCATCTTTGCAACCAAATGGCGCCACTCGGGAAATATTTCTATCCAAGAATTATTTTGACAAGTACGGCGGTAAGTTAAAGGAAAATCGAAGAGAAAGATAAAAAATCTAGGTTCCATTGGCCTGGTTGTAGGCTAGTGTGATTGAGGTGGAAGGAGGAAGGGAGAGATACGCTGCCTCACTTCGATTGGACCACATTTAGAATGCGCCGCAAGTGTTCGACAACCCTGGGAGAAGACGATTCGGGAGTTGGAAGCGGTTATGGGAGGGCACGGCAGATTAGTTAAAAGTTGCTGCGGGAGGAGTGTGAGGGTGACGGGTATGTCGGACAAATTAGTTTGGAGGTCTCTTTGATTCACGAAGAGAGCAGGCAAGACTTTTGGAAAGGTACAAGGCACATAAGTTTTCTCGTGACACCGAGGGAGTTATTATGGGAAAAAATTACGTGTATACAGGTGAATTCTACCACTGTGATAACTAAGATGGAAAGATAAAATAATAGAGATATTGACACGGCATGGGCAGATTGAAGCTTGAACATACATACACACACATATTATATATATAATATATATATATATATATGGTGCATATATATATATATATATATGATATGTACCATATATATATATTATATATATAATATGTGTGTGTATGTATGTGTACATACACACACACTATATACACTATATATATATATATATATATATATATATATATATATAAAATATGTAAACACACACAAATTAAAGCACGAAAAACCCGCCATATGGCGAACAATTATTCATTCACATGGATATGAATATAGGGAAAAAGAGATGGGAACACATAATAGAGACAAACATATTTATAGAAATTCATGCATTAACTGATAGTTGTGCATGGTTGCATGGTTGGAAGCTTTCAACATTCCTCGCCTGACGCCCTCTCGGAGTATTGCGTCGGTGTAGATCAAAGGAATAATTATTTCCTCGAACTATTTGAACTCACAATAATATAGATTAGGACTTATCATTATGAGAATTACCCGATAGTAAAATACGTTAAATTTCGTTGAAAACAAGTTTGTACTTGAATTGTTGCAGACACCCAAATACTCTAATACGATGCCCTATTGGACAATTTGGAATGTAAGGAAGGAAGGTGCACACTTTGGCGCGTTCTTCGATCGGATCCAATGCGGAGACTGGAACACTGGCTAAAATCGGAGGGACCGAGGCACCGATCATCTAATCCACCGATAATGAAGTTATTTATATTCCGCACGTGTCTCCATTCACCTAGCTCCGAAAGCTTTTCGGATACCTCCCCCCGGGGGCCCACTACGGACCCCTTTTCCCTTGCATCCTAATAATAGTCGAGTCCTTTGACTCGCTTGCCCAACCATCCACCCTCCCACCCTTCCTCCCTCCATCATTCCATCCATCCATCCACATCTTCCCTCTCACCCTTTCCATTCCCCCCCCCCAGGGAACCCTTCTTACCTCGCGCTCACGGTGGACGCGGATTGGGGGGAAAGGGAATATCATACCTCGCCGCAAGTCCCCCTCCTTGGGACCAGAGGAGGAAAAGAAGTGGCCGGGGGGGGGGAGAGGACGCGGAAGAGGAAGGGGAGCTAACGACCGACGACTCCTCTCATCCCTCCTCCCGTCTCCCGCTTGTTCGCGAGCGCACTAATTAATTACATCCATTAGGCCGATGCAGCCCGGAATGAATCCCGCTCCGTGCCGAAATTGCTTGTCACGATCATTTAATTTCGCCGGAATCCGTGCCTTTCAGCTGTGTTTTATGCAGCCTTTAATTTGGGCGCCCTTGAGTGATGAACGGCGGTGTGGTGGGAGAGAGTTGGGCTGATATTTGGGACGACCAAGGAGGGTGTGATGAACTTTGCGGCCTCTGCTGATCCATCTCTCTCGCGCTTCCCTCCCCCTCTCTTTCTCTCTATATCTGTCTCTATGGTTATGCACTTCCACACGGAAAATCCTTTTCGGACCCAACCCTCACGATTGTCGTTCGAGTGTGCGAAATATGACTCGAGAAATCCAGCTTTCTTGTGCTGCGAGTGAACCAATCAGCCAGCATCTTGTCGCTGTCGAGATTTTCCAGTCTTCTCTATCCACCACGGAATAGAAAGATAGCATAAATATTCTCTGGCGTCTTCGTCATCTAAATTACTTCTGCTCTATTTATTTGACTGGATTCCTCCATTCTCTAATTTCTTATACTAACTCCCTTAACACACTCGTAGATCTTCCAGTGGATCATTCCAATTCACTCGTATTTATTTTATCCGCTGCTTCTTTAATCTGCGCTAAGAGGAGCGTCTTACTCCCTAATATAAAAGAAATTAGGTTGCTTAAGTTTCTGAACGCTTGGAAACATACCTATCCGGGACATTTCTATTTTCTACTTCTGCCAGCAATGAACATTATTCCTTCATTGATATGCTTCGGAAAAGATTTAAAAAAGGCAAAGAAAAAAGAATTGTGGAGCCATATATATATATATGGGTCCACAATTCTTTTTACATATATATATATATATAATATACATTCTGTATATTTATACTATATATACATAATATATATATATATATATATATATATATATATATATATATATATATATATATATATATTTAAATATATATATTCTGAAGACGACAGCCAAGCTGTCGAAACGTCAAATAACAAATTTCGAGTGTCCTTTCTTTGTGTCTCTATATTCTAAAAATCTACATCTGTGTTTTTATATATTTGTGCGTGGCCGAAGAGCGTTCCATTTCGAAGATATATATATATATATATATATATATATATATATATATATATATATATATATATATATATATATATATAAGAATTAAGCGCAAGATGTAATTTTGTGGGAAAAACTTAGGGAGTTCGGACATGAAAACCCTTGTAAAAACCCACGCAGGAAAGTGTTTAAATAAATCGTATGATGTTTTAGTAAAAGAATGTTTTACTCAATATTAGCATGCATTAATATCAATGCTTTATTTTCTAAACTACATTTGTTATCACTTTATTCATTCGTGTTCTCTTTTTGTTTAAAATGTTCTCAATTCTTATATTGTAACCTTCGTGTTTGCCCTGTGGGACTAGCCTCAGAGACATGCATTCTATTTTATCCAGAATCAATTCAAGTCATTCTTTTCGGAGTATGAAAAGTCTAAAAGCTTGATTATTTAGTTATTTCAGGAAAAAATCCATTTTAATAATTTTTTTATATAGCTCTGTTCTAGTATACTTTTTTTTACCTCGGTCACATTCGTTTTTTTAATACCCGCTCTTCTTCCGCTGGTCATCCTAATTTTTCATTTTGAGAGTTTTCTAAAGCAAATTTTCTCTGACTACTCACTCTATTCAAAATATTCGCTCTGCTAAAATACGAGGCGTGTTAATTAAATAAAGGTAATTCGAGTTATCCGAAAAGAATTTTATTTATTCATCTATATCAATGTTATTCCCTTTGAAATAATCTCCATTAGATAGAATACACTAGTGCCAGCGCTTTTTCCAATCCTCGAAATAGTTTTGGAACTCGATCTTTGGTATAGCTTTTAGCTCTCTCAGTGATGTGTTTTTAATCTCATCTAAAAATGTTTGTAAAATGGCGACACATCAAGAATCTCTTCATTTTTGAGAACAAGCCCCTTCCTCCCCATACCTCTCCTTCCTCCTCCCTCTTATACTTTCTTTCCCCCCTTGAACTACTTCCATTCTCACTTCACCTGTCCATTTGTCCTTCAGAATCCCTCTCTTGAACAGGGCTTCGAAGGGTTCAATTCTGCCATCGACTTCGTGTCCAATGTTCCTGGCTCTGATTCATAAATATCGACTCTCCGTCCGGATACTTTCACTTATTTCTGCCTTTCTCGTGATCTTATCTTATTTGGCAACCACTTTTATATTTGTCGAGCTCCTTCCTTCCACCTTAAGTATGCACTACTTGAGGCAAGTGAGATATTATAACCTGTTCTTACTTTTCTCCTGTGAACCAAGCACCTGCCTCGCTTGGCGCAGAGGCTGTCGTGCGCTATACTATATGTCGTCAAAATACCTCGGGCCTAGCTACAGGTTATGAAAGAACTTTTTTATCGGTGATTCATTCGTGAATTTTTACAAATGAAAGTTAATTTGCATGCTAATTTCTCATACAAGTTCAATCGTTTTAATATCAATCAACGACGGCGATTTTATTTCGGCACGAATATGCATTAATCGAACCTTTATTCATAATAAAATCCATAATTTCGGGGTAGACTAAATGGAAATTATCAAATTTGGAAAAAATTGCAACTTTCTTAATCACACTTATTTTTTATTCCTAAGATTACAATCTCAATCTTAACTTTTAATATTAAAATGAAAACATCAAGGGGAATTTAAAAAGTTTTAATTTTTATTTTCTTGTTCATAATATTTATATCCTTACTTCATGAATTGCGTAGTTTCCGGCGTGATATGGTGGAATGCGAAAATAATAATGAACATAAAGTAATACTTTTCCACTTGATATTGATTTGATCCGCGACCGGTTTCGATAAACTATATCATCTTCAGGTGTAAACTGCAGTCAAGTCAGTTGACTGCAGTTTTCACCTAAAGATCGTGTAGTAAATCAAAATCAGTCGTGGATTAGATCAAAATCAAGTGAAAAAATGTTACTCTTTGTTCATCATCCATGTCATGTTGTTAAGTACTTGACATATACATTTCCCTTTAAATGTTTTGTTAAAATGCTCAAGGTTTTCGTTGGTGGAGACAATTATTAATTATTTCATATTTTGATGGCTAATTTTTAATCAACACTTCTAAAAATAGTCTCAATTTAATCCTCGGCACAGAACTATGCACATTCATTATCACATTCTCGAGTTCAATTCTCGAGCTACAATCCTTTTGTAAAAAACTTCACACTAGCTACAACAAGCACAAGGGCCGTGATAGCACTTCACAATCACGATTAGGGCGCCGCCACCTGCTACGGTAAACCTTTCATCACGAGAAATATGATCGCGTGAACGGAGCTTAATAACGCTGCCCTCTCCACATCCACCTCCCTCCTTCAACTCTTTACACGGCTTTCGAATTGGCACTTTCTCCCCAATCTCAATAATACACCAGTACCGATATTTGGCCCCGAACTTATTCACACTGAGCATCTGCTCCCATCGTTAAAACCGTATTTGCAATATGACTTTGTGATAGATCCAGATATTTAGGATTGATCAAGGCTAAGAACGCACCAGGAGGAAAAAAAACCACAGCTAGATTCTTGTCTCGATTTTTATATTGTGGAATAGTAAATCTTTGGTTGCGGAACGAATCAGAATATTCCTTCCTGCTCATCCATTACAGTGTTTTTTTCACGAATCCACAGCTGATAAGCGAACGAGGATATAAATAGTTTTTACATTATGCTCCATAATATTTACGTTTAGGAGATAGCTATCTCAAGAAATTTATCTCGATTTAACAGTGTAGGAATTCTTTTTTTTATCAAGTAACGGCAATGATCGATTTAAAATTCATTTAATGCGCAATACTGCTCCCAGATGATCAATTACGGAAAGGTTTTTCTAGAGGTGATCCACTGAGCTTGATACCGAGTTCAATCAGCCCCTTTGAATGTATATTAGCAATGTATTGACGTTTAATTTCCAGTTGATTAGATAAGATAATGTTTTGACTATTAATTATCACGATCTCAGGAGGTTGGATCATTTTAGGTGCAAATATTTTCCAATGAGGTTCATGTAAATAAAAAAACACTCATCAAAAATGGGCATGTCAAAGTTATGAATATGTGGCTTGTTTATGTTTTATTCATAAATATGAGGGCTTGGTGATCATAAAAAATCTTTTGATCCTAAAAAAATCCATCATTCAAAATTTTACGAATACTCAGATTCATGGAATGCTTCTAAAAAACTAAAACCAAATGAAGGATTTTCCTAGCCTTCTACGGTAGATCAAGCTTTTAAATTATCCCATCAATTTAACAATTTATTAATAAAGTCCACGCTGAAATTGATAAAATTGGACCAAAAAAGTGTCAAAATATTAAGTACGACAATATAAAAAAATACTGCTTCATAGAATTGAAGTACATGCTTTTATGACGAGTCATCAATTGAGCATTAATAACATTTATTTTGAACATTTTTTAGTAATAGCAATTCAGCATTAATCTCACTCAAAAGCGTACTCAGTAGGTGAGCGATTTAAAAATAAATTTTCCACAGCTCTTTTATGGCACGAGTTACTCGTACTACACCTCTAATCAATTCACTAACGAAGAATTTTAATTTTTTTGTTGTATTTTGACCCGAAGGCGAATGCGATCGTTGTAGATGTTTGTTTTCGCTCACCTTTCAATACAAAGTGGCTTCCTAACACTGCTATCGAGAACGATAACAGAATGATACATGCATTATGCATGAAACCCGTTGAAATATCCTCTACCGCACACGTAGTTAAAGCTAATGACGAAAGTGATTTCTCTATATTCAGCTCGCCAAGCAATATAACCTAATTTTTTATTGAAATAGAGAAAAAAATCACAACCATTGATGGCAGGGTAACCCGATTATTTTACTGTTTAGGAAAAAAAAGAACATACCACTTTGGGGCAGTGAGCAGAGCCATTGTTCGGGAAGGGAGGAAAACTATTCAAGTTCATATTCTTCAGAGGCTGCAGAACGAAAGCTCCCTCTCCTGCAGGATGTATCAATACACTTTCAATGAGCGCTTTTTTTTTAGATGAGAGTTAAGGGGTGGAAAAAATATGACTGACGGACGAATTAAAATGAATAAAAAGGTGATATAATATTAATGGAATCAAAGAACAGTTTATTGTAGTTTGGGGTGGAAAAATCTACCTACAACGATTGACCAACAGAAAAATAATCTGGAAATGACAATGCTGTGGGAAACTCTGGGACAGTTCAATACGCTGGAATGGTTGCTCCCGAGTAATATAATGAGAAGAATGACTATGACATAAGACAAAAATATAATGTAAAGAGTAACTTTTAAAGTAAATATATATTAGATCTAAAAAATTATGATAGCCATATCATTACTTCATAAACGCCTGACTTGCGTTGAAACTCTCTGAAAAATTACCAAACGCCAATCTTGACTGTTCCAATGTCGTGGAAGCGTACTAATGACACACGCGTCCGCGAAATAATTAATATGTTGCACGTCACATTTGGTTGTGAGCGTTTACGATAATTAATAATTACTCGTGGTTTGGAACGGGGAAAATTAATGATCTCCCAATATAATGCAGAGAAAATTATCGTACTGTGGGGGTCAAATCTTTGCGGTAGTACCACGATGTAATCATGAAAGCCCAAACCTAGAGCCCTGCTTTATACCTGAGTAACCGATTGTACGCGCAGGAGGAAAAGGGTACGATTGCAAAAAATAAAAATATGATAACAAAAACCCTTTCACACAAAAGGCGGACAATTGGCGACAGTTTCGATCAAAATTCTAGACAAATATGATTATACTATCATAGCAAAACTCATCTACGGGGCTGGATTACTCATAAACGTGTTAGATAAAAAACGTGGTAGATAAAAATATTCCACGAATAGTCAAAATGAGATGGTATGCAGCAGTCTGCTTCGAAAGGGTGGTGTGTAAAATATAGGAAAGAATATTTACGGATTAAGAGGAGACATTAACGAAGCGAAAGTTCGGAAAAAGGAAAAGAGACTTTATTGATTAACAAGAGAGCGACGATGAGGCTCAGTGTCGTATTTCATTAATTAACGAGGTGGATCAGAGGTCTTATTCTGCAAGCATTGGATTGGAAATATAAGAAAAAAAAACAGCTTAATGAATTATTAAGTACTTGGTTTTACAGCCACATAGATTTGAACTCAATCTTATCAGCAAAAGCATTGCCTCTTTAAGACTATATTTTCAATTCTTTATTGAGAAACATCAAAGGAAGTCGTCTTGGATATTATTTTTATTGGGAAGCCAATGTCAACGACATTTTTACCCTCTGCTTCTATTCTCGAGAGTATACCTTGATGCTGTGAGGAGTAAATTTCCCAATGGAACCAAACGCTCGCTCGGGAACACTAATGAAATCTTGTTAATGCCAACTCACTGGAGGAAAGTGACCTCAGAATAAAGTTGTCTCTTTTATTTATCTAATTATTTTATCAAAGATCATGTCTAAAAAATAATTCATAAAATAAATACTGTGAAAATGTATTCCCTTTACTTATAAATTGAATTTTTTGCCCGTTGCAGAATAGTATGACCGTAGGAAATAATGCATTTTCGAGGATAATGTTCCGATTAGCTAAATATGGTATTTAAGTTGCGCAAAACTTTTAGTTTCACAGTGTCAGTCTAAACCATTATTACATTTGATTTCTGTACGGATGACAAATTGCAAAAAGTAATTACTTTTTGATGGCGTTTTGCGGACATGCTTGCGGTTCAAATATGGAAAACATTTAGGTTTGTCTTAAGAGAGCATGGTTAATATAGAATTTGACGTAAAAAAGAGTTTTTATGGCTTAAAAAAACTATCAGGTACGCCTACAACTTTAAAAAGTAACCTCGGATAGGCCTACAGGTCGAAATTAATAATTAAATATTTAATATATTGAGCAGCCTCAAGCCACACAATATTATGATTAAAATTGTTTCATCGTATTTTAAGCAAAATATTGCAATTTTTTTCTCCAAGCCTTCCTACAATTTTCTTCTGTCTTCAATCAGTTCCTTCGCATTTCACGAGGCTTAGTTGCCTTCTGAAAAGTATGAGTAAGTAAAACATAATTATTTTTAAGTTCCTCAATTTCACGTTAAGATACGTGAAAAATATACTTTCAAATCACTGGAAAAATTTCCCCCGAGATGTGGAGTTTTTTTAGACCTTTAGAAAATAGCAGTTTTAAGTAGAGAGTTTACGAACACGTTCGTCTGGCCCTCCAAACAATGACTGCAATACTACAATAGCATTATTCGGAATCAATCAATTTGTGAGGTCAGTTGAAATTACAGTTTCACCAATCATCCTAAAATAAATGAATGCAAGTTTGATGACCAATCAATCACTTCCTACTTTCATTATCTAAATTGAGACACACTCCATTATAACCTAATAAAATTGGATTCGACAGGAGTGCATTTCAATCTTTGATAAACGAGAGGAATATGCAACGAATATTTAATTATTTGTGATACAATTGTTGGATTACTTTACAAAATGAATTAATACACTTTCATGTACTGGAAAGTGAAACAATCTGAGGTTGATAGACATTTGTTACTAGAAATCACACATTTAAATGTCGTATTTACGTTTGCATAGGGAATTAAGCTTAGCAATTCCTCGATTTATGGTAAAATAATAATGCCTTGGTTGAACCAAAGAGATTATATTTCCTTTGCTCGAGAGTGAAAATTTGTAGTGTCTTCCAAGGATATAGTAGCAGTAACTGAGGTTCGTGTTATGCAATCCTTCGGTGACCAAAGGAAACAATAGAGAAGATCCAGTTTCGTACAGATTTTTGTCTACACTGTTGCCAAGTTTGTGTCCATTATATTTGATTCTACATTAGAAATACATACACACTAAACTGAAATTCTCACAAAAAAACATTATTATAGACACGGTAACCCTTTGCATTAATAGACAGGGAACATGATTTAAGCAAATTCATTGTTTCTCGTGAGTAAACTTTGATTCGTTTCACCGAATCCATTAATTAAGTCAGACAAACAGCATTTAGTAAGAGCATACCGAATTACCATTTCACAATGAATATTTGAATAAAAATATATTTGTCTATTCAGAAGACACGTAATTTCCAAAGAGGTTGATTACATTTAGATGATTGTAAGCATGTCCATGAGCTACTATTTTCGTGGAACATGATTTAAAATCCGAATACTTTCGGCATCCTTGGTTGAGATTCAAACAAAGGGGAGTAGGTTTCTTTCCCAAGGTTTTCCCTCTTCTGACTTCACTTCTCACGTCTTTCCCATCCTTTCCATAATGACACGGGGGACGGTGAATGGGCAGGTCCGGAGATTATCCGGACAGGTTTCTTCGTGAGAATCCAGGATTCTATTTGTAACACAGAGTCACCCCTCCACTCTTCTAAAAGATGCTCTCCGGGTTCAGTTCACGTCCAAAAAGGGACCTCTCACGTAGTTCTCTGGGAGATTCTGCATAGCATCCCATGGGAGTGGATGAAGGAAGTACCCTGGGATGTCCCTAGAAACTCCCTGAGAATTTGTCCTGCCCCAATGGGAAGTTCCAGTGCTACGTGGGAATTGTTCGGAAGAGATACTGCGTTGAAATTCATACACTTCAGCCCAAGTGTTTCTTTTACAACCTTTCACTCTTTCATTGGGAGTTCGAATATCGAGTGTCGATATAACTCCTGCCTCATCCCTAAAGCTTTTTCATGGCGATCCATGTCACATTTAGGTAGCGTTATTTCAAGGAAAGTGTACCTGACACTTCATGTAAATTTATCGTCTTTTATTCCAACATTATATATTTTTTTCATATCTATATTATAAGAAAAAATCTTGTTAAATTAATTAATTGATTTTTTAAGACTATAAATAATTTTCGATTAAATTAACATCTACCCATTAAAAAATATGAGAGTACAATTACAGCATTTCAACATACTGAAAATTATTGCTTAATTTTTTTTGCATATTAAGATGATTATTTTAAGAAAAAGTAGTGACGTTAGCTCACTTTTTTTTCCTTTAAAAGTAATAAATTACGCGATCGTTCGTCAAATACGCCTCTAATAAGATTACCATTCAATATCTTTCTCGTCGTGTATTATTTTGTACGTTTAATTTTGCTCATCGGAATTACCTCCAATCAGTCCTTCGTGAATATACGTCATGCGATGCTCCAGATCGATCGATGTGCAGCTATCAGTTGATGAGCTACCAGTTTCGAACGATTGTTTGGTTGGCAATTTTTTTCCCATGGATGAAATCAACTCCCATGAAGAATGATGACGGAGAGATCCCTTTACTGGACCCCAAGGATATCCAACCACTTCGCCCTACCCCTTTCTCTTCCTCACATCCCCTTCCAGTAGTGCCATTCCCTCCCCATGCACTCCCACCGCTTGATCAGAGAAATAAAACGTACGGGTACGACGACAAATGAAACGAGGATTGCGCTCTCGCCCGGCATGAACTACCAACTTACTGGTCTCGATCTGTAGAGTGCAGGGTACGTAAACGCACAAAAAAGACGAATGCCATCTACGGAAGACATTAAACCTCCACACAGACGAAAACCTTAGGCATATGAAAGGGAAGGGAATTGTACGGAATTTTTAAAGGATTTAAATTTAGCTAGATTTTGCAAACTCACATCGTAAACGCGCACATGGACCATTCCAGTTGTAAACTGTGGAAAGCTTGACCGAAGATGTAACAAAACCAAGGCATGCACCTGATTTTTAGGATAAGTATGCTGAAAACGTTGAATGGCCTTACTAAGTTCTACATATATACCGATTACGTACACATGTTATTTTGTGTTATCGGTATTATACTTTTACATTTATGCATTGGACCAGGAAATTCACAAATGTGAATGTTTCCACAGCTTTGATTTTTTTCAAAATGAACATTTCAGTGAAACTAAAGAAAGTGGAATGCTTTATCCTTCTGGGCAATAGAATAAATGTAAACAAAACAAAGGTTAATGGGGTTTTTGAGAAAGAGCAAAGCTAAGTTAGGCGTTAAAATAGTACTACTAATATAGGACTACCAGTGTCTGCTCTACATTTGTATTCAATTTATTTCGGTCGTACTTACTTCGTTGAATAATTGTTCAAATAAATTTTATATATCCATTGGCAGCCGTCTTTCAGGAAATAAATACCGGTTCCATTAGAACTACAATTTATGAATTTCATATCACCTGCGAAATGAAAAGTAATAAAACTTGAAAGTTTTCTCATTAAATCCTAAAATGTTCTGCACGTCGTGCAGAAAGCATTCGAGGGATTTCACATCCTCAGATAGCATTTTGAGTGACGTAGCCATAATTCAGAAGCCAACAGTAATACGTGTACAAAAGCAAAATATGACTGAATATGTCATTTGGCAGTAATAGGACTTCATATCAAAGGTGATTGAACGCAAGAGACAACTACTGCGTTCAAAGAACCTAAGGTTATACTCATAATTAACACCGTAACAGTTCGTCAAAACGTTCACATGGAGAAATGCACTCTACGAATCAAATATATGGAATATTGGAAAAGTGGATCAGATAACAAGGAAAAATTGAAAAATGGTGCTGGAGGAGAATGCTGAAAATTAAATGGTCTGATAAAATGAGGGACGAGGAAGCTTACAGAAGATGAGAAGGGGAAAGAACCATATGGAGAAATGGTATGATTATTTTAAATTGTTTTAAACTCTACGGGAAAGAAGAATTATATGGATAAAACATACCTTGAGGTATTAATGAATTTTTGCGGAAACATAATAGAAGGGAAAGATAAAGGGAAGATACTGTGAGGAAGACCAAGAGAGAAGTACGTTGGAGAAGTGAAGAAGGACGTAAAACACAGAAAATGTCAAGGGAGCAGGAAATTAAGACTGAATAGAGTGCGGGGTCAGAGGTAATTCACACTAAGTAGAGAAGAATGGTGGGCTGCTGTAAAACAATCTTAGAATTAAATACCAATGATGATGATGACTATTTTATTCAAGTAAATATTTAAGTTATATCTAGAGGTCTTTAAAGGATTTTAGGCTCTTGAAAGAAACTGTTTGCCCGCGACATTAAACTCATTTTGGTACCCTTACTTTCTTTCCTTCGTCCGACCTCGCCTATTACTTCGCGCGCCAAAACGTTCTGGGTCTCTTTACGCAGTCACAACGGTGGGATACCCAGGCCGAACCGATTGGAGAGGGACCGTAGGATGGAGGGAGAAGTCGATTTCGGCTCTAGAGTTGAATTATGGAAGTCGTTCCGCTTCAAATTAGCGAGCCGAACTGCAGCGCAGAGGACTGTTGTGCGTTGGAAACGCTCGACGGGCCCGATGGCGGGATATTTCGAAAACGTGACGCCACAACACCACTCACTCACTCACTTTCTCCCTCTCGTGAACCCCTTTCCGTTCTCTCTTTCGTCAATCTCTTTGATATCGCGCGACCGTTGCATTCCCCATCCAGCGGGATGGGGGGCGGAGGTCGCCAGGCCTTTCGACCTCCATTCAAACCCCTCCCCGCCAGCGATGATGGTGGGTCGCAAAGTAGAAGGATAAAAGGCGGAGGACATAACGAGCCACCCCCTCACCTCACCTCCCCCCCCCTGCCCCCGATCCCGTCGCTTCCCCTCTCGTTTTTGAACTTTGAACTCAGGAGCAGAGTGTATTAAACTGCGGCCCGAACGAATGAACTCGCCTGGTTGATTTTGCGAATGGGTTGCGACCCCGTCCCCATTTCCCTCCCCAACATTCTGCGAGACCGTGCGTAGAAACAGAGAGATATAGGGAATGAGAGAGAAAGGGTTGTCTCTCTATATTTTTCACTTTAGTTATTTTTTGTTTTCATCGTTACACCGAATAACTCGACCGGTCAGGGGATCGAGTTCACGGCGAAGGTTGGGGGAATCAGGAGAATAAAACTTGAATAAAAAGTTCGTTAATGCAAATTTCCAACGGTTGACTTAACTGAATCGTAACTTAAGTTAACTTAACGTAAGAATGAGCTGATTTTCAACCTATTGTATTGAAAATTCTGCATTCGGTCGTTCAACCCCGATTTCCTCTGTCGGACGAATTCCGTTCGTCACGCTCCATTTCGACATTACTTTAAGAAGAGACATCGTGTTTTGCAACGTCGTTCCGTTTTTCAAGATTTAATTATAATGTCTTTGTTGTCCAAAAATGTATGATTCTACTATGGACAAGAGAAAAAATGAGGACATGCATTTATTTTCATTGAAGTAAGACCTGGTGCTTTCCCAGCGTATTTGCTTCATGAAGTTTTCTCGGGTCTTCCACGGGGTCAGGGGTTCCATGTTGGCCGACGTTTCGATACCCGAATCGTGCATCGTTCTCAGGGTAGATGATGATCATCTACCCTGAGGACGATGCACGAGTCGGGCATCGAAACGTTGTCCAATATGGAACCCCTGACCCAGTGGAAGATCCGAGAAAACTTCATGAAATTTATTTTCATTATTATGAAATTTACACAGTTGTGTGTGACCTCTGAAATCCGGTTCAAATCATATTTCCCATCCAAATGTACTTTTTGAAGTGGAATGCGACTGCAATTTCTGCCGGCAGGAAGTGAGCATATTATTTTATTAAAAAAGTGGGTGTGAGGATGAAATTGAAGATTTTCCAGACTGTGCTCCGCACGACTGTAAGGAAATTTCCGGTTTAAGATTGTAAGACAGAGGACTTACTTTGATCATTTAAAAATATTTCAGCAGATAATTTCAGTAGGTAATAAATGAATAAATCATTCTGAAACTTATCTAAATCTTTAAAAGTTACGTTCCCGTTAGTACTCCTATTGAGTAGCCTTAGGGTGGCGATGAAATAAACTGATATCAGACTTTTTGACGTCTAATAAAATATCGCAATCTTACGCTGGATGAAATTTCTTATCGTGATCAATGTTGCTCTACTGCATCATCACCAGGGGCGTGTTTATCTAAGCCCTGAGTCAATTTGCAAATCCTATCAAAAAATTCCTGCACAGGCGTGCCGTAAACTTATGTGTAGAAAGTTTAGAACAATTTGTTTTAAAATTGCACGACTCAATTTTTGCGTAGCAAAAGAACTTTCTCGTATAATAGTATTTTTGAGGAACGGATCCCAGGCGAATTTGCAATGTTTCATTGAAACCAAGAGCGAAATAAAAAAATATTTACTCAGTAGAAACTTGAAAACTTTTGGTGGAATTTCAAAACGATAGGCATGTGACAAAACGGATGGAGGGGAGTTTCTGGGCATGGTAAGAGGGGAAGATAGCCGATTGTTGGAAGGAATTCGATGAAGGCAGGAAAGGTCGACGCAGGAGAAGCTGGGAGAGGGATAGGGATGCTGGAGACGATATTGGAGGGGAGGATTCTGGGAAAGCGAGGCGAGGAAGAATGGGAAGCTTAGGAATAAGTCATTTCAATGTTTCATTTTGAGTCTTAGGATATTTTGAGGCATGTTATTCAGGCGTTAGATGCACAGTAGTGTGAGGTCCCTGGGCAGGTAGACTAGTACCCATGGCAACTGTATTTCAAGTACACCTAATCACACTACCACTGATATATTCAAATAATGAAAGATTGCGTAGGAGTTTCATAAGACACTTTACCAAGGTAAAGTTTTTCATCAAATAAATTATTCCTTACTCATTACTTTGAATTTATCCACGATTTAGTACTCTGATCTTGAAATCGAAAATATTAGAGAACCACGAGAATAAATAAAAACCAAGACTTAAAAGGTTTTGAATAATTTTAAGAAATTACAAATCTTTATACGATTTCATCATCCCGGCATAATTTTCCTCACATTAGGCCACATGGTGAAAGTGCTCAGGCGAATATTTGAACTTTTGAATCGACGCTCACGTCCAAATGATGCAAAAATCAAATAAAATCAACAAACTGCCCTGTACCATTCAACTCAAAATGTAAAATTAAAAAAAACCAACGCTGTGATGAAGAAGCAATAACAATTGTCATAGATGGGAACCGTGCATGCGTGCAAATATGGTTGATTCGAAAATTTTGTTTTATTTTTGGGTCATCTCTTGCGAATGATTTTTATATTTTTTTTGTAATCCCCGGTTGCACGGTGCGCGATGCATGTGTTTCGTGTTCATGCCGGCTGATTCCTTTGGGGACCGCATCCGGTCGTGAGTGCGCTCCGATTGTGCTCTTCGCGCACCAACTCGGGTGCGCGTCCGTAGCTTCCGTCGGCGTCCGCGAAAGGGGTCGGGAAGGGGTGAGGAAGGGTGTTGGAGGGAGTGCCCTCCCCCCTCCTCGAGTGCTCCGAGGGGCATGGAGGTAAGCGGCGAGTATTCCCAGTGCGGCGATCGAAGCACGGGCAAAGTCGAAATTAGTGAAAGTTCGAATTGGCGGGGGGGGGGGGGTGTCTCTCTTCTGCGAAGCGAAATGTAGAGACTAAATGGAACGAGGGATAGAGCGGGGATTCAAGAAGACTGCATCGAGGTGTCAGCCATATGTCATTTTGATAAAATTTTCCTTATTTGAAATCCTAAGAGCACAACATCCAATGACAATGATAAAAGACGTTCTTACAACGTTGGTTTACTTAGAAATTGAAATTTCAAGATTTTTACATGTGCCTTCATGATAGTGTAGAAAGAACACCTGAATCATGGAGTAATTTTCTAGAAAATACAACTTAACTCACGAAAAACAGATATGTTGTGCTCAATCATATGAAAGTGTTAGCATAACAGTAGCTAGGCATCCTTTTTTAAGATTAATTAATTTGTGGGAAAATAGCCGAAATCGCATAGTTTCAAAGTTTGCCGCCTTAGAAATATTCCAAAATAAGGTTCAGAACACTCTTTAAAAATTAATAAGAACCTCAAAAGAGTGCTTTGAAGCCATATATTCACATCATATCTGTTTAATCATTGAACCTCAAGTCATTAATAGATAAACTAAGATGGCATTTTGACCCGTGCATACATGACCCAACCTCAATGGGAGGAAACCGGTGGAGTGATGACTAGTGCAAAAGAATGAAAGAAGCTGGAGTAAAAAATATCCTGGGCCGAAAGTAAGCGAACGTACTGATACGACACTTCAAACTTGTCCCGATGTACGACACGTATTCGAAAAATAAGGGCCGCTTTCTAATATTTAAATATTTGGCGGGTCAGAACAAAGTTGTACGCATGCAGCGCCATTTATTGATTGTTTACGAAGCCAAGGAAGTTATTGTTTTGATTCAGTAGGCGTTTACCTGTTGGTGAATGCAGATAACAATGCTCGCGAAAATCGTTGCGCCCGCCATTTGCGAAGTGCGTGCTGTGATTCGATTCGTGTGAGCAAAAGGAGCATCGACTGCCCAAATTCATCGAGAGTTGTACCTAGTTTATAGATACACAGGAATCAGAGAAGAAAATGTAGGACAATGGTATCGAGATTTCCGAAAAATGCCCGCTCAAATGTGCATGGCGAATAACGGAGCGGTAGGCCCAGTATCCAGACGCATGATATACTAGTTCAAGTAGACCAAGAACTGCAACCTGATCGACGATTAATGCCCTGGCTGATTAATTACCTCTTGTATGCACCGCTATTTAAAAGATTTTTACGTATTAAAAAAAGATCGAATATCACAAAATGTGCGCAAGAAGGGTAACAACTATGCTTACTGACCGACCCAAGCAGCAAAGAATGTTGAGGGGACGTGTATTTTTGGACTGCTTTCGAAGGATGGAGATTGCACCTGGTGACTATTTCCTCTTCTTGCATATGTAACATTGGCTTGGCAGACAACGGTTTGAAACTTTTTCTAACAAATATGCGTTTTTCAATTACCAAAAAGACCAAACTAAAAAATTAACCCTCGTATAATTACGTTCCGAGTGAAAATAAGTAAACAGTCGGCGACTAATCTTTCATCTCAATCATATTTGGCTTCCAAAAGCAGATACATTTTCGGAATTAAACCGACACACACGGTAGTACATTTCCAACCGAAAGTTTCCTATTTTCACTTCCGACTTGGAAGTGGAATTGGGGTCCTTTCGCCATAATCTACTATCAGCATAGTTGCAGGGGCAGTACAGTAAGTACGATTTTTATTAGGGTGGCGATCGACACGAAAGCGCTGTAAAGGGAGTCCCTTCAGAAGATGGCGATATGTCACTTTAAAAACGTATTACGGTTCCGAGAGTTAAAAAAATAATCATGCTGAAGTCACATTTTTCCGAAGCACTCCAGCATTACTTTCGCCACACAAAAGTTTGGAATCACCGAATTGCTGCCCACCTAACTGCCTGATTCTTGCTAACGAATCATTTATGTTTTCAATTATGCGTGACTCAAGTTTTAGCATAGAAAAAAACAATCATACGCAGTAATTATTTTGATGAGAAAAGTGATGCAGGTAAATAAAAAGTGTTTCAAAAGATTAATATGATATAAATTGTAAAAACCCCTTCCATATGTAAAGCGCAATAATTTTTTCATAAAAACCTAATTTAATTTGTTCATTTCAAACGGGCACCCCTCCTATTTCACTAACAATGTGATGGATAAGACATCTTAGCGATAAATGTACATATATGGCCTAAACATTAAATAATTTTGAAAATGACTCTCGAAATATTGATGTTAGTTGATCGCCATCAATTCGACCGCCCAGAGCGGGGACAGTGGTCAGAGCAGGTGCTTACTAAACGTGGCCCTGACCGACAATTATTTCCCTCTATAAACGTTTCAGCAATGCTTTTTATCTCCCACCACTATTCTCGTTTCATTCATAAGAAAGTGAAGACTTCCTAAAATAGTAAATGAGGAATGAAGCCTTCATTCGCGCTGAAGATCACGCTAGAGATCTTAGTCACATTTGCTTTCCCAATTCAATTTATGCCCAGGAAAATTTGTGGAACTTTGATAAATATCGAAGCTAATAATTCAAGGGATTTTTTAAACTAAAAATGTTGCCCATTGAACTCAGAGTAGCAGGGAAAAAAGGAAACAAAAATCACCATCAAATGTTAAAGTAAAATAGGTGTCTCGCGCATATGGGAATCTCTTAGTTGACTTCTGGGCCTAAATTCGCAAATAAATCTTTGACGTAGGTGACCCATAAGAAATACTCGCAGCAGACACCAGTTTCTTTACACCGGCCTAAGACATGAGAAAACTACGGAGCTATACTCAAATCTTGTTCATAAAGCGAAAGCCGTTTGTTTTTATGTTGAAAATATATTAATATTTCCGTCGTGAAAAGACACTTTGGTCAATTTAAACCTCTGGACAATCTCCTCCTATTAAGTTTTGTTTTCTGTAGTAAGGAATACGCACACTTTTCCTGTCAGTTTACTGCTGCGTTGTAAATTACAAACTCACCGTGTGAGAACTTGTTCTTATGTAATACTTATATACGTCTACTCCAACTGCACAGGAAATCCGCAGTAGTCTCGAAATTCTTGTCGTTGGAATCAATAATATCGCCTTTTTCGACTAAAAAAGCGTTATCCACCATGAGTTTGTGCCACATGAACCGACAAGTAACAGTAAGTTCAACATGAAAGCCCTCAAAAGGCTGCGATAAAGAGCGGAACGTGGCAGGAAGGAAATCTTTGCTAACTGGTATCTGCACCACGACAACGCGCTTTCCCAGATCGCCTTCATAGTGATCGAGTACCTAACCTAGCATAAGGTGGCAACGCTGCCCCAGCCACTCTAAAGTCCCAATGTGACATCGTCGGACTCTTTTTTGGTCCCAAGAATAAAAAGGAGCTGGCAAGGCAACCATTTTGGAACGCTGGATAACGTCAAATATGCCTTGACTAGGTGCCTGAACGAGGTTTCCGTCGATGTCTTTTAGAAAGCGTACAGAAATTGACCGAGGCGCTGGCGTTGGTGTATCGATGCACAAGGGCGCTATTTAGAGGACATTTAGTAATTTGTACTTTGATCTGCAAGTACCTTTTTTACCCGGATTTATTCTACTTATTTTTGCGACGGCCCAAGTGGACGTATAGAAGTATGACAGAATCTTTTATGATATCACCATTACTCCTCCATATCATTACTGGTCAGAATTATTTCCTGCCTTTATTTTGAATACAAAGTCTTTGGGTGTGTAAAGCTCTTCTCACTCAGAAATCATCCAATAAAAGCATAATGTATATCCGTAAATTCCCTCATTAACTGAATCAAACTCACGAAGTTCAATAAATACCCTGTCAAACATTGAGATCAAAGTAAACAATTAAAGTAATGTAAACACTCAAAGAAACTAAACTTACTAAACGAAACTTACTAAAGCACTCAAAGAAATTATACCAAAGCAAACAAAATTGGAAATACGAAAGCATTCCAGCATAATCATTCTTTTTACCAAAGCTCTGTCAAACGAACAAACGGCATCAGCTTTCTGAAGAAGACCCCAACTATAACTCTTGATACAAGAATATCATTAGACTCTGTAACTATATCGGCAACATAGTTCACCCAGATAACACAAGAGAGATTCAAAGCTTCAGCATTGATAGATTTTAATGCCCGCTTTTCGCAGTCGAATGTATGGCATTCAATTTTTTTGAGAATGAAAAGTTGGGAATATTGTTACGTTAACCATTAAAAAAAAACAGATGTCCTCAAATATTTCTCCAATTTTTGCTTTTAACCGGCAGAATGATTGAGTTTAATGTTGGTCATGTGAGCTTCTATGTTACTCACAATTAAGTAAGATGCTTCTTTAATAGCGATATGATTAGATTCTGCAAGAGATAAAAATCCGAAAGAGAAAACCAAATCACATTCTAGAGAAAACAAGAAGCAAGAGAGGCAGTACTCAGATAGAGATCACCGACCGAAAAAATGATGCACACGCTACGTTTGACATTCGTGGAATTGCAGAAAGGCTCCGACAACGTCAAATGAAACAACAAATTCAAGGTGCTAAAATGGTTTGGAATGAACTGTATTAAGAGAAAAATAATCCATCGCCTCTACAAAAATAAAAAAAAACATGAAAAAAGAGAAATGGAAACCAAAGAAAATAGAAAAAGGATAAGGATGCAACCTCTTGCCAGGACTATTCAACGCACGTATATCTTGAAGAGACAATAAAAGTAAAAGAATTGGGCATCAAATGAGCCAAGGTGAATGGCGAAGAAATTAGCATGCTCCGACTCAGAGATGAGGTCGCAGTAGTAGCAGAAACGCAACAGAGCCTAAAGAAAACCATACATGATATGGACCAAGTGCTTCAGGACTTTAATATGACCATCATCAAGAAGAAAACTGAAATATTTTTTGTGAAAGGGAGAAGATGAAGAGGAGTAAACTAGAGCAAGTGGAATATTACATTTATCTTGGCAGCAATATAACATGGGGTGGAAAAAAGTTCGACTGACTTCAGACGTAGAAGGAAGGCATTTATGAAGGAGATGCAACCTCCTATTTTCAGAGAACCTGAGGTTGCAAACAAGGAAGCAGCTTGCTAAAACGTTCGTATGGAGAATGGCACTCTATGAATCAGAAACAGAGAACGTTGGGAAAGTGAACCAGTGATGAATAGACAAACCCTTTTCAAACATAGTGCTGAGGAGGAGAATGTTGAAAATCAAATGGCCGGACTAAGCGAGGAACGAGGAAGTATATAAGAGGGCAGAAGAGGAAAGGGCCGTATGAACCGCTTATTATATTGGGAAAACAATCTGCTAATTTTACCAATTAAAAAAATAACAGATGCATGCAACTCTACCCTCTATATTCGCTTTCATTTGGCGAGAATCATTGAGTTAAATCTTGATGATGTGAGCCTCTTTGGCATTCAAAGGTAAGTATGATTCACCTTGGCAGCAATGTGATGACTCTCCTCAAGGTATTTAAACGTGCACTCGAATGCTCGAGAGGCATAATCACTCATGCCCCAGCAATACTGGCCACAGGTACCGTCACGAGCTAGATTAATCTGATCCACAGATCGTGAATGCGATCACTAATCTGAGTGAACGATCAATCATCTTTGATGTGAAGTCCTATTATTACCAAATTGGATCAATCATTGCAATGTTGTGACGGAAGGAAAGGAGGGCGTAATTTCCTGAACCACTACCTAGACATTGAGCTAGCTAAGAAAATTTTAGATGACCACATATCATAATTGTAAGGCAATCAAACATTTTTATAAGTCATAGAATGGCGTGCTCACTCGAAATATTCAGTCTTATTTCGCTATTGTACACGTAATACCGTGTGGCTTCTGAATTATGGCTACGTCACTCAAAATGGATGAGGAGGAGGAATGCCTTAAATCCTCACCTAAGGATGAGGAGGAATGCCTTAAATGATTTCTGCATGACGTGCAGAAAATTTTAGGATTTAATGAGAAAACTTTCATGTTTTATTAGGCTTTTCATTTCGCAGGTGATGTGAAATTGACAAATTGTAATTCTAATGAAACGGTTATTTTTTTCCCTGAAAGACGACTGCCAATGGCTAAACAATAAATTTGAACGATAATTCAACGAAATCAGAATGACCGAAATGAATTAAATACAACTGTAGAGCATACCCTTGTAGTTGTATTAGTAGTATTATTTCAACGTCTAACGTAGCTTTCCTCTTTCTCGAAACCCCCATTACCTTTGTTCTGTTAATATTTATCCTCATACAAAGCCAAAGACTCTGATTTTCCAATGCGATTTATACTAACTTTTAGCCCTCGGCTGCTTGGAAAACTAAAGTTCGATCACATGGAAACCTCACCGATTGAATGATTTATCCACTGAATTTCATTTCTGTCTCCAACTCTCCTATGCCTCAATAGCTATTTATAAAATACTCTGATTTGTTAGCTTAGGGTGAATGAGTGGGAGACGAAAATTGTTGGAATTCTATTTATATTTTATAAAATAATTACCCTATTTTATTAAATAATTAACAGCCATTGAATGGAAAAACGAGTTTGAAATTTAAATGAAGAACTACGACAAAAACGGCATTGACCACTAAGTATCAAAGCCTTATACATATCCATGAATACACATTACGTGGCTAATGTGTGTGGGTAACTTGGCCCTTTAAAATAAATATTAAGAACGTACATTAACGAAGTACACACAGAACACTTCTATTTTGCTTGAAATTTACCTATTGTCCTGAAACCTCCGCTTCAATATTTTTAGGTCATCAAGAAAAGGATTCTAGTCTTCTTCAGGCAAGAAATTACAATCCTCTATCTAAAGGTTTACGGAGGAATATTTTCTTTGCTAATTTTCCATCATCTCTACCTGTACATTTATTTTAAGTGTGCGATCGTTCTTTCCAATAAAGCGGAATTTTCGAGTCTTTTCGTAATAGCCGTCCACCCCCCCCCTAGTTGCTCGTATATTTCTTGTAGCGAAAACTCAATCTGATAGAGAGATAAAAATGTTTCAAAGTTTTTCGCACTAAAGATAGACCAGACGAAGTGAATAATATTACTCACACGATCATATCTCTTGTGTATTCGAAGTTCGAGGTAGGCCTCTTTATGCATGGATAAAGTAGAAAAGATTGTTCTGCGAAATATATATATATATATATATATATACAGGGTTCGTCCGGAAAATAAGTGTACTGAGCTCAGGAAAAAAAATGTATTACACTTTTACATATCTTAAGCTAATATTCCTCAAAATAGGACCCTTGTGAGTCGATACACTTGTTCCAGCGGCGTTCCCATTCCTGGAACGCTCCCGCGAAGGCATCATCGGGAACCTCTCGAAGACACTACGTCACGGCCTCTTTGACGGCGTCCAAAGTCCCGTATCGCGTTCCTTTCAAACTCCTCTTTATCTTCGGGAACAGAAAGAAGTTCGGTGGTGCCAAGTCCGGGCTGTAGGGCGGGTACGGCAGCGTTGCCACGCCGTGCTTGGCCAAGAAGTCCGACACGACAAGCGCGGTGTGAGACGGCGCATTGTCGTGATGCAGCCGCCAGATGTTTTTGATCGCTGGCCGGACGCGGGCGATTATTTTTGGCACATTACACTGCTCTGCTATCATCCGAACACTAAGACGACGATCAGAGTTCAGTACATCGCGAACTTTTCGCACATTTTCGTCGGTGAGTGTCGTTGATGGGCGTCCAGGCCGTGGTTCGTCGTCGACCTCTTCTCTGCCCTCCACGAACATCTTGTGCCACCGAAAGATCATGTTTCTGGACATGGCTGACTCCCCGTAAGCCTGGTTAATCATACCGACAGTTTCGGTAGACGATTTCCCAAGCTTTACCGCAAATTTGATGGAATAACGCTGCTCCAAAAACTTCGGCATCGCGTTCCGTGACGTGGGTCGAGCGTGGAGGTTCGCGTTAACAGAGCTCCTCACTACACCACAGCTCAGAGCCGACTGCCTTTTTCAGCGTCGCTTGCCAACATACCCCCCTCCAATCGCAGCCCGTCAGAGCGGTGCTGGGCGCGCCTGGAGCGGCGGGAAAAAATCAGTACACTTATTTTCCGGACGAACCCTGTGTATATACATATATATACTATATATATGGCCCCCCTACCATGATGAGTGTATTTCACACGACGTCTGGATAACTACTGGTTGAACTCTACCGTCACCTACTTAATCGACCTTAGGGTTGATTACTGTGTTCAGGGGCAATATAAATATAGTTATATACTAGTATATATTTATTTTATTTATATATGCATATATAAATACTAATGAATTTTAAAGTGAGGTAAATGAATGTATGTGCACTACAAATGGCGAGCTCAATTGCAACATAAACTTGAATATCTGACAATTAAATGATATAAAATTTAAAAAGTTATGACACCAATAAATATCGTATTGGTGATGAACAAGTGCAACATGCGGATTAAATTAAGTTTCTTGGTTTCCTTACTGATGACCACCTAAATAGCAATGAACATGCGGACGACTGGTCCGTGTTTACAGTTCCTAGTGCATTTCCATGAAAAATCTAAACTAACCAATACACTATTACTAATAACTACTAAGAGTAATAATATGGATTTTGTATTTATTAATGTTTATTAAGTTCATACCTTCAAGCTCATTATTCCTATTATTATGCCCTTAATTTTCAGTGAAGTGACCGCCTCGCCTACGAAAATGAAGCCAACATTTCTGCACTTTCTGTCACTCCTCCATTTTTACACTTTTCTACGCACGTTGAATTTTTGGCCGAGCTTCTGAGGAAAGCGTTGGACAAATAAAGTTGCCCGGGAATGGATTTGGGAGCAATGGTATCAAATAATATGATGAAATAAAAAGGGTTATTTTCAATTATATTTTTCGTATTTAGCAAGACAAAACAAATTACATCAAGCCATGAATTTTCCATTCAGAGTCAACCATTCCTTTTGAAGTGACACTTTTTCAGAAGTGAGGTGCTAGATCATGATCAGCTCTGATTGGCCGATAATTTAACGGCGAGCATTGCTATAGGGACCTGCTATAAACAATAACGACACGATTGATTGAATACCAGGTTAGGTGTACCTCCGAACAGTCCAGTCGCGGTTTCTGGAGCAGTGAGGGAATGCGTTACCCACTGGACTAGTCCCAACTGTAGAGAAGGGGTTGGGAGGCAAAAACTAAAGCTTTGCATTTCCATCGTTAGCATATAAAATGGACGAGCAAAAACGACGAAATTAAACCACCTATAACTTTCAAGTACGAATAACAACCTAATGAAACGTTCTAGTCGAAAGGAACACGTATGTTGAAACGCCCCAAACTATTTCCCGGACAATTATATTACAATGTTAGCTCAATTCGAGGCAACTTTATACAGAAACTGAATAGTCCCTCCGTTTTAATCATTGCTGATCCCTGCGCTGAATTAACATCTTCTCCAGAATTTCGCGTTATCCATGAAGCTTAACACAGGGAATAGTAAGCGCAAAATACCAACGGAGGGAAGACAAAAGGGAAGGGAGATGAGAAGGTCATCTAGGCGATTGGAATGGGGGAAAGGGATCAAACAAGGGTTTGTGCTCAGTTGCCCTTGGTGTGAGGTGCCGTACTCATAGTTGAAATTTCTAGCGCGAATATGGCACATTCGGCCTCGAGTCGCAAGGATTCGACGTAATTAAAACGCCTGCTAGGCAACTAATTTTCGGGTAGGTTGCATGGGTTGAATAGGGAGAGCCAGGATTAATTTAATTAGGAGCGACAAAGCACGTAGCGGGAGGGTGAGGGAGTGATTCAAGAATTCGAATGCGGCCTGCAGTCGAAATGAAATAGTACATTGTGCGGGGTATTATTATTCTCTTGAACGAAACGTAGGTAATCAACTTCCGCGCAGTTTATGGAAAACCATAATCCGATTAATTGTACTGTTTTGTGGAGACAACGAATAAATACTAGATATTACCCAAATTGAATGGCATGCTTGTGGAAAGGACTTTAGCGCGGTATTATTCAAACCGAGTAAACGACTGCCTAGTCTCCCTAATGGAAAGAAATTCACAGATAAACACTTAAAAAAATATACTGCTCTTTTGTATTACGTAAATTTGAACACGCTTTAATTCTAAGAAATCTCTATTTTAAGAAATGCGTTAAAATTTTTGAAAGCTTGCAGAAAATATTTGCGTTTTCTCAATTTCACGCAGAATAAAATTTATTCGCTGTTTTGAAAACTAAGCAAGTTATGAAAATTTCGATAAAAATTCAATAGTATTAGATTCAACTTTATGGAGGGGATCGGTATGGTGCGGTGGCTAACGTACTGGCTTCCCGCCCGGGCCCGGCTCCGACTCCCGGCAGTGACGTATATTTTTCAGTGGTGTCCCGATCCCTACTTGAGGTTCTTTGTGGAGGGATATTTTGAGTGAGTACGCCGTCCGTCGGATGGGAAGTTAAACTGCGGACCCCTTGGAGCCTTTCGTTAAGAGTAGACTAATGCCAACACCAAGTTTCTCTTCATCCTTTCCGGTCCATCCCTAATGGTGCACTTGACCTCAGCTGCCGGTCGCCTCCCCTAAAAACTACAACTACAAATCAATTTTACAGAATTTAATGATGCACGGAGGAAAAACGAAACTTTGTTAAATTCCAAGAAACTGCAGGAGATACCGCAACATTAACTTTTAACGGAGTCATAATCATCTCTTTTTACACTCTGAAATTGTTGCATTGTAAAACTTTGTTAGTTCCACAATTATTTATTCGAAAAACCAGTTCCTTCAAACAGTCGAACTTTTCAGCTCCTGAAAATGTCGACGGCAAAACAAAGTTTTGTTTTGTTTCGGTTCGACAAAATATAAATAATTTTCAAAATTGACAAAGAAGAAGAAAAACTTGCGATCTTTTATATGTGTACAGTGTAATTAATATTGGCGAAAATGCTATTATTCTGATTTAAATGAATTTCCCAATACCTTACTATTAATGTAAGATCGAAAAGGGCATTTACATTTAAAAATACGAAATAAAATTATTGTGAAAACTTGCCAGATGATAAAAATCGTATGAAATTTGATAAAAATTGCTAAAAACTTAATTTCTCAACGAAAGAGTCCTTTTTGTTCATTTATTAATGATATTATAAGATGAAAAAGACGTTTAGAAACTTTTCAGCAATTTTTTGCATCAAATTCTACATTAGAATTGATTGGGTTTGGTCATAAAATTATTTTGTTGTGCAAATGTAAAAGTCAATGAACCAATCAAATTTAGGTAACTACCAGATAATAATGTTTAACAATTACCAGCTAAATATATTCGTATAAAACCAGCTAAATATATGCGACTGAACATGACAACTCATTTTCTAAGTTATAATATTTTTGTTCACATTATTGTGTTAAAAGTATCTTTTAAGTTGTTATGTTTCATCGTATTCTTATTATATATTCGTATTAAACTCAAAGGACGCCTTGTCTACCTACGACTCCGATTAGATAAGATGAAGTGTGGAGTGATGCTTGAGTAACTCGATTCAACGAAATGTTACGTATTCACGTTTAGACATTGAGGAATGGACCGAGCATAATCTTTAGGATTAGACGATCTTCTTTCGTATCTTTAGACGACATCTTAATGTACACAGCCATGCTTCTATTTTCCCTATGCCTCCGCAAAATATTTTCTGCAGTAAATATTTTGGTCAGTTAAAGTAGGAGCGACCAGGCAAACTTTGTTGAAGAATTTTAGTCTTAGTTTTTGTCAAGCGTTCTCACACCGGTGTCATTTTCAAGGGTAATTATGACGAACTTTAAAGAGTTATTTGTAGTTAAAACGATACTGATCATGATTCTCGTCTCGGATTCAGTGAATGCATGAACCTAGGCAGATGAATAATCAGGGAATAATAAAACAATAATGTCCAATGAAAGGTCAAGGTTAAATTGCCATCTCAAGGACAATGCCATTTTCTTTCACAGGTTTGTTCACTGACAACTATCACAGGATCCAATCTATCGAAGGTTCTCATTCCATTAAAACTTGAAGAAGAATATATGT
Source organism: Hetaerina americana (assembly GCF_022747635.1). NCBI lineage: Eukaryota > Metazoa > Arthropoda > Insecta > Odonata > Calopterygidae > Hetaerina > Hetaerina americana. The sequence continues at coordinate 74,135,240 of NW_027286874.1, forward strand.
ATGTTTGTGTATATATGTGTATATATATACATATAATATGTATAACACTTAGCTCTAGTGGACACAGACAAAAACACACAGAAACACACAAAAAAGAGACTCACTATTTTTCGAATTTTCGGTGGTCGTGACCACCTTTATCAAGGAAGGACAGAACTGCAGTTCTGTCCCTCTCTTCCTAGATAAAGGTGGTCACGACCACCGAAAATTCGAAAAATAGTGAGTCTCTTTTTTGTGTGTTTCTGTGTGTTTTTGTCTGTGTCCACTAGTGCTAAGTGTTATACATTGTTATTCACGTCCGTGAGACTTTCAAAAAGTGTTATATATATATATATACACACACACTCACACACATGTATACTCGGATGCTGTATATCACGGATGGAGGTGACGTAGCGTGTTCATTTAAACGTGACCGTGAGAGTGACGTAACTTCCATTCAAGGCCAGCATCCAAAGTCTTTAGAATGAAGGACGAGGAAAATAGAGCCTGTCACATGAAAAATTTGCTCAGGACGTGCAAAAGGGCTCCGCTCTTTTGAAGAAAAATTTTCCACACGGAAAAGAAAGAAAACCGGCGTAGGCAGCAGTGGCCATTAAGCAAGAAAAAGTAGGAGGAAGGAGGAGTAAGTGGGGGGAGGAAGGAAGCTAGGACGTCGATAAAGTGTGAGTCTCACCTTACTTCTAAAGGTCGAAACAAGAAAATGCGAACACATACACGCAAGCACACACTTGCCCTTTTTGAACCTTTCGCAAGATCAGCCCCAACACACACACACACCCACCCCATTACAACCACAAACGCTGCCCTCCCTCGAGCGACGCCCGTCTTCATTCTCTTCCACTCTCCCTCCTTCTCTAGGAAACTCCTCCTAAGCCTTTTACCTTCCGAATTACCCCTCCAAAATCTTTCTCCCTCACCCGCAAACACTTCTTCTCCTTAACCCCCACCCTCCACCCGCGGTGGGCCAAATATTTTTAAAAGATTTAAGCCATATCCATCCGGATGGGGAGAGGGGGGGGGAGCATCATCCTTTTCATAACTCATCTCTTTTTCGGCATTTGTGGCGATTAATCTTACTTCTTACACCCCGGGGCAAAAGTGGAGTCTCGGCGTGGGGAAGGAGTGATGGTGGTGGAGAGGTGAGAGGGTATGGGGCGGAGGAAGGGGGAGAAAGAAGGAGCGCGCATTGTCGGGGAAGGGTGGAAGCTTGGCCAATGGTGGTAGGATGGGAGATCGGGTCAAACGTGGCGAAGGTAAAGCTTGGGAAGCTGGAGGGATGGGGGGAACATAAGGGTGTGTGTGTGTGTGTGCGGGGGAGGGGGGCGGCGTTCCTCAGGACGCGAGGGAAAGACAAGAGGGGGTCGGAAGTTCGGAGGGTGGGAGGGGGGTGTAGCGAGAGAGGGTGGAGGCGCCATCCCCCACCATTACGGCGGCAACCTCATCCTTCCGCTTCCACTCCCTTTCCTCTTTAAGGTAGCGATGCGTTTTCATTAGCATTAGCAATGTTAGCTGCTCAAAATCCTCCGCAAAAGAGTAACGATGCCCGCGTACACCTTCGCCTCCCTTCCTTATGTTTTTGGTTTCTGCTGAGACGAGAGACGGTGGAGACGTGTGGCTTGTTCATTTGCGCCGACGTAATTGGAATTGAATTTAGTCCATGATTTCAGGTATTAATACAATTGTTTTTTATTTGTAAGCACGAGAATAAGTGCTCTGAGCAAATTATCCCCTAAGACTTACTGTTCCAATGATTACACATAAAATCTCACTTTCTGCTTATTAAATACACAAAAATCGTATTTAATAAGACTATTGGCAGTAATTGCTCTTGAATTTTTTTAATACATGCACTTTTGGCCTTCTTTATCATTATACACTGGATGCGACAGAATAAACTCCCCAGTTTAAAAAAAAACCCCGAAGAGCGCGCAGATAAATTAGCGGAATGGGAGTAGTAGTGTTAGCTGGGAAAAACAGCGCCTTTTTTATAAATTAGCATGCAGTGATCTAGTGAGCATCGAGGCTTTATCGGAGAAATGTTATTTAAGAACAATGATATTGTAGTGGCGTCGCAGAGGGTGCTGCGCTCTTAGCGATGAAGCGCATTTTCACTTCTCCGGCTCAGTAAATAAGCTTAATTTTCGTTATTGGGCGACTGACAACACTTGCGAACTTCACCCAGGAGCTCTTCATAGCCCCAAAGTGACAGTTTGGTGCGCTGTGTCCTAAATAGGCATTATTGGGCCTTGCGTTTTTGAATCTCGAGGTTCAACTGTTACTGTGAACTCTCTGCGCTATTGTGAGATGCTGGAGAACTTTTTACTCCCCGAAATGGAAGAGTATGGTGAGGAATATGACTCAGAAGCCTTATGATTTCAACAAGATGGTATCGCGGCTAATACCGCCCGGAATTCACGCCAAATCCTGCAAGAACAATTTCCCCGCCGCCGGATCTCCTTACGAGGGGATGTACCATGGATCCCTTGCTCCCCAGACTTGAGCCCATGTGATTTTTTTCTTTGAGAATATCTAAAAGCTGAGGTTTACATAGTTCGATCAAGGACCTTGGTAGCTCTTAAGGAGGCAATTACAGATGTCATCGCTGGATTAACGCAAGATGCGTTGAGAAGAGTTTTAGGCAACCTTTTTGAACGACTCAGCATGTGAATCGCTCACCAAGGTCGTATGAATGAACCTGAATGAAATAAATTTCAAAACCCAATGAAAAAAAGGCATTCAATCTAATTTTCAGAAATGACATAATTTGGAACAAAAGGAAATAGTTCGTCAAAATATTCATGAGGAGTACTCTATGGACCAGAGACAGGGAACATAATTAAAGTCGAGCAGCGAAGAAGAGAGGTATTTGAAACAAGGAGCCAGAGACCAAAAGCGGCAGATTAAAAGGATAAGTTAGGAACGAGGAATAATATGAAAGAGCAGAAGAGAAAAGGACCAAATGAAGCGATCTCCACGGGTAGGAAGAACTAGATGAATTGGGTACACTTCAAGGTAGAGTGGATTATTCAAAAACATAAAAGAAGGAAAAATTGAAGGGCAGGTCCCGCGAGGAAGGGACAAATTAAGAGGAACATAAAACAGAGAAGCTATCAGGGGATGAGGGAATTAACACCTGAATAAACCAATCTTCTTATGATTGAAATACTGTCATATATTCATATATAAACACACACACACATATATGTGTGTGTGTGTATATATATATATGTGTGTGTGTGTGTATATATGTGTGTGTATATATATATGTTTGTGCGTGTATATATATATATATATATATATATATATATATATATATATATATATATATATATATATATATATATATATAATTTATCTTCGAGGGTGGTGGTATACCTAACAATGATACAAGACACTTTTTCTGAAAATTTCAAGGTTGGAAACTTTTCAGACAACCCATGTATATATATATATATACACACATATATACACATATACATATGTGCGTATATATACGTATATATATATACGTATATATATATATATATATATATATAATAAAGTCCCTGGGAACCTGCAGCTCCACCCAAGCTATGTGATTTTTCGGGTACCTGGTCTTCCTGGGAAACCATAACCGGCACAGGGAAAGGAACTGGTCCCCCTACCCTGATGTGTGAATATCACGCTTAGTACTGGGTGAACTCTACTGGGTGAACTCTACCATCACATACCAAACCGACCTTCGGGTTGATTTCTGTGTTTATGGTTTATATATATATATATATATATATATATATATATATATATATATATATATATATAATTATTATAAAAAATATATGTGCGTGTGTGTGTGTATTTCAGTATTTTTTTAGAGACTTTCATATTTCGGTATCCCCATTCACCTTCGACAGATTACGAGCAGTAAACTAAGGCTGAGATCACCGAAACATAAAAGTCATAAGTGGGTGTTATATTTTTTTATTAATTTTTTATTATTTAAACGCTAAAATGTTTTTTATATGTGTGTGCAATTGACGACGTTTAACGCCACAAAGTTATAATTTCTGCAAACTATATCATGTGTGTGTACAAATAAATAAATATATATATATATTTTTTCTATATATTTCTATATATATATATATATATATATATATATATATATATACTGTAAATATATACACACACGCACAATTCATTTTTTATTTAATGCCATTCTCTTTCTAAACGATCCCATTAATATCTTCAAATAATTAATTTACTTCAACAACCTGCCATTTCTCAAGAAATTGAAGGAGTGTTCTTCCATTTTCTACGTTTCCCAGGCAATATTCATAGCAATTCTCCGCAATCGCAATGGTTGAAAGGACCAATTTTAGAGAATGCGCTAGGGCAATTCTAAAATATGAAAATATACAGTTCAAGTATACAGTTTAACTTAAACTACGCCGTTGCAGTTACCTCTCCTATATGACTCAAATGAGGGAAACTACGAGTAACTTAACTGCCATTATGCATATTACCTGATTGGCATTAGTGAAGAGATTAACTAGGAGAACTGAACATAATCATTTCGCGAGAACAATTACACGCTGTTTGAAAATTCAGTTTGAAACTGTCGTTTCGATTCATTTTCTGGCAGTTTCTTTTTCATTTAATGCGATAACTTCATTCGGCTAAGGGTTAAGAAAACGAGTACCTTAGCCCGAAATGGAACTATTTCGCACAAACTCAGATGATGAGCCAACGTAGGAAGTTCGTGCGCTAACTAGCGAGCGCGGGTAGGATTAAAATTCAACATTTGGAGGGGAGGGATGGGGGGGGGGTGAGGGAGTCGAAGGGAAGGGGTGAGGTGGGGGGGGGGGTGGTGGTAGTAGAGGTTGGAGGAGAGGTGCTTATTGCGTCCTTGCGAATTCCTGAAAGGACAAGGAACGCCCTCCGGCGTGACCGGGTACGACTGCGGAACGGCGGAAGTGGGCGGGCCGGGCCCTGCGATGGAAGAGGGGCCCTGGGGGCTGCGCGGCGTGCAGCGGCATTGTCGCCGAGAAGAACGACGAGGACACAAAACACTAACGCCGTTGTAGGTCATTGTGAGTCAAAACTCCATGGAAAACTGCTTCCTAATGGAAGGAAAAAAATAACACTTATTTTACGCTTGCTGCGCGTGGTTCGTGACGAGGAAATGCGCGGTGGGTGCTGGAGTACTTCACACCGACTAGAATATGCACGTGTGATAATTTATTTAGAATCCAGGCAGTAGTTCCACAATTGAATTCGACACAAAGAGACATCCTACAAAAAAGACTGTTTGATAGGATACTTACCTGAGTTGTTGAAATCAATATGTTAAATATTGACTGCGAACTCCATGTTAAGTCTCTGATTATTCTGATTATACGATCCAGTACTGTTTTCGACTTTCAGCACATGCGCAAACACCTTTGTTTTGTTTTTCCCTAGACATCAGAATTGTTTGGGAAAATAATGACTTTTGTTAGTCCCGCTCCAACTCGTCTGTGATTGGTGCTTGGATTCAAGAATCGAATGTATAATAAATAACATTGACACTTGGTTTTTCGTATTGTAAAAAGAAATAAATTCATTTTTAGTGTACGATTCCACGGTTAAAAAAGATTAGATTTGAATATTTTTGAAATCAATACCGAATTCATATCTTAAATAAGAATTGTTTAAATCGACTATAACACCCGTTGGTGGATTTAAAAAAAATGCACTAAGCCCTGTTGAAGTTCGTTTAAGTCCATTGTACTCGCTTGGCCATTACTCTATAGTAGAGGATAGGGACAATAGGATGAGTGAAATGAAAAATAATTGTCGATTTTATTTCTGAAGAATCATTGGCGATGGCTTAAAGAGGGACGACATTGCAAAACCCAGTCAAAAATGAGAACTGAACCCCGGTCTTGGAAATGAGATGTCGTTATGGTAGGAATAACCCATTTCCGCAAAAAACAGGCTTCGAATGCGTGACAAAGGCTTCATAAAAAACGGAAACTTTGTGTAACTGAATACTTATGTGTGCATTACATGATTTTTTTTAACAAAACGAAGACTAATTTTTACAATCAAATGTAAAAATATGCTAAATCAACGCTCAATTGTAGACTTTCAAAAAGATTCCTCAAATGAATTAACATAATGAATTACTGATCGAAATTGAAAAACATCATTCAACAATTATTATTCCCACGAATTCATGCATTATATATGTTTGAGAAATTTTTAATCATAAAATTTGATTTACAAAAATGTCTAATCATTTTTAAGCCAATTTGTTTTAATTATATATATATTTGAATGTACACTTCATTTGATAAGATTTAGTCAAATTTATTATAATCTTAAATATTGAGATACTGTATCGTGATATTTAGAAAGCATTCCATTATTCTCAAATTATGTTACATTTACCGTAAAAGTAAAATGGATGGTCAGTTGTATATAACTTATGGCAGGTTTTATATTAACACAAACTTAGCAGCCTTCTTTTTCTAAACCTCATCAAACTAGACGCTACGTGGTACTCTAAACATTACAATCAAACCTTACTTAATTCCACATACGTTCTACCTCTCTTTAGGGTGAACATTAAGGAGTATGAAAAACATTATCCCTGGATTTTAATTTCTGTTTAATTAACAACCTGTAATTTGTACCATTCGAAGAAGAATCCGTGTCATTTGAAAAATAATTCCAGACATTTTCCTAAATTCACGCGTGCAAACCAATATCATTCGCTTAAGTTTCGAATATAATTTCTTCATTAGCGTGCGTGCAATAAGAGGTGTCAAAAAGTGGCAAATTATTGATTACAGAAGAGTCATTTAGATCCTAAATTTTTGTGGGAGATGTTCGAAGCCGAGACTTTGCGGAATTCCATAACAATATAAAAAAAAAATTAAATTTTCTTAAAATGCTCCCATGAAATGTAAACAGTTAACACTATACTCCAGAGCACACATATATTTTTTAAACACTACATTTTTACATGACCAATGAAAGTCTTATTTCGTCTGCATCTATTAACAAACTAAACAAAAGGATCTCGACACAAATATGAAGGATGAAGGGGATCGGGATAGTGCCATGACTAACATACTGGATTCCCTCCGAGAAGGCCAAGGTTCGAATCGTAGAGACGGCCAAAATTTTTCAGTGATATCCCGATCCATAATTTAGGTGCTTTGTGGAGAGCACTATGAGAGAGTCCGCCGTCTGTTGGACTGGACGTTAAACCCCTTGGCGCCTTTCGTTAAGAGTAGGCTAATGCGGACGCCGGGTTTCTCTCAACCCTTCATCCTTTCCTGCCCATTCCTAATGGCGCAAATAACCTCAGCTGTCAGCCCCCTCCCCTTTAAAAAGGACGAATATATTTGTTCCATAATGGAAATTCCATAACATAGAGCAGATATCGACGAACATAATTAACATTTCTAGGAAGTGGAATCGTGCTAATTCTCTTTCCATATGCAGAGTTGCAAATTTGAAAGCAATGCTGGATAATGTCATGTCAAAAACATGGCCAAAAATGACTGAGTCTCTAAATAACGGCCAGAGTAGGAATACACAAATCCAGTTCGGTTGGCTGCATTTCACTAATTCCCCACTTCAATGCGTAGTTGGCGCGTAAAGTCGAGGATGCATGTGGGATTCTCCTTCAACAGGAAAATCGACGCGATCCAGTCCCTTCCTGCCATCTAATGCTCGCAGGAACGCCAAGAGAGAAAACTCGAATTCAGAAAAAAGTCGAAATGGAGAAACCAATCCCGGAGAAAGGGGTCGAACACAGATTGAATTATTGGTTAATGGTCCAGCGGATAAGTTCAGATGTTACGTCAAAGTCCCGCCAGCAAAGTTCCAATTCGGCGTAACCAATTGTAGTATGAAAAGAACGTGGACGGTGGAAGTTAAAAAACATATAAATATTTAAAAAATGGAGAACATTAATGCAAACTTTGATTTCCCATGTCTTTAATAACCTTCCGTTCTATCGGACGGTTCATCTACGTAACATCTACACAATTATCCCGCGATTCAGCAAAAAGGTATACGGCAGGGAGCGTAAGCACCAGGTGGAAAGGGTGAAGGATTAGGGAGAGTGTTTAAAGGGTTAGGAAAAGAGTAAAAAAAACATCAACTTGCATCTTGAAAAGAACGTGGAAGGTAGTGATATAAACTATATATGTATATGTGTATATATATATATATATATATATATATATATATATATATATATATATATATATATACATACATAATTGTCTCTGGGCACCTGCAGCTCCACCCAAGCTTTGTGATTTTTCGGGTACCAGATCTTCCTGGGAAACCATCCCGCACAGTACTGTAGGTGATGGTAGAGTACACCCAGTACTAAGCCCGACGGCGCGTGAAATTCACACAACAGGGTAGAGGGGCTAGTTCCTTTCCCTGTGCCGGTTATGGTTTCCCAGGAAGATCTGGTACCCGAAAAAAAAAATATATATATACATATATATATATATATATATATATATATATATATATATATATATATATATATATATATATATATATATATATATATATGTATATTATGTATATGTATATATATATATATATATATATATATATATATATATATATATATATATATATATATATATATATATATATATACATACACACACACACATACATATTAATAAGTATGTACGAGGGCTCTCCAAAGAGTAACATCCGCTTTCGTGTGGCGTGAGAAGCGGAAGGTAACCGAATGGTTGCTTCATTAATGGACACAGTAGGTCAGTAAGCCTCGAGCTGCAGTAGTTTTTTTGAAATAGCAAGTAAAAATGAGCAATACATTTGAAATTCCCGTCAAATTTGAAGTCCGTTCAGTGATAAGGTTTTTCACTGATAAAAAAACTCCAAAGTTACTGGCATTAATCGGGAAATTTAGGCTCTGTACCGACCAAATGTGATAAGTGACTAGAGTTGTGCGTGAATGCGGTCGTTCGTTTATGAGTTAACAAAAACGTCCATGATGATGACAAAAGTGGTCGCCCGTTTGTGGTGAACAATGAATTGCACCTGAAAATTGACCTCGTACTTTACCTCTTTTGATGACGGCTTCTTAGTTTCGGTGATTGAAACCCTTCCTAGCCAAACCTATATATATATATATATATATATATATATAGGTTTGGCTAGGAAGGGTTTCAATCACCGAAACTAAGAAGCCCATTATATATATATATATATATATATATATATATAATGGGCTGACACAATATAACACAAATAGAATAGAATAGCAACATTTAAAAGGACACTCACACGGTAGACTCACTTGAGAACTGAAGGGAGTCTCACTTGTGTCTCACTCAAGTGAGACTCACTTGAAGAAGGCCTCTGAGAGGGCCGAAAGCTCGTGTGAGTGTCCTTTTAAATGTTGTTATTCTATTCTATTTGTGTTATATTGTGTCAGCCCATTATTGTGCCGCTCGTGTGAGGTTTTTCGTACAATCTTATATATATATATATATATATATATATATATATATATATATATATATATATATATATATATACATGTATATGTATATGTAAACCATAAATCCATTAACACAGTAATCAACTCGAAGGTCGGTTTGGTAGGTGATGGTAGAGTTCACCCAGTACTAAGCCCGAAGGCGTATGAAATTCACACATCATGGTAGGGGGACCAGTTCCTTTCCCTGTATATATATTAGTGACAAATTTAATTTTAAAGAAGTTGCAATTTTACCTATTTTACAGGGTGCAGCCACGTAACTTCCTTTTTTGAAAGCGTTTTGCGTTTGAAAATAAGGAATTTATGTTGCCGGGCCCTGTATTATCCTTCGACGTTGTCGGGTGTATTAAATAGGAAGGAATAAAAATGAACATCAAACATTTGTACGATAGTTGCTCGAATTATGACTCCATTACCTTCACTCCTGTTCACATCCTCCGCTCATTTATTCGAATTCCACTCACCTTTATAACGGCCATTTTTCCATCCGACTCGCTCTGCTTCGAGGCAAAGGACGCACCGCAAACGAACTCAGTCGTGCTGTTTGCGACGGACGGACTGCAAATTCAGCGCCCCTGCTCTTTCTGGGGAGGCAAAGTATTCAGACCCCTCCACGAATTCCACGCACGTCCCGTCTTGAGTTACCGAAATTTCACTCCGAAAGCCACCACAACACACAAGGGACTCCCGCGACAACGCACGCATCTATATGTACAAGTATGTACTTCGGCGTTCTGAAGGACAAGCTCGCGCGGGCACGCAAACGTTCCCCGAGGGGATGTCCCCTGTGATCCCGCTCTCTGTTCATCGCACGCAAAAATGTACCCTGAACCCCCGCGGCGCGAGCTCTATCCGATTTACCACACGAATCCTTGAGACTTGGGCCGTGTTTCGAGTTGGGAATATGGACTTGGAGACGCTCGGGTTAAATCAAGTTTTACTCCCCGAGCTCTTGCCCGGTTTCTACGGCCCCTGCCCTCTACCGACCCCTGAACTCGCCCCCCCACTATTCTGCCCCCTTTTCACTCCCCTGGCCACTTCGCTCCTACACACCCTAATCTCCCCTTTCTCAGCTCATGCTTCGTCGTGCAGGTCCCCCAGTTGTGCGAATCCAAAGACGGAGACGGAGAACCAACGGATTTCCGGGAAGTGAAAGAAGAAGAAAGCGGCTCTGGAGGGGTGTGTGTGTGTGTGGAGAAGAAAAATAAGGAGGAGAGAGGGAGGGAGTGAAGGAGACGGGGGATGAAAAGGACATGCGAGTGGTTTTAATCTGAACGAGCCCAACTCCCTTGGGTCTCGTCCGAGCTTATTCGTAACGAGAGGGTGACCTAGAAGGGAGGGAATGAGAAAGAATGTGGAGGGATGAGGCAGATATAGGGAAACAGAATGAGGGAGATGAAAGAAGACACACACACACACATACAGAAACGTTCCTGAGCAATCTTTCCACCGCGCGTCCCAAATCCCGGAGGTGATCAGGAAAGGGGAGGGGGTGATGGAGAAGATGGACGAGGAGAAAGTTTAATAGAAAGAAATGGAAATAACTTTATTGTTCCGGGACGAAAGTGGTCTCTTAGGTTGGGGAAGAGTTAAAGAGGAGTGTGTGTGTGTGTGAGTATGTGGAGGTTTTAGGGAGGGAACGAGATCTTTGGAAGCGGAGATCCGGGAAAAGTGGGTTGAGGAGGAACCGCAGCAGGGAGAAAGGACAAAAGAAAAATAAAAAAGATAAAAATGGACCAGCCGGGGACTGATTGTTCGTTCAGGGAGGGTTTGGTTGAAGGAAAGCTTTCGATTAAGGGTTTGTGGAAGGATAAATGGGAAGGAAGAGGGTGAAAGTTTAAGGAGAGCGTAATGAGAGAGGGAGAAAGGTTAAATGACACGGGAAAAAATGGGAGAGAGGGAAAGATGGGGAGAGTGGGGGGGACAGCCCAAAGAATGGTTAGGGCGACGGTAAGGAGGGCGCGCCGGGAACAATGACGGAGGTCGAATAGACATTGGAAAAGGAGTAAAAGAAATTCGAATAGTGGCGCAATTAAATCTTAGAGTTTGATTTATTGATTGATAGAAAACACCTGATTTTCGTCCTCGAAGTTAACGAAAAAAGTGAGAAGGATTTTGACGAATGAATAATGAAAATTTTCAAATATAAGTAGATATTAAAATTCGCCTCTCATTCATGAGTGAAAAATAATGAAAAATTGCGAAAAGGTATAACGATCATTTATGATTTATGGCGCTTTACCTTTATACATTTTCATTTCGACACAAGTTTCTTTCAAAACCTTTGTAGAGAAATTTCACCGGTAATTAAATCGATCGACTCGAAGGTTGGTTTGAGAGGTGATGGTAGATCTAACCTTTTACGTGCCAAGCCCAACAGCGTTTTAAATTCACACAGTTTAAGTAGAAGGGCTACTTCCTTTCTCTGTGCCATCTATGATTCCTCAGAAAGATCTGGTGTTTAAAAAAATACAACTTGAAACTTGAATTGGAACCCTGGCCCTCTATTCAGTAGTTCGGCGTTCTAGGCGCTGGACTACTCTGCCCACGGTGTTAAATGATATACCCTCTAATGCGCATCTGTCAACTTGAGAACATTTCGTTTATTGAAATGCTACGTTATTAATTTATCCTCAAATTCGTTCAGCTAAAATATTCGGGTTTAAATATAGAAATGATAGATGGAGGGCAAATATTTGAAGGCTAACTTTTGACAACATGAGTGCCTATAAAAGTGTGGGTGAGTGTATTCATTCTTAAATAAATATGATAGGTTTCGTTTACATTGATATTTTCAGGTAAATATCTATGCTGAAGATACTGGAGAAGGAAATAATATGGGGTTAACAAGATGAAATACACACGATATACAATCATAAGGAACCTTAAAAAAAACTACCTCTGAAAGCTGAAACGAACTTGAAGGATTGAATGACTGCATGCACATAATTAACTCAAAAGGTCGTTTTATTGCCAAAAAGATATACTTTTTTCACTAATGGATTTCGATAGACATGGAAAATCAATAGGCGTGACTTTCGCTGTTTTTATTTTACCCTTGTTTTGGAGTTAAATCGAGCTAAGAGCGAATGGAGCCACATACCAAACTGCCGCTTTCAGCAGTGAAGGATTTAGTGACGGAAACTGGGAACTAACTGAAGCAATCTCTCCTGGTAAAAACTACTAACCTACGGAGAAAGGAGAAAATCTATCACGTGCGTGTCTTGAGAGAAAACAAAGTGCCGACTAACCTGCAATAAAGAAACTGTTAAGGTACCGGTTCTTTAGCGTCTCGTGAAAAATGTGCCTTTAAATCGCTCACCTTCGAGAAGTAAGGAAAATAAAACAGTAACATTATCCTTCCTGAATGAAGGCTATGAATTTTAACAAAAAAATTTTTAAATGACACCAAGATTCCTTGAAACAACATGGTGCGGAGAAAATGCGGACGGTGACTTAGCGGAATCCGCAGATAAAATGTGAGAAAAATATAATTCCGCGAGGCTACAGAATGAGGAAAAATCACATGAATGCGGTTTATAATTTCATGAAAAGTTATCGTCATTGAAATTGGTGAAACTAAAATATCGATACCAATGTAAAACATTTCCATTTATATTATCTATTAACCAAGTTAAACTACGAGGACTAGTATTCAGTTTATCGAACTTTAGATATTTGGAAGTGAGGTATTACACTTTTCAGATGATTAAGTGCTTTATGTTACTACTTGCACCGTTTTAAAAACACGTTTATCTCACACCCAAGTACGGGCCGAAGCACACTGACATAACCTTATTATTAAGAGTATCAAACATTTATACATTTGAAATGATTAAACATTTTCTCTTTCAGAATAGGCAAAATTACCCATAAAAGCGAGGTAAATTAATATAGTTCAAAATTGAAATGTAATGAAATAATTGACTTTGTAATTCCACACACTTTTATTATTTCATTACATTTCAATATGTTATGCAAATTCCACAAAGTTACGCCTGAGACAACAAATTTTATTAAGTGCGCCAGTAACGCAGTTATGGCAAGCCTCTACAGAAGACTCTCCATAAAATACCGAAATGCGTCATTGAACATCTTCTTCAACAGCCGCTGCATCTCCCTTGGAGTTTTCCCGAAGTACATCAACCTTCAGTGTAAGAAAACCCAAAATAAAAAGTGTGTGGAATTACAAAGTCAATTATTTCATTACATTTCAATATGTTATGCAAATTCCACAAAGTTACGCCTGATACAACAAATAGTTCAAAATGTTTTGCATTTCATCAGTGAACAATAATTTAAAACAGCTTCGAATTCGCTAGGGGAGAAAAGTATTTTGAATCAAAAGTACCCTCGCGACAAATATGAATGCGCTATTTCACGGTTAGTAAAATTTGATCAATGGGCATAATAATTTTATTAGCAGCAGAATATTGCATTATTATTTGCTATAAATTGACCATGTTTACCTGTCACATAATCACGCCTGAATTAACAAAATTGCAGTTTCTTCTGTAGCAATCCCCTGCCATACACCCGAGTGATGACTTGAAGGCTACTATGTATGTATATATATATATATATATATTTTATATTAATATCAAATACATATATATATATATTTATATATTTATGTGTGTGTGTGTTTGATCCATATATATTGATTTCTACTCGTACTGATTTCAAGAGGAAGTAATCTTTTTGGAATACAATATTTTTGGAGAGAATAGTTGACCATTAAAGAGAAAAAATAAATGAAAAATAACACATAATAGGCCAATGCAGAGACTACGAAACATTTTGTCTAGATTGAACATAGGTTGGCTGGGGCTGTTGGTAGTATTAGAGTCCAACTGTGAATACGTTATTTATTGTGGTGTAATGTGCGATTTTTTTAAAAACCATTATTGCCCATAAAAACGAACAGGGGAGGATACATAAATTCATTTGGGAAGCGGATAAAAAATTTGCCGTTAGTTGTTTAATAAGAAAGGAATCCAGTTCGTAAAAATTCATTCAAATGGAATTTTTACGACGAATCATTCACATTTAATTTCGTCGCCCCAGCGAAATAAATGTCTTTCGGTTTGGGGTAGGAGGTGAGATTCAGAAATGTTGAGGAATATAGGACAAAAAAAAAGAAATCAAGTCGACAAAACCAACAAACTTTACGGCAATTGATTATTTATTGCGGCGATGTTTCAAAGAAATTTCGGAAAAAATACAACGTGCATCGGAGCGCAGCAGCAAAAAGGGCGGCTTTCATTATTAATCGCGGACCGAATGAACTCGTTCCTTCTCTTTACTTTCTACTCAATACGGGAGGGAATTCGACCGTTGCGAACTGCACTGACAAGAGGAGATGCTATCATCGCCCGCGGAAAATATTGAGTCGGGACTTCCCCCGCTTCGAATCAGATTCACGTTGAACGGGAGTCAAGGTGATTTGCATAACGCGACTGTGAGCACCTCGGCGCTGGACGGCCACAATCCCCTGTTGAATGCAATCCTCCCGGTGGCCCATACGTCAGACCGCGTTCGGCGGGAACGATGGAGGTGGAGAGGGGGAAAAAAAGATAAACGCTTAGAAAACGGCGTCGAGTTGGAGGAAATCGAACAGACTTCCGCGCCCTTCCTGAGAGAGGACTTTAATGCTTAAAAAAGAGACGAGGAATAAACGATTGGCTTTGCGGAGACCGAATGCGATTATTTTGCATGGAAAAAGTGCCTGACTGGAATCTTTAATAACCCAATGACGACGACGATGACACTACCGAAGTAGAAAATGTCACATGTTCCCCGGTCAATTGTGTCCCATTGTCGTGCAAAAGATTTTATAACGGGGTCTTAAAAAGGGCCACCCTTTTTCATCTCTCCATGCTGAGTGAGCTTCCAGACCTGTCTGCATCGGCAGGCCAAACGGCGTTCGCTGTTGTCGCATTTCGCCAATAGACAGTCATCTTCTCCTCCTAACGGGTGTCCGTGAGGTGCGGAATCGGACAATAATGCACGCCTTTTTATCAGAAAAATTATCTTGGGAAAGTTTCACGAATACTTCGATTGATTGGACGTCCCATACGACATGTCCATTTGATACCGGTGAAATTACGCTTCTAGTAATTCTTCCACCAGTTCCCTACCAGACTCCCTTCCTAGAGGGAAATTTCGACCCATTTTCGCCTTTTTTGAAGAGTCACCACTCCCACATCTCAATGGTTCCTAGCGATGATCACTACCCCTCAAGGAACCGCCCAGGGATTGGCGGTTCCTTACGGATAGTTTTATTCGATTTTCAGGGGGTAAGCTAGTTAAAAATCCCATGAAGTCCTGGTGAACTGTTCGGTAAGAGGGGTAACACAAAGAAACTGGTCGAAGAAAACCCGTGCCGGCGAAGGTGAATTATTTAACTCAGCTCGGGAAATCGTCCTGGGGAGAATGAACTGTTTTAAGGTGAATTATTTGTAGATGAGATTTATCTGGCGAAAGAGTAGGGAGGAAGAGGTGGGGAGCCGACAGAGTACAGAACCAGCGGGGGCAAAGAGAACGGGTGGGCCGGCCTCGGCCGGAGGTAAGGGGAGCGTGCGGGTATAATGAGTTATGGGTTGCACGCCGTTCGAAAAACCCTTCCCTGGGAATTTTTTATGGGAGAAAAGAGAGAGAGAGAAGTGAATTGGGACGGAGTTTTAAGCAAGAGGGGTGCGTTTGAGAGAATGGAGGGCGGCGACTTTGAATGGGCCGAGGTGAGTTCGGGCGATACCCACCCCCAGGACGGGAGAGGGTGAAAAAACGCGGGGGTTTGATCGGAAGTAAAATGTGTGAATTAAGGGGGATACCTGAATTAAGGGTAGGGTTTGTACGCAGTTTTCAATCTGTTCCGTTCCATTAAACCTTTCCCTTCCGCGTAAATCATTTGGTCATTAAAGCGACCCCAGGAGTGGCTGGAACGGTATGGTATAGGTATTAATATGAGTACGTGCATGCCATGTATACGAGTATGTATGTATATATATATAAATAAATAAATATATATATATATATATATATATATATATATATATAAGGTAATCTACCGGTTAAGGTAGGTTTTTGGATGGACACAACTACCGAACAAACATTTATATATATATATATATATATATATATATATATATACACACACACACACACAAATATATATATATGTATATATATATACATATACACATACATGTATATATATACATATATAATATATAGTATATATACACACAAATGTATAGGTGTATGTATATACATATACGTGTGTGTATATAGAAAAGCAGTGATCCACAAACCCCACCTGCGTGTGAAATTGCCTGTCAGTTAACACCCCAGGTTAGGGGACTAATTCCTTTCCTTGTGCTGCCTATGGTTATATTTGTATACACACACCTATATACATACATATATATATATATATATATATATATATATATATATATATATATATATATTAATATGTATATATACGAGTACATATACATATATATTACGGTCCTCTTCGTTAACCTGAAGAGGATGGTCACGACACCGATACATATGTATATATATCACATTACATATACATATATTATATGTATAATAATTCCACACTCACCTACCAAAACAACCTTCGGGTTGTAATCAGTAGTTCGGTTTACGAATAAATATGTGTCTTCTTTTTAAGAAGAAACCATCCCATGACGTAGACGACAACATACTGTGCGATATTATTTATCGGTTTTTGCGTATCCATTCAAAGAAAATCACAATATATGGTCTGCCATGAAAATGAAGCGAACTAGAAATAAAAAGAGACGACATCGGAGACAAATATTATTTATTCATTCCAGAGCGGTGATAAGACTCCACTATGGTCAGAATAGTAAACAATTTTTGTCTACTTTTAAGGGAAGAATCCACTGTATCCCAAATTAAAAGTTCCGTTTGATAGATGAAATGCTGATTTCAATGGCACGAAAGCACGCGTCATATTGTTGAAATTATAATCGGATATCCATTGAAAAGTCTGGTGCGTCATCTTCTCACCCTGCATGCATGCATCAAAGGAGTTTCTCCCTTTATCGTGTGATAGGCCGTCGAAACCTCTGCGTCCCATAATTTTCTGCTAAAAAATTAAAATTTTTCCCAGAAACCACTTTCTAAGGGGAGTTATTGACCTTCGATGTCGGAACAATAGAACGAGAACCGCGCGCAGTTGAGTGAAAACAACGCATTGCTCTGGGGTTTGTCGAGAATTGAAGTTCGCGAATATATTTTCACAGGTTCGAACGTTTGAATTTACGCATGAATATGGGACTTGAAAGCCACGGTGTAAGATCAGCGCTCTCTATTTTCATCAAAAAATGAAATACATGCTGCAAGAAAATCGTACAAAAAATCTATATACTTAAGTAACATGTGTAAGTGCATGTTAAGTGCATGTGACATTGTATGTACGGTATTTCGTCATAACATCTAGTTCCTTTAAAAGCCCCAAAATTTCAGAGTTTAAGAGGACGCCTCGGTAGCTTAAGTGGCTAAAGCACTCGACCGGATATTGAGGGATCTGGGTTCGAGTCCCAGTCAAGGCGAATGATTTTTACGCTCTGAAATTGTTGCATTATATACTTAAGATTTGATTTATGAATTTTCCACATCTTTTCATGCTTTCCATGTCTATTTTTCAATTATTTCCAGATGAAAATTTAGAAAGGAAAAGCCATCACAGTGAAGTTGATGTATAATATTTCCCTAAATGGGACGTATTGAAACGAAATTGCAAAAAGTCATTGCATTAATTTTTGATGTGCCTCGACTGAAGGAAAATACAAGGTGCCACCAGACAACATTTAGGAAGTAGGCAGCACATTATTGGTGCAATATTTAAAGATTTTACTCCTAGGCAAGTCCCCTTAATTTACTCGTGTTTAAGTAAAAAATGCTGACCTACTAGATTATGGGTATCTACCGTTAAAATAAAACTGACATAAGTGAATTATGGAGTGGTTTGCCGTTATATGAAAGAAGATTATTTGATTTTCGAAGAAAGGGTAAACGTTTGAAAGTATGAATGATTGTAGTCGAAGATACCTTTAAAGAATTGAATATTTGAAGTTTCAGCAACAGAAGATATAGATTCAAACAGGCGAAGCAATAAATGAATATTATGGAAGAGAAAGGAGACTGCAAGAACAGGATTCTGGAAGAAAATAACAGAATGGAGAATGATTACTGAAATAATATTAGATTTATTTTCACTCTTCTTACACCGAAAAAGAACGATGAGTTCATATCCTTTATTGCCATTACAATGTGCCATCTCTTATGAGACAATGAGTTATGTCTATCTCCGTCGGACAAATGTAGCCGTACGATTGCAAATGAATTTAATCCGTATTATTGGCTTTTTATGTAAAGAGAGTTTCTCTATCACATTTTTGACTCCTAGTAGGTAATCTTGAAGATGGTTTAGGACGAATGATTTGTATGATGGTTTATGGTATGTATGGTATGGTATATGGTTTTGCCAGGCATGGAAACGATGCACTTTTAAAGTGAACCTTACAGAAATAATTTGTGACTTTCGACTTGGAAGCAATTGTTTACCATATACGAAGCAACTGCAAAGCTATCAGCATAAATAAAAATGTACAATACGTTTGTAAATGACATAGTAATATATATATATATATATATATATACATATATATCTTATTATTATTATTAGGTAATATACCGGTTAAGATAGGTTTTTGGATGGACAAAGATGCTAAATATATATTTTGTGACTCGTAGTAAAACACAAAATCCAGCATCCTACTCTATATCAGGTCTCTCTTCATCTCTGAGTACTTTCTTCCTCCCTTCATCCCGTCCAACATCCCTATAATGTTCCTTTCCTTTCCGCATGTGCCTAACATTCTCCCCTCTATTACAGTCCCTCCCCGGACTACAACCTTGACGTGGTGGAAGGGCTTGCGCGTTCCGATGACCCCTAGAGCGGTGCTGGCGGGAGTAATAATAATTTCTCCGGGTAGGGTCACCCATGCCAGATAGGTCGAAGGTTAGGAGCCAGACGAAAGGTAGTCCACGCAGCGTTTGTTCCTCAGTGAGGCGGCTGCAATGGCCTCTGACCCCAGTGGGCGGCCAGTAAGTGATGGTGTCACGTTAAAAACACTTCCTCGTAACGGGAAACCACCTCAATTATCATTCCCAGGATAAATATGATGGTCACTAAAGAGATTTTGAGTCCTGGCAACCTCGGGGCTCGGCCCAATCGGCCGTGTATCATTCCCAAGATAAATAAATATGATATATATATATATATATATATATATATATATATATATATATATATATATATATATAATTATTGCGAAAGTTGAATTCTCGCTCCTCATTGAATTGAAAGAATTAAAATGTTGATTTTGAGTAAAAAGTTAGCCATCATCTGTGTGTGAAAAATATTTAGTAACATCGTTTTTTTCAAACAAAAATCTTTCAGAAAAATAATACAAATCGGATCTGACCTTTGTTAGTTTGTGTACTATTACTCTATTGATACAAAAAAATTAGACTCTCTAACTGTCTCGGCGTGATTTATCTCGAAAGTAACCAACAAAATAATTAATTTTCAGATTTATATATCAGTAAGATTATGACACATCAGATATATCTAACAATAAGGCATATTATTTTATAATGCTCCAAGTTGTAAACAGAACATCCCTGTATAGTAGAAGATAGAACACTGAATTGATTCATTAATGTGGGAATGCGCATTTTGCAATGGGAAATATATATAATGGGAGACTGCAATGGCGAATATGAGTTAAGGAAAAATACTTTCATAAATCTTTGCGACCCTTGTGGAATTTTTGAGAGGTTATATTTGTAAGGAGGATTCGGGGAAACAGAAGTCCAAATCCAAGCATGCACTAATTCAAAAACAATGATGTTGCAGGGATAAGTTTCATTACAAATGTTACAGCATCGAAAATGCATTATTTACTCGTCGAATAAAGTGACGAGTTGAATGAACGTCACGGTTCAATTCCAGTTTGCAGGAATACCGGTGCGCGTTGATAAAGTAGTGAAGTAACAATCGATCGGCACGATTCCATCTCTGCTTTCCAGAAGTTTTTGTCATGACGACGCCCTCGGGGTTTTTTTTAAAACATTCCGTACGACATGAAACCAGAAAAAGAACCAAGGGATGGAAAATATAACCAATGAACAATGTATGCACTTATTACAATGAGAGCTACCGTAACGTACCAACTGTTGGCGAAATTTTTAAACTTGCATTTTCGTCTAAGGTCTATTATATTATTCACCATGTTAATGAATATTATTTTTTTTGGTTCGCGTAAAGTTTGCGACGCTCGCGAGGAACCCACACGACTCAAAACTCGACATCTGTGTCGAAACCTTAAGTTTGGAAGCTATTGTGTCAGTCAGCGAGTCTCTCTTCCCCAAAATACGTTCCTAATTTTTTTTTCAAAGACGCAGCATTTTTTGCTTCGGTCGAGGAGGGATATTTTGCATCGGAGTAGTTTCAATCTCTTCTCGTTTGAATCCCTCGATCATTTGCTTATTTCGTGCAAATGCACATTTACTCACAAGGTGTTGCGAAAAGATTTGAAATTTAAACAAAACGAATGCGTAATGGTTTACTTTCCCGTGGTCTCATTAGTGTTTCCAGTTCCGCCGTCGGTAAGTGCCGCAGACCTCTGTTTTTTTTTGTTTTAACCGTAGGTGTGTACACAACAGTCGGTCCAACACCTGTCTCCTCCCTCCTCCCCCCTCCCTTTGCTGTTGGTCTCACTCAAAATGTCCCTTCTCTCTTCCCTCGGCCCGTCCTCCGCCCGACCCTCCTCCCCTCTCTGCATTCCCCACCGCTATTCCTTTATTTGAGTTCGCTCTTTTGTTTCTACCGAGTCCGCTGTCCAAAGACGACCCCAAACTCACCTTACCTCACTCACACTTACTCTACTGCTGCACGGCGGATAAATATTTACAATTTTAGCAGGGGCATAGAGAAAGTAGGCGAGAGAAAGAGAGAGAGAGAGAGAGAGAGAGAGAGAGGGAGGGAGAGGGAGAACTGGGGCAAAGTAAAGTAAAAATTTGCCCTCTTTCTCCAATTCCGTAGGTTTTCACGTCCTTTCCCCTACTCTACAAGAATTGTCACTACCTCGCTTGAATATGTAAGACTTGCCCAAGATTGGGCGCAAACTTTAAAAATGCCGCTTTGAGGTGTGTCGCGATTGTTAAAAAAATATCCTTTTTTTCTACCTGAGTAGCATGAGAGTATAAAGACCATCAAACTTTTCCTTTGGAAACGTTTGTGAATTCTCAGTTGGCCCGTCGTTACGGATAACGATTTCCTGAAATGGTTTACCGTGAAATTGGTAGAATCCCAATTAAAAAAAAAAAAACTGAACCTAATGGTAAAAGGAAGGAGATTGAATCGATCAAGGGACGTATCAGCATCCGATTGCGAAGGCATGAGTCCTTAATTCGCGGAACCGAGAGTTTTTGAGTGAAGATGCTACTCTCATCTTGCTTTGATCGAAATAATATTCAATGGTAGCAGCACAATACCCAGTTGTTCGAGCTCGCCAGTTTTTTATCATGTGTTTGGATTGCTCGAATCTTACTTCGGCCATCATCATCAGTATTTCAACCATGAGATTGGTTCACGATATTGCAGCCCTCCATTCTTTTCTATTCGGTTCTGATTCCCTAAAACCCCCCCTCCCTTATGTCACCTCTTTTTTTTTTAGCATACTCCTTAATTCTTTCAATTTAATTGGGTTCGGGTATGGAGTTGCGTTTATTAAATACTACATGTGGTACTCTATGGGTGTTACGGCATGTCTTCCATCCATCGGAGAACGTAGAAAATAACGCGGTACAAAGCCATGTGAATCCTAAGGCAGACGTTGCAGCCCCTTCTTGAAAGTGCTGCCCGAACTGAGCTGTCTTTTTTACACATTCCAAAGCGGACGTTAAGGTAAACAATAGATTTATAATAGAACTAACGCCCGTTAAAAAGGATGTCATGAGTTGTTATTTTCGTCTAGCCTGGGGTGTAATGGATATGCTTTTGAAGGAGAAACGCCGACAAATGGGATAGTGTCGCGTTTTCTAAAGCATAAAGGAAGCTTTTGGGAGGCTATCTCTCTCGTTCAGCTCGGTCTTTCAAGGGAAAACAATGAAAAATACGTACAATGGCTTCGGCAGACTCCATTGTGCGTATTTCACTGCTCCGTCAGTTGTATGCAGCGCACTTGAGCGATTGCTTAGAACCGCGCGTGGCCGACTCTTGACTTCTCACTCTTGATTTTAGGTGCTACATTCACTCCGGCGCACACGCGTAGAAAAAAAATTTGGTTTTTCCTTTCGACTAAAAACCAAACTAACTCCGACCGCGAGGTTCTGACTTAAGTTTATAGTCTCCCCCCCTCCCCCCCACCACCTTTATTACCTCCCAACTGTTACCACTCTCACAGGCTCTCGAATGAATTTTAAACAGAGAAACATCTGCGCAGACGCTTTCCACTGTATTGCCACGAAACGGCACTAAATCACTAGCACAAAGGTTTTTTGGCAAAGGGTGAGGACATTTCAGATCGGAAAAAGTGAGTGGATGGTTCGTTTTCGCCGCTGGAATATTGAAAAAAAATTCAATCTGAGAGATCCTCGCCGGCAGTGCAGCTTTCCTCTTCCTCGGGTCACTCTCGAAGGAATCGGAAACGGTTCCATCTCCCTTTCCCGTGACTTTAGCGGTGAGTTTGAAGGGAGAGCTCTCGTTCTTCCGCAGTCCCGGGATCGACTCCCATGGGCAGATTCTCACCTCGCAAGATCTAAACCCTGGAAAATTACTCCTTATGGGGAATCCTAGAATACCTCCTCAATGCGGCATATTCCTCCGAAGCCTTCAAATAAGGTCGAAGGTCACGACTTCGGGAGTTGCCCATTTCCTTCCCGGACGATTTTTAATGCCTTAATGTGTTTTTTTATGTGCAATATTAGGGCTCCCTCCACACACCCACTCCCCCATACTATATCTCTCCCTCTCTTTTTTGGCTCCTGCGTCTCGTGTGGAGTGAAAGGGACGGGATATGCGCCTATTTTATGGTCTCATAATAAACAAAATATAAGGAAATAAGGAGAGGAAGGAACTAAGTCTCTGGTGGTGGAGTACCGATTTCCAAACCTTTCCCTTACCCCCTCCCCCCCAAAAAAAACCCTTCCCATTCTGATGCAAGACGAAGGAGGATGGGAGCAAAGGATAAGGGGGAGGAGAAGATTGAATGAAGGGAGCGGTACGGAGAGGATTTTGGATTTAGGCGAAAGGAATACCGCGCGCAAAAATATGGGCGAAATATTCCAAAGCTAGGACAGACGGGTCTTTGACCTGATATTTGCGACTCAAGGGGGGTTTTGAAGGAGAGAATGAAAGTGGGGGAAGAAATAGGAATAGGATTTTTCTTTCAACTACCTCCATCTTTCTCTTCCTCTTCGTATATTTCGCCCTTTCTCGTACCCATTCCTTTATATATTTCTTTTTCTCTCTCTCTCTCCCCTCAATACACCTCGGCCTCTTCTCCCAATCCACTCCTTCCTCCCCTCCTTCCCGCCCCAACCCTTTTCTTCTTTCTCAAACCCCTTTCTGCCATCTCTCAGTACGATGCGGCGATTTATCGTCGCCGCGATGTGCACGCGACATTGGATTTTCCAGACGCAGGAACGCCGGGCGGTGAGCTGCGATGGGAAGATGTAAATTCGCGGATGCGATATTTCACCTCGGTTATCGACTGTCGATTTGAAAATCAAAAATCGTCGAGGGAATAGATCTGGTGTATGAAGCATTGTCTACACATGTATGCCTCCCCCCCTCCCCCTCCACCCCCCCCCTTTCCAAACCCCCACCACCCCACCCAACCTCACCACAACTATTCCTACTATACGGAGTAGAGCGAATGGACGCCACGTTGACTTATGTTTCCCGATTCAAATGGCGTGAATGGTGCGAGACTTCACAAGAGATGTCTTCTTCCCCAGTCCACCTCCATATCTGTCCCCGTTTCAGTGTTCAGGAAAAAAATTACTTCATGCATTTAATGTTGAAGAGACTTTGGTAATCCAGTGGGTAGTGCTATGGACTAATGATCGGAGGGTGTCTCAGTTGAGTTCTACTCTCGTTAGACTAACGTCCGATGCTCATTGGTTCTGCTACGGATGCAACACTTGATTCAAGTAGAATTTATTAACTTTTTTGTTGAATGTTAAAAGCATAATTATTTTGCTTCCCAGACTGAAGAGAGTGCTGAATGGAAAGCATTGGGAGACCGAGGAAAACATCCAAAAGAATGTTACAACGTTCCTGAGAGACATTACCGTCGAGGAGTTTCAGGATGCCTTCAAGGTGTGGAAGATACACACGTCTCCCTAAGTGTATTGATGCAGGGGGAGAGTATTTTGAAGAATTTAAAGCATTTACACGAGTGTGATTAATAAAACTATTTCTCCCAGAGGATGTGCATTACTTTCATAGTGGGCCCTGAATATCATCACGTCGATTAATCGAACATTTTATTAAAATCTATTTACGTACGGCACTGCAGCATATCGAAAATCGAGCACTGAATCAGCCAAAATACTATTTTGGTGCATACCTCACTCGCACCTCCGCGGACGAAGTGAACGACCTTAGTCGATCAATTTTTGTGACTTCGGTTTTCGTCCATTGCGGGAAATGATTAAAGGAACAAAAGGAGGGAACTAAGGGAAGGATAAAACGTATTGCCTACTACGACTTGGTCCATTTCAAAGCAGCTCATTACGTTGCTTCCATTCGGTGGAACCGCATTGGTCGGACGACCTTCCTTCAAAGCACTGTCGAGTGCACTAACGTATACAAACGTTTCATTAAAGCAGCGGTCGCTAGGTATCCTGCGGTGCTTGCAATCAGATCCCAGGGATCCGCATGGACGATGAAACTTTGAATTTATAATGAAATACCTATGTTTGTATTCGTGGAATACTAATTACGGGCTTGCGTGGCCCTGCCAACACTTCAGAACTTGACTAAACGACCCGCGACCAAAAACAATTGTGGGAGATCCCTGAAGTGAAGCATAGAATATGGACCGCGTAATTCTTCGGTCGCGTATTTAATCCCCTTGCGTGAGAAGTGTAAACAGGGGCACCTCTGATGAATCCCATTTAAGGCAATGAATTTATTCCACGCAGCAGCTTTACGTTTTTATCTTCCTTTGCTCCCGTCCTCTCCCCCCACCCCTCTCCCCAGAATGATGACCGCAGGGTCATTACAATAAATCTGGCAAAATAAGCATTTTTTGTGCATTAAAAAAATTGAACTGAATTAATAGCCACTGAAACACCAGTTGTTTTTTCTTAAAAATGTTAAGAGTATTGTAATATCCAATCATTGTGTGTTTTATATTTGATCCAGAATATATACTATATTACACCGATCTATCATTTCTTCACGAATCAAAAGTGAAACTAAGGGATTACTCAAGAGAGTCTTACTTGAGCGCATATGACACGAGTATTTTCTTCAAAAAGAAAAATCACCAAGAGATGCTTTTACTTATATTCCCAATCTCACATTTTCAATTTTATTATTTTCTCTCGACAATAACAGCCAACCATCATCACTCAATTTTTCAGCTGTTCAAAATCGGAACAAGCTCGATTTTTTATGTGAAACCTTCAAATCGTAAACCATTCGGTATAATTTGAGGACGCGTCTTATAAGTACTCCCAACACTTTAAGTGACTTTGGCGGAACATTAACTGTTTATTGAATTCTTCATATTTTTCATAGAATTTTTGTATCATCTTTCAAATACCATGGCACAGGAGAAACCTTTTTGCTCTAATATTTTGAATATGGCATTGAAAGGCGTCCGATTGTTCGAACCTAACATCTTCTTGCGTCGTTTCAAATGTTTACTGAGAAAAAAAGCACACGAAATATCCATTAGTACGAAATGATTAGAAAAGAAATAGCAGTAGGAGTTACTATGGGTAAATCGTTTGCGCCCATTATGATAAATTAAAATCAATTGGTAAATTTCCGCAATTGTTTTATTTAAACGATCTTTGTACCACTATCAAGATCTTGATTATCCATCACATATAATAACTACGCATAGTAATGAAACCATAATACGCTAGAAAAAGTTAGTGAGGAAATTTACTTGGTGATTTTAATGTACCCAAATGGGAGCGTTCTTTCTTTAAGAAGACGCCTGAATGCATATTACTAATAAGGCTAATTGACATTTGGGGCAAATTTTCCTGATTATTTATTTCCTTGTATCACTCTTTCTATATGAAAATTCTGTGCTTAAAACTTCCATCGACAAGAAATTATTTTTAGTGTAATTCATGCGTCACGAAAAGGTTGTTACAATACGTTACATTTTGCCTCGGCACCTCCACAATCATAGCAACCTTCCAAATACGTAACAGATCGACGGAATGAATCGAAAACGATCAGAAAATTTGGCGGTGATGCCTTTAATGTTTACACAGTACTTGGTGTGATTCTCTGACATTATAAACGGGTAGAGCGAGAAATCAAGTCTTCTGTGGAAAGTCATTTATTCAATTGAGAAGTTCCACAAGTTATACCGCCACTTTAAGTTTCCTCTGGATAGCTTATGACCTTTCGATTATATTGTTCCATAACACTTATACTAATCCAACAAAAAATTTCTCTCTCTTTTTTCAAGGGAAATCCCGCGTTTTTCTTTCAATCACACATCGGAAAAAACAGCTCCAGTGTAACATTGCACAGAGACAGAATTGCACTCTTCAAATAATACAAAGTTTGTTATATATATATATATATTATATATAAATATACATATAACGAACTTTGTATTATTGGAAGAGTGCAATACCAATACCAATAAAGCTAAATTTTATACCAATATATATATATATATATAATATTTATAATATATATATAATATATATAATATTTATAATATATATATATATATATATATATATATATATATATATATATATTTGTATAAAATTTAGCTTTAGTGGGCACAGACAAAAACACAAAAAAGAAGAAACTCGCTAAGTTTTTGTGTTTTTGTCTGTGTCCTCTAGTGATAAATTTTATACATCATTTTTCACGTCCGTGAGACTTTCAATAAGTGTTATACATATATATATATATATATATATATATATATATATATACAGCCCGTTTTCCTGGGGAGCTTTTATTGCAGTGCTCAAAATATTTCAAATTCAAGCAGTAATAAGTAAGGTACAATATCCATGTCTTTAATGCGCCGTGAGTACCCCACATAAGAAAGTTAACTCTCCCGCAGGGAGTGGAGTGAGTTCTATTTCGACAGTTACTTTCCCCGATTTCACAATCCATTTTAAGATCTCCCGATCATTTCCCCACGGCATCAGTTGGGAAAAATAAACCTTCCCCGACAGTTGCCACATGCCCTCGGAACCGAAGTTACCTTCTGGGGCTCACCTTTTGGCCTGACGCGCGGTACTCTATGGAGATAGAGAAGCATCCATGTCTGTCTGATTCCAGGAGCCCGCGAATGCACACAGTTCCCTCCTCTCCTCGGCCCTTTCTCTCGACTCCACACACACACACAAACACACACGCCCGAACCGCACCCTCCTCAGCGTCGAACGTCTTATTTCTCCCCTACTTCACCATCATCCGACCCGCTCACGCCTACACCGCCACACCCTTATCCCCTGACTCCCCCACACCCTCTCTGTATTTCCCTATTCCGGAGCTCCCTTGGAGATTTATCGGAGCCTCGTAGTGGCGTCCACGCCCTCCGACACACTCACGCACACACACGCAACCATACACACACCAACCCTTCCACCCCTTTCTCACCCCCCGCCCCCTTGCACACACTACTCTTCTTCTTCACCCCTTACTCTAAAACCCCGTCTCTTCTCCCACACCTCCCTTCCTTCTCCTGCACCTCCCTTCCCTCTCCTGCCCCCCCCCTCGTGAATCTTTTCTCTCGAAACCCCCACTTCCCACACCTCTCATCCACTGCCCCCAAAAAAATATAATAAAGAAAATCACCCCAACCCGACCTCCGTCAGTCTCGCACACACGACCAGAGACACACCACCTCTTCCTTCCCCCTTCCCCGTTCTCTTCCTCTCTCTCCCCTACCCTCACCCCGGCCCCCAAGACCCTGAAAGGTTCCTAGAGAATCAAAAACACCCCCTCCCGCCCCCGTGAGATCACCCACCCCCTCTGCACTGGCACACACACACACACGCACACAATCTCTCCCTCGGGTTTTTTTCTCCGACCCCACTCCCCTCTCCTCTATTCCCTCCGCGGTTTCAAATGGGGTGTCCCACCCCCGTGGCCAACCACCCATCTCCACGCTCACCCCACCCGCACCCTTCTTCCCACCCTTCCCGCTCCGCCCATCTACAACGACCCTCCCCCACCCTGACACCACCTTCCACTCCCCCCTTGTGGATTTATGAGGCCCGCACGGCACATCGCCCAGACTGCATTATTTCCTCGAGAATAACAACTCGGCTTGTTACGGAGCCAGCAGTATGGGGTATGGAAGGAGGAGGAAGAGGAGATGGAGGGTTAGAGAGAATGAGAGATGGAGAGACTTGCTCGTGAGGAGGAGAGGAGAGAGGAGCAGAATGGAAAGGGAGAGAGAGAGGAGATGGGGAGGGAGGGAGGTGGGGGAAGGGAGAGAGACTGCGGGGGTGGTAGTGAAGAAGCGAGGGTGAGGTGGGAGATTGCGGCGAGAATTGCAAATACAAGGGTGGAAGAGGGAAGGGGGGAGATGGAGTTGGGGCGGGGAAGGAGGGAGAATGCCGAGGAGGAGCTGGAAATGGATGTGGGCGTAACGGGGGTGAGAAGATATGGGGGATGAAGCTTGGGTGGGAGACGGGAGATATTTGGCGATGAGCAGCAGGGAGGAGGAGAGAGAGGAAAAAAAGTGTCTTAGTAGGGGAGGAAAAGGTGAGAGCCTTTTTGATTGGAAGACGTGAGAGAGAAATGGGTGGTTGGGGGGGGGGAGGTTGGAAGGAATTGTGGAACACGGACGGTGAGGGAGAAGGGTTGGATGTGCTCCCGCGCGTGTCTGCGAGGGAGTGGATGAGGGGGGCGGGGGAGGGATGGTGACACGGTTAAGGAAAAGAGAGATAGACGCGGAAAAGAGGATGAGGAGTGGTTGCGAGAGGAAAAGTTCGAGGGGGTTAAAGAGAGATGGTGGTGGTGGAGGCCGTCGACTTATTGCCGCCGCTTGATTGAAGAAGATACTTTGGGAGAGGGGAGGGTGAGGATTGAGTCCACGGTTTTTCCGCGAATGCGAACGGGGGGGGGGCGTTTTTTTTCGGCCGCGTGAGTATTATAGGTTGGCGGCGGGGGGGGGGGTTGGACCATCAGGAACCTAGAGACCTTTCCCTCCCAACCTCCTCCATCCGAGAGGTTACGGAGGCTAGTGTATCCGCAGGAGTCCTGTTGGGTCGTCGTGATGTTTGGTTGGAGACAGGCGGTAGTGTCATAAACCGGACTAGAATATTTGTAAGAAAGGTCGGGAAAGGCTTAGAAAGTGCTAACCTCGGAATGAAAATCCCTCCTAGCTGCCCAAGTAGAAGCCGGAAAGGGTTTTCCCCTATTACTTAACTGCGGTGGTCCTGGACCGGTGGTGAGACCACGTCGTAAGAACACATATAAAGGATGGAGGAATTTTAGAGACTGTACTCACATTAAATTTTAAAAAAATCTCGCATAGTTTTACCGGGGAGATATTTATGTATGCTACGTGCATGCACCCATAAGTTTAAAAATATACATTTCCAATCGATGCGATGCGATAAATATTGAATTTTTCTTTACATCTCCATATGAAATGTTCTGCATGCTACATTCTTCCACTGTAAATGTGAAAATATAGTTGTTTGTAATTTATGTAACGTTGAATACGGAAATTTCTATAGACTCTCCGAGTTTAATATCTTGTATTCTACGCACATGCAATTGTAATAGTAAATATATAGCCGTTTGCAATTGGTGCAATAAAAAATATAATTTTTTCATAAAATCTCAGTGCAATTCGTTTTATATATGACACAAATTCATATTCCACGTGCACTAATGTAAAAACTACACTCATTTTTTTGCATTTTCTACATTTTCTCTCGCTCTTCAGAAACGAGAGAATACTCCGCGGTCTGTTTACTCTTGAGAAATTCTTGTTTCATAAAGGTTCAGATGAATATTTTCCGCTTCTACGGTTTGTGTTTAATAGCATCGTAAATGAATAATGGCCATTTGGAAGTTCTATTGGTAATAATAAGAATGGATGAGGAATTGAAAAAAAAGATTTGGTTTCATCAAACTGTCAGAATCATTTCTTCGGTAGTATCGGTCTCCACATTTCATTTTGTCCTGTCTTTCGATGAAATTCGCCCCACTGTGTTAATTAAAAGGAATGACATGACTTAAAAAATGGTATTTTTATTATTGTACGGTTTCCTCATTGGTTTCAGGTTCAACTACTTGACGCAATTCATTAGCACCACGTTCGGTAATTGCGTCGGGGAAACAAGTAGAAAAAGTTAAAAGTTACGACAATTAGCTTTGAAGGTTGGGCCTAAATGTAGAGATTTCTTGTTAGAATAAATAGTGTTCAAAGATTTCGTATTGTACTCCAATAATTTTGGATGGACCAGCAAATGATGGAACTATTTGAGTCGTTAGTTGATGGAATTCTTTCGTCGCACAGATAAATGAAAACGAATGACATTCCATGCATTAATTTATGGAACTGGTAGAGAGATTCCCAACATGAGGTACGTCCACATTCATGTAAAGATTTTCCGTAGAGTATGTAAAATTTCAAGCATGGAAACAAATTATTCCATTGAAATATTCGAAAAATATTTGCGACAGAAACTTTGCCAGATTATTGCGTAGTCTTTCGACGGTACCAACAAAAACTTACGACCTTATTTTTGAGAAATGACATCGTGGCGTACCGTAGATTTCCCTAACAGAGTGACAAAAGAGGAAACTGTGTCAATTCGCTGGGTTAAAATAACAAGGAATACATTCAGCAAGATTTTAAGATTGCTGGAAACCCTATTTGTGCTTGCGGCCCTGGGAATCTGCCTGTTCCCGTCGACCCCTCCCCACGACCACCGAACAAACCTCAGAACACAAAAAAAATAGAATCAAGGCTGGAAATTTAAAAGTTTTGCAAGAAAACCCGTGCAGCTGTTTTTTTTTCACATAATGGTTTTTTTTTACGAAAACTAAATTTTTATTTGTTATCTCATGTGAATGCGGAAGGTAAAGAATTCCTTTAGTTTCGAATCGAATAAGTAGGACGGGAAGATTTATTGTTGGCTGTTGGGGATACGACGACCGAAAAAAACGTCGAGAGGAGTTGTCCCTAATCAAGCAGAAGGCGATTAAATTGACTACCTTCCGAAGGACACCGAGGTGGATTAGGAGGGCATGGATGATGCTGTTAGGATAATACAGCGGAAAGAAAAACGGGGCACCTACTCCGAGTATTGGGCAATCGCGATCAACACGTGGAAAAGTCGGATTTTACACGGTCACCGTGTGCAGAGAGAGATAGAGGGAACCATTATACCATTAACCGTCGGCCAATGTAATGGTATCGTTCACAGAGACGTTGACCGGTAGAAAATCCCTATTACTCTCACGCGGATGGCAATTGACCCGTGGATGTAATAACTGCTCTCTGTGCTATCTCATCGCGCATTATCCCACGGCGTCAGGGATTTGGGGGACTGCGCCCCGCTGCGGATTTCCAAGGTTCGATTTACTCCACCCCCTCCGAGGGTTCTTTTTGTGGGAAGGGAGGGGCTGACTCAGTGGAAGAAGGGAGGGGAGAGTGCGTGGGAGAGTGGATGGGCTGGAGTTAGGAAGGATAAAGATAGAGAACGAAAGGGTTGGGGTGGGGTGGATGACTAAAGGGGTCAAATTAGCAGGATAAGTGCTGAAATTCATTATGTAAGGATTGAGAATGATTGGGTGCCCTTAATCACCAACGCTCTTTAAAGCAGCTATATGAGGACTATAATGGAATGGAAATTCATGAATATGCGGTACTTGAATGGAGGATTGCGACTTAATTATTAATATCGGTTTCTATTTTCCGTGAAAACCACACTACAATAATGTTTAAACGCTTAAGTTAATCGAAACTATTATCGGTATAAGGGTGTATTTTTTCAGTTAAAAAACGTATGACGTTACATGATAAGAATTGTTTCACATGAGTTTAATGCGGTGACAGATGCTGATACAGATACAGGGATGCTGAGTAAGGATGTTAAGAAACATTTAGTGTAAACTTCTAAATAGAGCGTGGTTATGCACGGTGTGGGAACATGGTCATAGAAGCAAAATGATACGCGTAGATTGGTGTCTTATTAAGTGTGTGTGGGTGTGTGTAGAAAGATAGCAAAGGTGAAATATTCGCAATGGAAAACAATTGAGGACGGGCTAGGCATGATGGAAGAGGAAGGAGAATCGTTGGGAGACGTATAAATGAGGTAGGGAAGATGAATACAGAGAATTTTGATCAGCGATAAAATGTATGGTAAAATAATGCTGAAGACTGTGACGGAAAGGAGAACGTTAGGCAGGCAAGGAAGGGAAAGGAAAAAGATAAGTATGTTGGGCAGAATGTAAGGACAAAGAAGGTATTCGGAATTGCATAACAGCTTAATGAAACATCGGGTATAAGTTTTGGGTCTTGATGAGTGTAGCAATGATCAGCCTGTGCCCATTCAAAACCTATCTTAAACGATAGACTCCCAAAAATGATAAATAATTATGAGGCAAAGAGAATAATCACTTATACCTATGTAATGTACGTTTTAAGCAATGTAAAGACTCTATTTAGGATAGGAAAAGCTTCAAATAATAGTTGTGTAAAAAAATTATTCTTTAAAATAATGCCTTGAAGAATGATCCTCTCCGTCTAAACGGAAGAATTTTAAATTTAATTTGAACATAGAGTCAACAAATTCAGTGGAACCCCTAAACGATGTTGCAATGCGCTCATTGGCTCGCAAAACCTCCTAAATGTTGGCTCACCTGACATTTGCAAAGAAACTTTCCTAACTGAATGAAAAATCATCTGAAGGGCGTGAGAAGGGTTATAAATGTGTGCGTGTGTGTATGAAAACGCTGCGAAAGTTAAAGAAGATAAATAAGCTGGAGATTAGCTCCCTTATAAATCGCCGACTCCCAGAGCCGAGGACTGTTATTGATATCGACCTAAGTAAGCCAGGGGAACTAGAAGGGAGAAGGAATGTGAGGGGAGAGAGGCGTTGCGGAGGAAGGGCAGGAGTTAAGAGGAGAGACGTGAGAGATTGCGATGGGTGGGTGTGAGAGGTCGACAGGAAGGAAAATATCGAAACAGTGGGCCTAGCACCATATACATTATCGATACAGTATATCCCACCATACAGTATCGATATAATTTCAGTTTCACCAGGTCAATCTGGATAATTTTCAGAAACAGGCATATACATAAATGGTCTAAGATTGCTCTTAAGGTTAATGACGACATCTGTTTGAGTCGATATAATTGCGATATCAACATCATGAACGATATGAACTGTGAGGACATTTTGGGTGAAACTAAAGATGTAAGAGTGCATGGATGAAATAGGAAAAGCAGCTGTATATTCGATTAATATGTAATGATGCTTCTCCTGCGCTCATGATGAGTAATAATGTTTTAAAATTAGAGAGATCAAATGTTGAACAGATAGATTCTAGATGTCATTTTTCACACGAGCGAAAAGGGATCAGAAAAACATTATCCAACCGCCGTGGGGTCATATTCGGGTAAAAAATAGTCTTGTGTGTATTCACCCCCTGCCACACACCATAGCGATGGCTTGTAGGGTACTAAAATAAATAAATTTAAATAATTTCTTTGTTTCCTGGGTTGCCACTGGATCGCCGAATTCGATCGGTTGACCTTGGGCTTATAGAAGACTATAGGCGAGCCAGTAGAGTGTTTTCCATGCCCTTAATAATTTCTACCCTTATTTATTTGTAATTCATGCCTTCATTAATGCTGTCCATAAAAAGCCCATTATCTTCCCTCTTCTACCCCGCTTATCCAAAATTTTCCTTCTCATAACGGCCTTCAACAGCTCTTCAGCAGATCTTTCAAAATTTCATCCTCCCACCTTTTCAACTTTATCCGGATTTCCTCGATATAAACTTCGATCAATCTCCGAGAAACTAATTTCGCATGGAATGCCTTCTTTTATTAATTATGCCATATATTAATTGCATGCCAAGCAAAATTTTGATATTTCCCAGTATTCAAAAGAGTCCAATAATATTTTGTTATATTTACCACTCTGTTATGCCACAGAGGACATGCCAGTTTGAAAATAATTTTTAGGCTTTTTAGACATCCCGTCTTGAAAAAATGATAAATCTCTTTACCTTCTCTTACATTATTATCATTGAGGGTTCGGTGGTAGAAGAGACTCCACAGTCTCAATCTCGCCCCAAAATAAAGACGACGATCTATCTATCTATTGCCCACAATCGATCATATTCTTATATATTTTTTCTAGTTTACTTGTTGTGTGGCCATCAATCGAATGCATCCTTCCAAAAATGTGAAACTTAAACTTTCACCATAATTGAAATGGTAAAAAATTATAGGTTTCAATGATAAAATATACATTTTTTATTAATTTTATAATGAAAAAAACCCTATTTTTGCTGCTAATCATGCAACTTTGAATGTGTGACATCTTCATTCAACCATCCTGATGAGATAGGCAGACATATTCACCTCAATGCTTATGTGCTCTCCACTAATCGCGAGAGGAAAAGCTTAACGGAGCGAGAAGGATAAATACGAAGACGGATTGACTGGGGTGGGGAGAGGAGCACCCACAAGCATGTGGAGAAGGGAATGGCGAGTAAAACAAAAGGAAATAAAGAGTTAGTTTCCCAGGGGATCTCAGCCAAGGAACTTGGGAATGTCTGTGGGCGGTTGGTTTCGATTACGGTGACAATACATTTCCAGGTATATCTCCACCGACCCATGCACTCTTCCCATCGCGACCCGTTCGGATCGCCCCCTCACAACACACTCCTGATGAACCCCTGACCTCCTCCTACGTAACGTATCCCTCCAATATTCCACCCCCATTCTGAAAATAGGGTAAATACCCTCATGCTTCCCTGACGCGTATTTTCCGCACCCACGCACATTCTCCATCTTTCTTAGTTTAATTTTTGTGTATCCGTAAAAGGTTTTTTTAAATAATTTTCCACCTTTTCTCATTCTCCTAACTCACCCGCCCTTCAAAGGTCCATTCTTTTTTTGAATCCGCATCATCATGTTGATTTGGTTACACATTGAGTGCGGGGTTGTGTTCGGTGACACAACCGAGAGGGGCTGGCGTGAAATACAGTGTACTGGCCTCCTACCTCGAGGGCCCATCTTCGAATCCCGGCAATGGCAGGCAAGTTTGTCAGATGTCTCGCGATTCCTTACTTGGGTGACATGTGGAGAAAGCAGCTCACGTGTAATACGCCAACTGTCGGATGGGACGGTGAATTTCGTGACCCCTTGGCGCCTTTCGCTAACAGTTGACTATTGACGACACCGGGGTTCTCTTCACCCTTCTCCCAATCCCCGAAAAACTCTAGCCCTACCATATTATCTACCTATACCCCTTGCTGATGCAGACTTACCCAACTGTCGGTTGCCTTCCCCCCCTGATAAATAATATTTTTCGAACCCGTGGAATGCCTCTGGACAAACTCTCCTTCGCCCTATCCGTGTGATATTTAGGCACAGTCCAAGATCACTGAAGGAACGCCGGCGAAATAGGGGGATGGATTTATTTATTTTTGAAAAGCTGAAATTCATAGAGACAAAGTGGTCAGATGACAACTTTTTAAAGTAAAATGTTGTGCAAATTGGCAGAAAATTGTGAGGACAAAATATATTATGACGAATTTAAAAATAAAGTTTAATCTAGAAAAAATGCAAGTAAATGCCAAATTCACGTTAAAAATTGAGAAACTATGCAAGAAAATTCTCTTACTTATATACCGAAACGCGTGAATTTGACTGACCTTTGGGTTTTGCCTGATATGGATTCTATCCTTGGTTCTCGAGTCGCCATTCGGGTTAATTGGCACAACGACCTTGTTCCTCTCCAAATACTTTCCTCCCATAATTTTTCCTGACGCCTCAGTTTCAGAGTCTTTGTTCCACGAAACGTTTTCCCTTCCATCGCTTGTCAAACTCCCTCGTGTCGTAAAAAATCGAAGCCGTGCATAGCAAAAGATAATCACGGGCGGTGTCAACTGCGTGACTTTGACCCGCACAAAAAGGTATTGGTTCGAATTGATGTTAAACCGTCTCAACCTGAGGTGCGTCCAGTCCTCATCTACGGACGGCCCTGAAAATACGAATCTAGACGGTATTCTCTGCTTCAATAAAAAGAAAATACACATTTATAAATTCATACGGTGTCCAATGAAACATATCTTAATGGAAAAAAGCAATCCTGACGGAGAAGGAAGTTTGCTGATTTAACAAAACGTATGTAGATTTTTGTGTGCAAATAAAATAACTTCCAAATTATTTCAACGAGCTGTTACAATAAAAATGTTAAATCCTAATAAGACGTGATGTATTGAAAAAAATACTCTGTTCATAATATTGAAATATTTTAAAAAACCTAATCACTAATTGTTGACACTGTCAAATACAATATTATTTTTCCTTTAAATTATTCATTAAATACAAAAATTGGATTGCTATTTTCTGTAATTTACGTATACCAAAGATTAGTTCAATTTCCTTTATTTAACGGTAGAGTCTTAACAAGAGTACTGAATAATGAAGCAAAATTTGGATTTCGAGGTTTTAGACATAAGCCATTCGACTTTAGGTCACGGAAATTTAAAAGATTTCAACATGATGCTCATGACCCTTCTCCGATTACTAGAAAGAGATTGAGAAAATTTTCAAATTTTATCTTCCCACTTAATAGCTCTCTAGAGTTCCGAAGTTTTCTGGTTAAAGGAATAAAAATGTAGATAACAATTGACAGCAATTATCATAAACCTATTTCGGATAAACTTAAAAAAATACTCGAAATACAGAATCAAAATACTTTATTCACTCATCTATTCGAAATGAGCTTTTTTGCAAAATAGTTATTTTTGTGGTCAAATGATATATCGCGGTCTACCAATACTATCCCGGTCAATCCCAGGACAGTATTAGGAGACTTCAATTTTAAGTCATTAGCAAGTGGAACATTAAACGCTGTTCTGAAACTAGAGCATGAAGAATAGAGGAGAAAATGTTGGTTGGTCTCTGATGTTCCGGCAATCAGTCGAATCCCAAATTAATTTACCAATTGAACCAAAAAGGAAGAAATGGCAGAAATAATATGTTTTGGGACTCCTCTTTTCCGAGACCGATATAACCAATACCTCAAATCACGAACTTTAAATTCCGTACTCAAAATTGCACACCTTCAAAACTAATTTTTCTTCACCCACTTCCCCCTACAGCCTCTTATTTATCCACATCTGTGCTTAGCACCGCGAGCCGCATGTCCTGGCTGGCTTTCTATGCAGAGATGTATAGGAAACAAACACCTTTGAAGTAGCACTTTGAGTCTTGAGCAAAGCGGGGTCTTTCAAAGCGGAAAACTTTCTTCCCATTTCATATAACGAATGAGGCCAAAGACCCTCCTCCTCCCTCACTCTCCCACCCATTCCTTTCGGTCGTACCTCCATTTATGCCAAAGGGCACACGCTCGGAATTTATCCGTAGAACTTCAAATGGAGTTATGTCATTTGGAAGTCTTGAACTTAAAGTGAGAAGTCGAAAACTGGTGCAAGAACTGGGATTGGATAAGTTGGAGATAAACAAGGGAGCTTGGTCAAATGCCGCCTTTGATGAAATTTAAGGAGCAACAGTTTCACCCGACGCCTTGAAAAAAAATTCCACGATGGGATCCCGCCCAGCGATATTTCCTGCGAACTGAGAAATGAAATATGAAGAAGGCATCAAAATCTTGAGACCCATCCATCCATCCACGGTAGATATTATTGCGAAATCATTCCACAAGAATGAATTAATGCCTAGAATATGTATACAAATGTATTTATGGGACTCAAAAGTATGTTCCTCTCTCGAACACAACTCAACTTACATTCATCGTTTCGTGAGTTTTCCTAAAGCACTGAATATTTTAAAATCAGGCCAAAAAACTTAACAAAAGGTGCACTTTAAAAAAAAATTATTTTTGATCACAATTTTTAAGAATAGTCCTCTGATCATGATAAGTTTTTGAGGGATCCAAAACCCATGAGTATTGTTGATAATGCCCACAAAACAAGAGATCAAATAAACTTTCTAAAATATTCATTGCAAGTAATTATTCTTCGACTCCGAATACTTCATTACACCGTTCATTCAATCCAGTACGCATGTTATTTTACCTCCACACACTTCATTTACCCCACACACTCCCCCATATCAAAATCTTTATCTCGGAAATAAAAAGTCCTTAGTTGACAGTGTTCCCCAAGTGAAAGAACTCCCTAGCTATCGTAGTTATTAAAAATCATAGCGTTACGTGAACTTGCATGATAATGTTTTGAACTTATTTTACCACGAAATGGTGTCAAAACCTTTTCACTGCCCGTTTAAATTGAACACTTATGGCAGATGATGTTACTTTGTACAACGCCTTTATGATGAGAACGGAAGAAAATACTTTGCTTTTCCTCAAAACATAAATGTTTACAACAAAATATAAACGTCACGCTTCCACTAAATGTAAATAGTTTTGATTCGAAATCTCACACAGGGCCGAGAGGGTCAAATGATGATACTCTGCGCAGCAACCGGTCGGAGATAAATTTAAATTTAGTAAAAAGCAAAGTATTTTCTTCCTCACTTATCCGAAATTTATATTTCCTCTCTTGATTGGAGATAAGTTCTGGCTTGTTATTTATTATTCTTTTTCTCAATACAATCAGCAATTCCGTAATTTTATCCTCACTCCTACCAAATGGACTCCACCACCATATTGAACTAGGCCCTTGGTCGACAACACATGGGCCTCGAGCACCAGGCAGCGGGATTTGCGGTCGGGCGTCCTAGTTTGTTTCGTGTTTAGCGTCTCAACGTTGAAATTTCCACTACAGCGCATTTGACCGAGTCTCGAAGGAAGACACCAGTGCCCGGGTGGGCCAATTTACGCGCGTGTGCTGTATTAATCGCGTGGGACAACGCGCCTACGTGTGCGAGACGAGAGTGGGCAACGCAGCACGCTAAGCATCATGGGGTTTTGGGGTACGCGCATGTGTATTTACGCGAAACTGAATTTAATCACGGAAATTCGGGACGTGGTCCTGGGGTGGCATGTGGATTCGTTTTCTCGGACAAGCGTCTTGTCCAGCGCTCAAGACTCGGATTGAAAGACTCCCCTCCCACTCCGTTGCTGCATCCGGTGCCTTTAAAAATCCTGCCATTTCCTTCCCGGGGAGAGGATATAAAGATTTTCTTAACTCCCTTAGGTCCCCCGAACCGATTTCCGGCGTCCATGCCCATCGTGGGAGAATCCTAAGCCCCCTATCTGGGGGAGGAAACATAATTCGAAGCGATCGAGGGAATGATGTACTTTAGGCTTCCAGTTTCGTTTCGAGCTAGACAATCGGAATGCGACGTTTCAGTTCTATACTACTGAGAGACAGAAAACAGATAGATGAAGAGATGGAGGGATTTGATTTGTTTCTTTTTTATTTCCGATTAAACTGGACCGGATGGGATAGAATTATTCCCTCTTTTCTCCGACCCATTGGTCATGCAGGCATTAAATATGATTGAAAGGTTTCAGTAATAAATAATTAATGCATTTAAGGAATGAAAATAAAATGAGTACTAATGCGAGCAGGAAAAAGGAAGTAATTTATTCACAATTTCGGCCGATGAAACATTAATTTTTTGAACAAGACGAGGCAGGGAGAGAGAGTAAGGGAGAGGGAGAAAGTGGAAAAGATAGATGCTCCCTTAGGGTGTACACCGAGAAGTAAAAATAAGACCCAAATTCACCCCTAAGCCCCCCACCCCCGTAAGACTTGCGTGTCTCTAGTGACAAGACTAAGGAGGAGGAGGAGTAAGTGGCGGATGGGATGTGAGAGAAGGAAGAAATGGGAGACTGAGAGAGAGAGAGAGAGAGAGAGAGAGAGAGAGAGAGAGAGAGAGAGAGAGAGATGACGTAGAGGTAAATGAAAAACAACGGAGATGGAGGAATGGGAGGATTGGACCAGGAAGGAGAAAAATATGGGTGGTAGTCGAAGTGGAGAGGGAGGGAGAGGGAAAAAGGGAGAGAGAGAAGTCCCTCAGCGAGCTTTCAACAGCTTCCGACACGCAGGCAAACACACCAACACAGACGCGCGCACACGCACGCCTTCGTTTCTTTAGAACCGACTCACCCCCACCTCTTACTCCCATCTCACTCCCTCCATCTCACTCTATCCCTTCTCCTCCCCGTGTGGAGGCGGCCGGGGTTGGTGGGGGTGAGAGGGAGGTGAAGGGGATGGTGCAGGGGAGGGAAGAGGCGAGTCGACGCGGAAATTATGGATGCAAGGGAGGAAGAGGGTGCGGTCGGTTTCTGGGTGCGCGGAGGGTAGCGGGGGGAGCAGAGAGCGTGATGCCCGTAGGGGGTGTGTGTATGTGTGTGTGTGTGTGGATATTTCGGGATACCCGGACAGGAAGAACCACACCGCCCCACTCTCCTTTCGTGTGGAGACGGGGGCGTTTGCGGGGGAGAGAGCACAGCGGACGAGAGGAGGAACATCCCGCAATTCTTTTTCTTCCTCCTCTCTCCCTCTCGCACTTCAGACCTCGTTGTTTGACGTCTTCGCCGCCGCCGCCGCAAGGGATAAAAAAAATGTACTTTTTCCGTTTACGAAATAAATTTGAATGAAAATGGAGGTGCGCGTGTAATGTACGCACACACTGAAAAGCCAAAAATGCGGAACTAATTTATTCCCATTATCTTCTCTTAAGGCCGCGCGTGGTATGAGTCTCAGGAGCGATGGGTAAAAGGTCTTCGCTGAATATTTTAAGTGCATAACGTACTCGCAATAGCCTCGATAAAATGCTTGTAACATTAATAAATGGGGGTTAATACCCTGAGGCTTTCTGAACTAGA
The DNA here is from genome assembly GCF_022747635.1 of Hetaerina americana. Taxonomy (NCBI): domain Eukaryota; kingdom Metazoa; phylum Arthropoda; class Insecta; order Odonata; family Calopterygidae; genus Hetaerina; species Hetaerina americana. Next base: position 74,177,085 of record NW_027286874.1, read on the forward strand.
AGACTGAGAATGATAATAGAATAAAATTTTTCTTGGAGTGAAAATAATTATTATTATCATGTCAACAAACCACAAAGTACTAATGAACGTTTGCTACAACATTTAGGCTAAAATTTTAAGCATAATTAAGAATTTTATATTGAATTACATGGATGAGAAGGTCGTTTAATCTCGCTTCCAAAATCAATATTTAACACACAAAAACCGGAATATTGGAAGTATTTCATCATAGTCGATTAACCTGACAACTTTGTAAGCACACAGGTTAGAGCGACTGGAATGGATTCTGTTTTTTCTACTTCAATTTTATAAATTTGATTAATGCTTTCCATTTGCCCTCTTCTTCCAACATTCGCCCCAAGTAATGGATTGAAATGATCACGCAGAACTAATATGAACCCTTTGGGGTTTCGTGTTCAAGGAATTAAAATGTGGAGCTACAACTGAACGAATTAAATTAAAAATATAGAATCAATTCTTGAAAGAAAAGCTTTTGGAGCAAAACCTTCATCAAATCTTGGTAAACGCACATGATTACTTGAATTAAAAAACTTGATGATGAGAAATCTTTACTGGAATTTTCTGAAATTGTACCTTTACCAGTCGTATGAATTAAACCATTTATTAGTCATACCATGGACAAATCATAATTAAAATACTCGAATAAGTGAAACTTAAAAAAAACAATAAAAAAACTAGAATAAAATTCAAAGGATGTTTGCTTGAAATGAAACGGGTTTGGTTGAGATTCTTTTCAGGATAAATGTTTTGTTTCTTTTTTCCCATTAAAGTCATCAGGTTGCCGTGACGGTGTTAGATAGCGGTTTAGAGCAATGTTTCCACACTTTATGAAGGTCCATTACCTCTCGTTGTAGGAGACAGAGCCGTCTGAACGTTTCTATCTCGTCCATTCGCAATGAAAATTCTCTCAATCTACCATGTATCACATATACCTTGCCACTCACATGCTTGCATACATAGGTACGTGTCCCGGAGGTAGTCGGTCGGGGATACATTACAACCTCCATCCTAATGATTCCTTCCTCTTTGCATTTCTTCCCACACGCGTTAAAATTTGCTTTTACATAGATAGATCTATATTATGTTATAACTATACATATAATATACATAGTTATAACATAATACAGAGCAAGATTAAGGCTCTAAAATAACATGTAGGCGATTTGAAGTTATAAAATACTCGCCATACAAAATTAGAAAAAATATTCAAAGAAAGATTTTTTCATGACAGTGCTCAGAAAGGAAAGTGAAACATGTTTACGAAATGAATGACTGACCGGAAGCGCAAGCGTGCCGCCAACAATATGGTAATGCGCTCTCTGTATGACTTATGTTATGGAGCGTCACTGGAGACTCGTAAATAAGATACGCTGTGTATGTCAAAGGTCCCTACCGGACTTTTTTTTCTCTCTCCCCTTTCACCGGATTTCCCCACCATGCCTCGCAATGTTCCTGGATGAAGAAATTTGAAAGCCGGTCTGTCCGGAGAAAAAATTCCTTTATCTCGCCTCAGTTACGCCGCCATCTCGAGTTGTTCCTAGCAACAACGGGAGGAAAACGCATTATCGGCGAAAATGAAAAGTTTCATGAAGTTGGAGTGTGGCCCTGGCATGAAGAGTGGGTGGGATAATTTGCTGTAAGCGGGGTCATCAGGGGAGTGGGTGAGGAGGGGGAGGATCCGGAGACATGGAAGGAGGGAAAGAAGGTCGAATATAGGTGATTGAAACACCGATGGAACGTTAAAATACCGATTTACTGGCCAGTAAACTACTGGAAAATTTGGATTTAAGGAAAAATTATCCAATATTTTTGCAGAGGCCCCAAAAATCAAAGGAAAAAAGCGGGGGAGTTTCCGAGTGGAAACTTCCGTCAAAGGATATCTTTTCTTCAGTCGAGAAAAAAAGCAAACAATGAATTCGTTTTTTTAGCTCGCGTAAAATGTGGCAACTTAACCTTAAAAATTTTTTTCATAGCTTACTTGAAAATAATATTTTTTTAAAACGCTGAAATTTTAATTTGAAATTTAAATGGCAGCTGAGGTATCCAAGGAACATAATTTGGTAGATTTCGTACAATCACCTAGGAGTACCATTTATTACATACAATAGAATGGGTAAGCAAGTGATGATTTTATGCTTTTTATATTCTTCTTTTATAAGTTCTTCTTTATGACGATCTTATTACGTTATCAGGCGATAAAACAAAAATGACGACATGGGCATTTCATATGTTTCATTAAAATAGAATCTAAAAGGTAGGAGACCAAAGTTTAAAGATAAAACTACTTACTTTACTTAAACTGTATTTCTTAATCGCACTGCTCGGATAGATGATATTAAAATATATTCTGAAGAATTATTTCTATGGTATGGAGCAGACAATTTTAACATTATACATTATAGCGTTTGATCTGAATGATTATTTTGAGTTACGAGCGAATGTTTACAATATTTACAGCTAGGAATGCAGTTCATTAAGAAATATACCTTTATGTTGATATAGCAATACTGATGGAAAACCCCAAAGAACGTTTAGATTTTGTGAGAGAGAAACATTTTTTTGAAAGCGTAAATGGTAAATGTTCTCATTTCCATTTTTTGGATGCTGCAGCATCCTTCCGTACTGAACTCTATAAGGTTTATTTGGAAGACCTTTTCATGCTCGAGGAATATGAGAAGCCTGTGGCGCACCGTGCAATATTCGCGTGATTTAAGTGCGCCATAAATCTAATTTTATTTCAGGTACCTGATGATGCCATAAAACGATGAAACGCCTCGTGCCATTAAAAATATTTTCCTTGGAATACGATAGTAAGGTTGTTCTTCATCTAGGCTCTATGAATGCATAAATATTCCACTTAGTCGTACCACTCTAGCAGTGGAGTTTATTAAAAGTTGATAATTTAAATCGGTTCATTATCTTGAGGATTTCAAATGCTACAGATTAAGCGTCATTAAATATTTGGTCAATTTCGAATTTTAGTTATCTAATAAGGGCGTGCCCGGGAAAAGCCCTCCTGCTTAGTAATTTTAAGAATTTAAGATTGTAAGAATGACATGCTTCCTATAAGCTGGACGAACTAAAGTTTATCTCAATAGAACCCACGAAACATATATATATATATATATATATATATAGATGTATATATAAATACATATATATATATATAAATAAATATTTATGCATATATATACATATATATGTATGTATGTATATATATATATATATAATTATATATATATATATATATATATATATATATATATATATATATATATAAATATACACACACATCGTGTTTAAAAACTAGGAGAATGAAAAAGTAATGCACTCTAGGGTGCGGGAGTTCAGGACTCACGGTCTGTGTAGCACAGCGTCCACAGTCCGCTGATGGTGAGCTTCGAGAGGTACGACCTCTCCCCCGTGCCATTGTAGTGTGGGTTGGGCATCTTTTCCTCTGACTCCAACCACTGGTTCGTTCCCATGGCGATGCACACGATGACGAGCGAGAGGGTGGCCGAGAGCGGCGTCACGAGCCACAGCACGCTCACGGCCGTGTCCAGATTGCTGCCGGCCGCCAGGCCCCGGGGTCCGGAGCAGGCTGGCGAGGGCACGCCTGGGACGCCGCCGGGCATGCCGACGTCCTCCCGCCCCGGCCCGGGCCCTCAGCTGCGCCCGGGCGGAGCGACCCCCCCGGGAGGCGGGGCCCCTCGCGGAGGCCCCCTCGGGGTCCCCGGGCCCACCACCGCTCCCCCCTGGCCCACCGCCTCCCAACGCATGGCAGCGAGTCACCGGGGTGCGGGTCCGGGCGGCGGACCCCCGGCGGGGTCGACCCCTCGCCTCTTCCTCCCGGGCCTCTCCAACCCCCTTGACGGCCGGGCGGAAGTGTCACTGGGGGCGGTGGAGAAGAGATGCCGGAGACGAGCGGAGGCCGGCTTGCTTCTTAGAGGCATCGTCGCCGGTGGGACCTGCGGAAGGGGTATTTGACCATTAGACGATATGAGACATAAGTTTTGACGGTAGTAGAGGGTGATATTACCGAGCAAACAGATTTGACGGCCTTCTCGTGCGAAAGTGACAAAGGGTTTGGCGTATTTGATCAAGCTTGCCAGACTAACGTTAAATGTTACCGAACTCAGAACGGAATGGGATTACGGTGTGCCTTTTTACATTGGTAGATAGAATTATTAGAAATTTATGGTCACCTATTCTCGGATTCAAAGTAATATAACCATGGAGTTTGAAATGATTTTGTCATTTAGCCTACTTTACCAATAGAGTAAGAGAGCCAGATTTTAAATTACCCAAATTCCACAGATAAAAAGTCTTCATTTATACGTTCAATAAACAGTCACGTTTTGCCTAATCAGGCAGTGATGTTTAAGGAGAAAAAGCAACATAAAACGTCTAGGAAAGGCGAAAGGTAACTTGAAGGCAATGCGGTAAATATAAGGCTATAACCGTTGTTTTTACCTCATGAAAAATTACATAGTAAAACAAAATCGATTTCAATCCTTAAATGAAGAAGAAATTACTATTCAAGGCATCCCCTATTCAAGGAATCTATTAGCTCGCAAAACATCAATCCTTAGTTTGTTATTTTCTATCGTGAGAGTTTTACATAACAGTATGAAAACAGTGTTCAAGAAAATTTATCGAAGCGAAAATCGCTTACAATTTTGGATATATTATATTTCTATATTTTATTCTGGCCGAAAGCATGGCGCCAAAAATCCCAGTTCCAGTGAGGATGAGAGAAAGGAGCATTCAAATGTGGCTGACCGAGAGCTCGAGGTCTGTCTTGAATCCTCTCCCTAACAGACCCTATTTTTCCAGGCCTATTGTAAGGGTATCATTTTTTGCTTGATGAAGAAGCGCAAAAGCAGTTCCAAGATGCAGTACCAGTGGCAATTTGAAGCTTAATTATGTATTTTGAATATATTTACATGTGTTCTTGTCAAATATCATGGCAAAAATGAATATAATAAGAAATTAGCATAAGAAACGTCAGAATATAACAAGAGAAACGACATAAATAACATGAGATATTCATATGATGAATGTAATTCTGTTTTTGAATGTAATTCTGCTTTTTAATTGTGCAAAACAACAACTCTCTGCCTATATACAAGTATAGTCGTTGAATATCGTCTTATTTCTCAAAATATCTGCAATCCAATTAAGAAACAAACCCTTCCTCCTTCCAAAGCTTATGTAGCCAATTCATGTTATGGGCCACCTACCCAAAACATAGTTGATGAAACTCAGTAGCAAAGCCATGGTGGTGTGAATAAATAGTGGAAATGTACAAAGTGATTCTTTTAATCCAAATCAAATTAAAACCATAATTAATAAACCGAGTGAGTTTATACAATTTTCCTTCCATCCATATTTCTTGGAGAAATAAATATTTATTCAATATTTTGGAACTGTCATTAAGTCAATATTTGCCTTTATATACGATGAGTTTATAGTCTAACTGAGCATCTCAGTATTCATTTACGAATGCCAAAAATTTGACCAAACATTACCTTCTCGTGATGAGAAGGTAATGTTTGTAATGTAAGGCCCCTTTTGAGTGGTTTTTCCCTTGTCATTTCTTGTGAACTTTTAGTCAAAATTACGTCGGCAAATTATTTTACAAACAATGTTTATAGTTTGTAGGTGATATTTTCAAAACCCTTAAAATTTTTTACTTTTTGTCAAAAGTGCCCAAAGTAACAAAATTGCTGAATCCACGGTTTCAATCATTTTGAATCCAACAGTAGAGAGAGGGTCGACTGTTTGGCCACAAATCGGAGGGCTCGGATTCACATCCGATAGACTCTGAGCACTAATTCACCTAAGATGTGAATTTTTTCAAATGCAAGATATCCTTTAGAAGACGCAGGAAGCACGCGATAATTGAACTTCGTTTTCCTAACTTATTTCCCTTTTAATGGGTGAATCTTAGACAGAGGAGGGATGGCGACGCGGAAGAAATTGCTACTCTAGCCACAAATATCAAAATATCAAATATTACATTTCAGTGTGGTCTAACAATCCCGGATGAGTAGAACTAAGAAAGATTTTGCGTCCTGATAGGGACTAATCGATTGCTCCCCAAACTTACTCTACAACAAAAAATAATGATTCACAACAAACCACTTTAAATTTGTATGTATGTATATATATATATATATATATATATATATATATATATATATATATATATATATATATATACATTCAAACACGAAATCCCGCCAAAAGGCGAATAAATACTCATATATACAGAAACAGATATAAGGAAAAGGGATAGGAACACATATAAAGGACGAACACAATAAAGGTGTTAAACACACACCTTTATTGTGTTCGTCCTTTATATGTGCTCCTATCCCTTTTCCTTATATCTGTTTCTGTATATATGAGTATATATATATATATATATATATATATATATATATATATATATATATATATATATATACATATAACAAACTTGGACAGCAACAAAAAATATAAGAACACATAAAAAGATCACTCAAACGTTTTATGTGCTCTTATATTGTTTGTTACTATCCAAGTTCAATACTATTCAACACTTCCGTGTTACTTCGACGAAATCAACTGCAAAATTGTGGAACTATTGGAAAGGATGGAAAATTTAATAGAATGAGACGGAAATAGAATAAGATGGAAAATTCTGAATTGCTCTGGTTTAACAGTTATTGTTTCTTCTTAGCGCCAACCTTTCATTCCTATGATTACAGCAATCCGTAAACATTATAGCAACTAATAACCATCCGTGACCACACCACCCCTCCAGCTCTCCTATCCCTCCGTAAACTCACGCCGCCAATTCCTATCTACCCCTATTTTGCAGTATGCATGCATACCTCTTATGGACCTAGTAACGTGCATTGAATGCTGAGGGTGAACCATAAGAATTCAAACGCGCTGTACTAAATAAATATCTTTTGAAACATTAAAATTTAATTATTTTGCATAAACTAAATCTTTTCAATGCACAGTTTTTACATCTCCTCCCTACACATACCAACTCCCTAAGCTATTGGGATCGCCATGTAAAAGATTCATAATCCGATTTGAAAAGAGAAGTTTCAATCGAGATTCTAGGTTTTCGCTCGGTAATGCCTGGAAATCCAATTTAAATAGATTACGGCAAACGCCAAAGGAAGGAAAAAATCACGGGGAAGACAAAAATCATATGGAACTCATCTTTCCGCGTCGACCAATCGCGCAGTACCTTACTAGCAGGTAAAAGTATATAAGGCAGCCAAAAAGGGAGAAATAACTGTCTTGGCTTGAAGACGATGCACAAGTCGAGCATCAAAACGTCGGCCCAAATGGAAACTATCACACGATGGAGGATCTAAGAGGAATTTCTACACTCAATACGTTGGGAAAGCACCTGATCTTACTTTATTCCCCCCCCCTATTTCTTTGTTCCTAGATACTTTCCCATACACCTCCCTTGCTAAAAATTCCCACCTCTATCACTTTCCAAAATTGATATAATAATCATCAATTGATTTTGGAATGAAGTGGCTATGAAGCAAAAAATCTATACAAGTACCATTACGAGCAATACAGATATTACTGGAAGAATTTTAAATTATAATTAGCATGGATGAATTTAATACTTAGAACTGTTTCAAATGAAAGCAACAAAAAATGATTTTTTTTGTTTATATTATAGGAGGTTCATTTATTGACCTAGGAAAATAGGAAACATATAAAAATCATGGTACTTGCCGACCTATGTCTGCCATTGGATGAATTAATGAATCGGTGGAAACATATCACCAATTTTTATATGAAGTTATATTTTGATATTAGCGAGAAGAAATTTATATGGGAGAATAAAAAGAATTATGCGAACTAGTTTGTGCTCAATATCACAATATTTTATATATTGTTTTGGCTTTTATTTTATTAATTAATTAATTTTTTGTATGAGATCGTCCAGCATTTTTATGTTTTTGCAAACTTATAAAACAAAATATTTTGTAATTTTTCTGCTTAAAAAAATAAAAGTTGTTGTTTCACAAGTATTACTATAATTTCTTTCTTGAAAAGAAAATGTTTAGAGGTACATTTATAAATGATTACATTTCAATATTTTATCGATATCACATCAAATGAGATGGATGTTGGCACACATGGTTTTTTATAAATATTTAAGCAACTACAAGGTGTAGTGCAATGTTTTGGAAAAATGAAGACAACGGAGGTTATTGAGACCAAATAAATATTTCATTCTAATCCTTTTCGAAGTAATTTCAAATACTCATTCACCAATATCAATCAGAGTACTAATGTGACTTCAAACACACTTGTTTGTATTGAAATCGTATTTAGGAATATTTCGTTCAATTGAATAAAGCCGCCAAGCGATTATTTGAATCCAAATTAGAGGGGTTTCCACCCTGAGAAATCAATTTGCATTATCAGATCTAAATATCCCCTCTCTCGAAGGAGAGGAGAGACGATCCAATCGTTAATAACAAAGGGGAAAAGGAATGATGCTTCCATGTTAAATGCCTCCTCCACAATCAATTATTAATAAAAAAATAAGGTTTAAAAGTAGGAAGGAGAAAGGAGAAAGAAAACTCCTTAAATAAATTGGGGACCATTGAAGCTTCTATCTCCAATATAAGCAACCAAATCGAAACTTTGGATATATAAAATTTGCAGTTCATCTGAAAAAGGAATTATTTTAATTGAATTGGATAACTGCCAAGGTTCCCATTCTAAAATGTCATCCGAAATATTCTGGTGCGTGGCTTATGCCTTAATATCTTTACACCCTGGGCGCTGCGGTGGTGATGGTCACTAATATTCATAATTGTTGAAGCAGAAGGTTGCCCGATGTATGAATAACCAAAGCAAAAACATAAATGTTTAACAATTAATGAGACCTTTCTTTTTTCACGTGAGAGAGATGTCTGATTTTATTAATTTCGCTTCCGAAATTCATTACTTTCGACTGTAAATCAACATTCACATATTTTATTTTTATTGTCTTTTTCAATTACCATAAACGACGGTAGTTAAAATTTTGTTTGCGAGGAGAAATCAAAATAATATATTTGAACAGTAAAAATATTAACACCAAATGCAGGAGACCTTTCGACAGCTGACGAATTTGGGGCGGGGGGCATTGCTGTGCTAATTTATTGAGGATTTGTTTATCCACTGAAAAATTAAATAATCACTTAAATTCTCGCCTTTATGGCAGGTTATTTAATCAAGTCCACAGCTATGACCAAGTAAAAGGTAATTTGCCGTTTGGCCCCCATCCTTAAAATTTTCACGAAGTAATGTATTTGAGAAGATTAATCCCTCTGGGATATTAATGTTGAAAACCAATATATTGCACAACTAGTATAATAAGATATTAGTACGATATTAATAAAGCATTCTCCGACGTGGAAATATTTCCTAAGTAAATGTTTCCCGTTTAAATAATCACTACCGCAGATTCACATCGCATTAATTCATTTCCCTTTGTATCCTTGAACGTAGGTAGCACGCCATACTTAAATGTAACACGTGTTACATATACACAACGCCTGCGAAGCGATTTGATGCGATGGTTCGAACAGAGCATTTCATTTGATTACGCAAATAATTCTGCTCCTTGGATATGATGGTTCAATTTTCCAGCAATTTCGAAACATTTGGAATAAGTTATATTCCCTCAGTGAGAATTTATAAAATAATAAGAACACGATAAAAATACTGCGGGGCATAACCATGATGAAAACCCGTGCATGACTAGTTTAAGAAATTAGCTCAGCCTGATACGCACAATGCTAATTTATGTGTTAAATATTTTAATTAACTTATAGGTGGGTTTTGAATTTAAATTTTAAGAATCAGAATAGTCTCATCATAAGAAGAACAAGCGACAGATTGCCGTGGGGCTAAGTAAAGGAGCTCAAACCGAGTGCTGCTTTTCAGTGGAAAAAATAGAAACTATTCAAAGATGGTAACAACATCGCGATTAACCAAGATATATGGAAATTTAAAGAGAGGGGAATGTTCCATCCTATAAGGTAATTAATATGATAGATAAGATTCGTGAAAAGGAAAATCATGATTTTCTTTCTAAATATTTAACGAAGGAATTCGCCATAATCACTTCTTTAAATATTTACGAAGTAATTTCACCAGAATGATCATAATAAAATGAAAAAGGAAGCAGAAATGATCGAAATGGATTATTTACCCGTTACTGAAATTCCGCGAGTATTCCAGGTTTTTCAAATAGGCCCAATTCTCCCGAACATTTAATCTTTTTAACGGTATACATATGTGGTAATAATTATACAATGAAATCATGGAACTGACAGGAAACGGTTGGTCATCTCGTTTTGAATACGAGTGCGTAACTTAATTATAATACTGTATGCCGGAAATGGACGCGAATACGTGATGAATTTGAAATATGTACATCATCATGCTCAGATATTCCTCTGAAATCGCACTGCAATAAAGAAATAATAATGACAATATTACACTAAAATCGTACACCCCGTTAAAGAACGTCAGCAGTGGCTAGGGCAGTATCATTTTAGTTGCATTACGAATTTGCAATACTAGCGTAACATTATATCGGCAAGGGACCAACAATGACAGGTTAAAGAAAATATGCGAAGACATATTAAAAGTAAACGCAGAGTCAGAGTAATTGCCATTAACGACGACAAAGATAAGTGCATACCTAAGTGTGTATGAAGTATTTGGAACAAACTGTAAGACTGAAGTAACATGCTTGTATGAATCAAATAAAAAAACTGAGATGGTTTACAATTAGAAAACTCTTTCCTTAAGACCGACTAAGGAGTTTTAGCAAACGGTTTACATATAAAAAAGAACCAAGAGAAGAAAATAGAGATCAGCATAATTAAGGAATATAGAGAAATAAACAATCGATATAGCCCAATATGCACACTAAAATATGGCATCGATAAAAACACGAGAATAAATGGAAAAGCAAGAAAATATATTTGTTCTCGTAAAGAAAAGGTAAAGAAATGTGACGATTTTCTCATACATTATGGGATACATGCATTAGAATATTGTATTAATTGATAGGAAGATAAATAGTTTGAGAGAAGGTCTACATGCATTAATTGAACGGAGAGTGGCAAGTAAAGTAACTCCTGCCCTTAAGCAATTGTAATGAACTATAATAAAGGAGAATTATTAGAGTTTTTACTTGGAAAGGAAGTACGCATGTGGCAGCAGTTGAATGCACGCCATTAAAGTAATTGTTTTCAAATTATCAATATAGGATCGTTTAATGGAGAGAAGAATGGCGATCAGGGGAAATGAAAATTTATGTGGACAACATTTTTGGTTTTAGAAAGTGGATGGCAACTCTTAACGAAATTGCAGTAGTGAGACGTTCAATTTAAAGGAGGCGTTCAAGATATCTTTGTCTTTTTTATGATTTTTTCAATGGGTTTTGTCATGCGTAGAATGGATACACGTACTTTTACAATATTATTTCAGACAAACCGATCCGAAAGAAAGAATGAGTCTTATCCAAAGTAACGAAAATCTACCTACAAATGTTGAAAAGGTAAATGAGATTCAGAGGAAATTATTAAATGGGGGTGTTGGAGAACGACGAGGGGTTAAAGGAAGAAGATATTAAGATACAATGAAGAAGTAAATAAGGTAACACAAGGGAGAATTTTAGGCAAGTGGCAGAGAGGTAGGAAGATCATGTGCATTTTGTAGTGATTAAGGAAAGAATAAAATTATGTGGAAAAATAGTGTAAGTAGGTTTAATACTGATTTCCATCTTTCATAACTGTTTGGTAATCGCTGATTGATGCGTAATAGTTTTCACATTACCGTTTCAGATCTACCTTTCGGGCGATAAGAAAATTCTTGATATGTTGGTAGGTTAATCTCCAATAGGTCGGCGTTGTATATAGAGGCGCTCGAGCGAAAATTATTACATCTTTAGACGAAAATTACAAGAAAAAACTTTTGAAAACGGCAAAATATTTCCAGCCATGTAGTTGGAACTTCGTAGCGACCATAAGAGACACAATTTTGGCTCGATCCTCGTCCGATAGGGTCACCACAGCCCGGGCGAGGTAAGGTGCAACCAAAGCTCCTCATTTACATTCTCAGTGCCATGTTCCCTCCCTCTCCTATAGTACCTTCGGAGAGGCGACGGATTCCAACTGCGTGTGGATTTTATTTCCTTTAATCTGGTAGTATAATGCTCGGGACGGGATTTACCTTTTTTTACATTTTACGGCTGCACTCTTCTATCTTCCTCGTGCGAGAGAGAGAGAGATAGGAGTGCTTCTGTCTCTTATAAACCTTCAGTGAAGCCTCTTGGACCTCGTGCTATTGAATAAAACCACTTCCCGGATCCTCTTTTCCTCACATTTACATCTCATTTACCTTTTCATGCATTTTTGAAATGGCGACGAAGAACGATACAGCGTCGATGATTAAACGCGACAGTGCTTTCGTGTTTAAAATCTCTCTCTAGGCAACCAGGGAAAATGTTATATGGATAATGGATAAACAGACAACGGTTTAAGGAACCTTCTTCGACTGTGGCTATTATTAGATGCACTTATCGTAGATGAAGAGGAGGCGCAAAAGACATTAAGATTATGCCAAAGACCTACTAAATCCAGGCTTTATTTTTCATCATATGCCGTAACAGATTCATTATTACTAACACATTGCCTTTTGGTTTCTTTTATCATCATCCATCATCAACATTCTGAAGGGAAGCAGTTCAAAAATAAACTTCAACGCTCACTTATACGCTTTTAGCAAAATTAGGTTCATGTGGATTGATTCAAGATCAAAAGAGAAATACTAATGCGTTTATTTCACCCAAAATCTTGGCAATGATACCTCAATCACCGACTGAATAAATCCATTTACTCATCTAATTCATGTCTAATTCCTTGAGGAATATTTATAAGTTCAAACTAATGTGAACAAATTTTTAGCCATTTATCGGCACGAAATCAACTAACCGGTTTACTTGAAAAGATGCAGTCGACATGTTAATACACTGTGAAAAATGTAAAATTTATGAGATATTTTCATTACTATTAACTATGTAGCTAACAATTATACGGAGAGGTACAAACAAAGCAGCATCACGCAGCTAAGGTCAGCAAAAATGCGTCAATGATTTTTAAATATGACAGTTAAGTAACCATATTTAACGTTTATTTTTAGGAGTTAATCATATTATTCAGTCCCTCACTCAACTAATTACTACAATGTAATTACTCTGATTTTTTTCATAATCGTACGAATATGAAAAAAATAATTTGAAAAAGAGTTAAAATTGAGCCATAATTTCTAATAATGACGTTAAATAATTCCTTAAAAAATTGTCACGCAAAATTAGAGTAGGGAAATAGAATAGTCTGTTTGAATTATAGTTTTCTTTCTTTATCTAACATAACGGCTATTCGAAGCGTAAAAGGGATTATGTAGAATCTGGGAATAAAATGAAACAGCTGACAACAACTTCCATAGTTGAACCTCATGCCACATGTCGGCGATTACATCCAAGGGTGCTTTGCCGTATTCATCAATCGCGAGAGCCGAAGAATAATGTCAAGACGATCAATGAAAGAACGGCATCCGATGCGTACGTTCAAACCCAGGCCTTCGTAAAGTAAACCCAGGCTCAAGAAGTTTGAATTCCGAAGGAAACTTCCTGTGTCTGACAAAATACGATAACTTCCTGTAGGAGGAGCTGCTGGAGGGATTTGGAGGACCCGAACATAAAATCTAACAAGCGTCCCACTGTTCAGGAAAACTTTCGGAAATAGCTAGGGTTTTGCATCTGTAAGAGTTATCTTTATCCTTTAAAAACATCCCGGAAAATTTCGTAATGGAGGTTGATATAAATATTATAATAGGAATTTATGAGGGAACATAACAGATGCTCAACTTCTTCAGAAAAAGAGATAAGGAGAAAAGTCCTTGCAAAACGATCTCGGCGCAACAGAAATTTATAGAAGTTCCTTTACCATCACGAAAGTTCTTAAATTACATAAAATATGTGGATGTAGATGTCTCTCAAGTAGAGTGCATTTTGGAGTTCACGTTATTAAATTTTTTAAAATTAAAAATGCCCGAATGACAATTAATAATTAAGAGATCTTTTACCTTTAATGATATGCGGAAAAGTTAATGAACACGTTATTCGGACTTATGAACATGATCTTTGATGAGCATTAATCTTTGGTCAATATTGTATATCGGATAGAGTAGGACGCATTACTGTAAAGATAAATTCTAACATTTCAGGGAAGTTATAGTGAATTTTTCCGTTAAGCAAACCGCTAAACGTGTTCTAGTCTTTATAACACCTATTAGATTACTAGCTCAGTAGAAATTGGCAAGCGAAGATTATGATGGCTTCAAACTTGAAAAAAAATAACTACTACGGATGGAAAGGATACATAAACTGGTGCCAACGGTTTTTGGCCATTTCCAACGAACGACGTGTGTCCTCCCCAACTTAGCGCCGTTATCAAGTTACTTCGCTGCAGGACAGAGATCATTCCAGTGTCGCCCCTGAATATACTTATCGTCCGGGAGACGCCCTCATGTCTAGGCCGTCACGCCTTGCGACCATCCTAACCACTTCCCAACACTTGGCACAATTTCCGTCCCATTTTGGAAGCCTCAGAAACCACTTTCCAACTATTTTAGGGCGCGGTGTCCCAATGTGTGAACCCCAAAACTGCTTCCGTTCCACCAACCAGTGCTGCAGCAACGGTGACGCCTTGTGGCAACTCAGGCAATTCCGTTCGTCACCTCGCTTCATAATCCTTTCCATCCCCCTCGATTCCCTCATCCACACAAACGCTCTTCGTACCGTGAGTGCCCTTCAAACAAAGCGGGGAAGCGGGATTGACTCCGAGTTAGAGGCGTTTGTTCCGGATCGCGCGCGTCGGGAGGAGTGGGCGAACGAGGCGGGTCAGCGATTAGCTCCGTCGCTGCCGCGTTCCTCTATCCAGCCGCGCAGGGGTGGGGGGCGAGATCATCATGCTTTATGATAGAGATACGCGCGGCGTTGCCTTCATGGCGGGCGTGCATATTACCGAGGACGAGATCGAGGCCGTGATGTCTTACCGTTTTCATGTTAGACCTTGTTTTGAGAGGCTTATAAATTTAGCGGTGTTCATTCCGCGTCCATTCAAGCCCTACCTTAAATGGTAGACTACCAAATAATAATAAGTTGTGCTGTCCTTATCCTTTGGTCATAAAAAGGAACTTCGTAAGGAAAAAGGGAAGTGCTCTCCCTATAAGATTTGTTATTGTTGGAGTCTAAATCTAGGAAGAAATAAAATCGAAGGCATAAAATGTACAAAATATCAATTTAAATCCTCAGCTATGGGTAACATGGTTAATATAGAATTTGATATAAATACTTAGATCCCACAAGAGTCCTCAAGAACTAGTAAGGCGAGGATCGTAGGATAAAGGAAAAATAAGGAAAGGGGAATGAAGTGCTGAATTTTGTCACATGCACTTCATCTACATAATACCCCGAAAGCCGCCACAAGGGCGTGTGGCGGGGGGTGTAAGGCCACCACCCGTAAAAGGGAACAAAACCATATACAAAATCAACACATTCAAGCAATTCTACACCCACAGTGGCGCATACATTGATGCAAAAATCCTTTCAACTTACACGCATGCAAATACATATACTATCAACAAATAAACTATTGTACCTTAGGACGCATTAAAAAAATTATCCAATTACGTGCAAGCTAGAGTTTGAAAAGTAGGAAGGCGATATCCCACTGCCATATGAACATGCAACATACAAAGGTCTCCTCCCTCAAGGACACAGGTAGGAAATATGACCCAACGCTGTTAGCTGGAGATAGCGGGAGTGTCCCCCCCATAGAAGAATGGAAGGGAAAACTTAAAAACAGGCAAAGCAGAGCAAGCAATACTATAAAGAGCACTGCATTATTTAATGGCATTCTAATGCGGTCATACTAGAAGGGTTTTGACCACGAAGCACACGAGGTTGGTGAAAGTGCATGAAATTGAGTAGAGCTATTGGAAAAGAAAATACTTTTTTCTTCCACATACATTTTACTATGCTCAACCTAGGTTTTGACTTGCAAAGTCATCATCCGGTGAGGTACAGAAGACACAGCTTTGTATACTAGACAGAGGAGAGGAGGGGGGAGGTGCTGGTAAAGTGGGAGGAGGGGAAAGAGAAGGGAAATAGGTGTGTGTGTATGGGGGAGGCGGAGAGGGCGGTTGAGTATGGTGTCAGGGGGGAGAGGGGCTGAGTAGAACCAATTTTTCCCTAGACGCTGAGGGTTGCAAGTGGAATTATTGCCTATCTATAACCCTACAGTTGTTATCCCGTATTGTCCGTGGGAAGAGTGAGTTCTTGAGTCTGCTGATTCTGGCGTTCATTTCCCGAATTTCATTTACATGATCTTAGCGACCAATATATGTTGGAGTACAAATAATTTGCGAGACCTCGATGTTGAAACATGCGGATCTGAATTTATTTAGTAAGTAGGCACCCCCGAGGTCACTTGTATGCTATAGGAAGTAGCGCCGTTAAGGACTACCCTCGGTTCCCGCTCTGAAAGCAAGTCTTCAATCCAATTTATTACGCCCGTTTTCATACGTTCAACCTTGAATTAATGAATAAGTCTGCCATGGGGAACCTTATCAAAAGCCTTTTGAAAATCTAAAAAGATCTCATTCACTTCCCTACCATTTTCACCCGATAAAACTATGTCATATGTGAATAATCCTAATTGGGTCTCGCATAAGCGGGGTTTCCTTAATCCGTGTTAATTGTTACTTAAAAAGTTAACGTTGTCAAGGTATTTCATCATGGAAATGACAATTATGTACTCCAAAATTTAATAACACATACGTAGAAGTGAGAGAAAATGGTCTGTAATTACTGATATCCCCTATAGCACCACTTTTAAAAATAGGCGTTATTTGCGCGGTTTTCGTACTTTAAGGGACTTTGCACTCTGTTAGGGATTTGTTAAATATAACTTCGAGGTACGAGGCGATGTTTGGAGCTAAATGTTTTATCACCCTAGCTGGTATATTTTCGGGACCTGGGGATTTGTTCATCATTTCATCCCTCATCCCCATCCTTCATTTGTTCATCACGTGATATCCCTCCCCCTTGATTTAAAAGTTTAACCACTTGGACATGGAGATTTTCGCTAAATTCACGTAAATACTGTGCCAAGTCTTCATTCTCCAATTAATTAATGTGAAACCTACTCTGCTTATAAAGAGAAAATAAGAGGCAAGGGCTTATAAGTATTGATACACAAAATTCCTCAACCAAGTAAAGGAATTTAAAATTGCTTTGGATTCATTCAGTTCATTAAACAAAAATAAATATGGTTGTTAATGTTGAAATCATTCGATACTTCTATGTAAGTTGATCGAAAGAACCACCATAATTTTTGGCCAAATAACATTTATTAGTAGTGACAACCAACATGGGTTTATTTCTCTTCAATTCAGTTTTGCAGTATTTTTCATGGAAGTCGACAGACAGCTGTGGTCATTTGTGCCATAGGGGATGAATGAGAAAGGAGGAAGGTTGGAGAGAAACCTAGCGTCGGCATTAGCCTGCTGTTAACGAAAGGCGCCAAGGGGTCCATAGTTAAACGTCCCATCCGACGGACGGCATAGTCACTGAAAGTGCTCTCCACAAATCACCTCAACTAGGGATCGGGATACCACTGCAATGTAGCCACCGCCTTCAGGATTCAAACCCGAACCCTCTGGGTGGGAAGCCAGTACGTTTAGACACCGCTCCACCCCAATTCCCTTTCAATTAAGTCTAATTTACAAAGTTGTCTTCATATGCATACTTGATTCCAGTAAAGCTTTCCAAAAGGAATTTTAAGATAAAATCTATGAAAACATATTCCTGAAAGAGAGAATTTGTATACATTCGTTCGGTTTTCACTCTTTTGGTATTATGATGATGAGTTTTAAGAGGGAAGTAAGAGGTACGTAGTGAATACGAGAGTACGAGATAGTTTCAGGCTAAACTTTGTGGAATTCCTTCATGATTAGGGTAGAGTAAGAAATGTTGGACTTACACGCAAAGATTTATTTCTTCATGATTCCTTACTTTCGTTTATTACGTCACCTGCAGCTAAAATTCTTCGGCAGCAAATTTCGCCGGTGCAACCGCAAGACGAGCTTAGATCAAGAGAGAACTACACGAATGGTATATATCAAGAGGGATTCCATCTTCCACTGCCTGTTTTCATTATTCATAGAGTTGACCTGTTCCCCGCATTGATTGGGTGGAATGGTCGGTCTTGGATAATAGTGTCCGTTAGAGAGCGAGTGAAGTCGCGTTTAAAAAGGCTGCCCTGAGTAAAAACATTGAAATGTCAACCAAAGACAAAGAAACTGAGTTCAAACTGCCCCCTCAAACCATAAGATTCAATGAAAGGGTTATCAATCTCTCTAATCACACTTTTCAGCCCGAGGAACGGAGTCTTCTCCAGAAAGACCTCATATACAGTTCCAATGTCCGAATAACCATTAAGGATCTAAAAAATCTCTCTGTAGATTGTGATTTGGCTCTCGGCAATGAAAACGTAGGATCACAAGAGTTAATTTCAAGGGAAATAGCGAAATAAAGGAATTCCTTAAATTTCAAAAGTGGGATCACGAGAAGTAATTAAGACTATCTAATCCCTAAAACAGTCCATTAAAAATGAGTTTATTGTCACGAAAGCAGATAAGGGGAGTTCAGTGGTGGTAATGGACAAGGAGTCCTATGTAAAAATATCTGAAGACTTCATTTTGTCTAATAAAATAGTCAGATTTCCTGGTGATCCCACAGCAGAACACCAGAAAGCAGTCAATACATTATCGTTCAGATGTGAAGTGTTGCTAAAGCCGAGTGATGCTATCGAACTTGTACAAATTAATCCCAAATCGCCCAGATTATTTGGTCTTCCAAAAGTACACATAAGTGATATCCCTATCCGACCAGTGGTATGTAGTGACTCCGCACCAGCCCACCTACTTGCTCATACGTTCAACTACATACTTAGATAACATGCTCATTTTACCCAAAAATACGATATCAAGAACTCATACTAGCTCACGAAAAGGTTCTTAGATATAGTACTACCGCCAAAATGTATTACGGTGTCCTTCGATGTTACCAATATGTTCACAAGTATCCTAAGGAAGGAAGCTCTGAAACTAGCTGATATATCCTACGTAAAGGCTACAAAACCACCTCATGTGATTAGCGTATTGTGTGACATATAAGCATTATGAGTGTCAGTTGGCGCCATTATTCCCATACCGCTAATTTATCTTCGCCATCTTCAGTATTTTTTTAAAATTAGGGAGTCCATTGAAGCATGCGCTTATTTTATTACAGGCCAGATGTGAGTGTGAAATCCAAAACAAATATTAACTAACACTTATTAAAACATTTTTGGGTGCATTAAGGTTTGTTTGGTTCCTTTTTACAAGCACTGCATAATTTTTAGCACCAATTAATTATACATTCTTTTTAGTGCACTATTTCAGGAAAATTATGAATCACTTGTACATTACAATTTTTAATGGATGCTTATTCCTCCACAGACCATCACATCACATAAAAAAAGGCAAAATTTTCCTCCTCGTTTTCAAATAGATTAAATTTACGTACGTGAATAAGAAAATTTGAAAAGGAATGCCATTGTAAAAAGCTTCCCAGATGGCCACCAGATATTACCACTATGCACGGGGGCAACCTATCCGTCGGCCATGTTCAGTCAATTGATAGGAAAGTCTTGGAAGCAACTTTTATTTTACGGATTTCAGTTTAAATAAGTTTTATATCACAATCCATCCAAGGTACGGGTTGGGTGTTCATGTATATTTGCTGGCAAATTGTTAAACCTATCAGGAATCAATCATATTGACATCGACCAAGCTCTTCTAAGAGAGATTTTTAAGTTTAAGTTTTTCATTTTAAAGTACATATACATTTGATTTTGATATTTTAAATGAAAGTTGAACTTTTCGTGAACAGGTGATAACCTTCCATAATGACGCACAAATATTGTTAAGTTTCGATAAGAGGAGGTTCGATTAACCCTTGTATCAGAACAATTCATATTTCTCCCTTTTCCTCGTCTGCTGAGGTCCTGTGATTGAAACTCATATAAATGTGGAAAAATTTTGGAATAATACGATTTTCATTTTCACGAAGAGGGGTTCTAGGTATGAAATCAAACTCTTGGTTGGTAATCGCACAAAACGAGATGAAAAAAACTCTTTCTTGTTTCGTTTCGTGAGATGAAACTCTATGGTTTCCCTTCATCTAATCTGTGCCTTTCATCGAGAATGTATTCTAACCACGAAGGAGCATTGGGTTGGGCGTACTCTTATCATTATAATATATTATTATATCATTGCGAGGGTTGGAATGCCGTTGATAGAGCTATTACTATTCATGTGTATAGTTTTCCTTTCCTATCTATCATAAGCCTACAACAAACGAAGCGTAGGTTCTTTCGCACCCTACTCTCCATTCAACCCCGTTCCCAGGGTCGCCCCCCGGGAATTTCAGTTCGAATTGATGTCTTGGGTCGGCAGTTACGCCTCATTACCCCTTCATTCCTCCCTTCTCCACTTTTGTTCCAAATAACACCCTGGTAGCACCTTCATGACATTCAGGGATTTTCCTTATTCGAGCAACTAAACAGCTCGTCGAGGGAATTTAAATTTACCTGTAAAATGCTATTGAAATATTACCACGAATACGATCGCATGCATCATATTTTATACATACATGCTTAACTTTCCGATTTTCTCTCATAATTCAGTGTTTTATTCTGAGATGGATTTCATATTTATTTTGAGAACGCATAATACTATATTCGTTAATTTTAAATGCCCGTTATGTTTAAGGAACTGGAATTAATGGCACATATTCTCATTTACAATCGAAATTTATTAGATTATAACATATTATTAAAATATTGTAAATGCGAAGAATGGATGTTCTTTCGGATCTCATCTCTCACCAATTTTCAATTTAAGTCTACCAACCACGAACAAATGGAGACTAAAAAAATTTTCATTTTTGGCCAAAAGTTGAAAAATAACGCTTTTACTATGCAAACTGAAAATGAATTGGAAAACATTTTAATATGATATTAGAAGACGATGGTAGTTAAAAAAAATTATAGAGGAGCCTAAATAGGTCATTTCATTATACTTTTGCACGAGCTTAGACTCCATGAAATACCGTTTATGAGGAGAGGTGAAAATGATGGGAGAAGAAATTTTTATTTATACGCTTCTGATGCAATGCCATTTAAAATTAGAACATTATTTAATTTAATTGTCACTCACTGACCATTGGAAATGAAAAAATAGTAACTTTGTGATTCCACAAAAAATGTGTTACGATACGACCCGGGTTTCGACGTTCAACGCCATCTTCAGGTAACAAATCTTACATAAATCTGTCTATATACGAGTATAGAACCTCGCGTAGTATACATATATAAATGGATGTCTGTAAGAGTTGTTACCTGAAGATAAAGATGACGACAAAGTTAGTCTTTTTTCATTTCCAATGCGAATCGATTCCGTAAAGTTACGCCGGATATCATCAATTATTTGTCAATTTTGAATACATAATTATTGCTCCACCAGAAAGGGACATATGTTTCAAGCATTAGGGCTGCTGAACGTGTTAAATAGAAATGTAACAGGAATGCTAAGATTACTACTAAGCCAAACGACTGAACGTGTGAGAAGAGTAGACAGAGATTTTTAAAATCTAGTGAGTGATCCAATGCAACAATTTCAGAGCGTAAAAATCATTCGCCTTGACTGGGACTCCCAGTCAGGGCGAATGATTTTTACGCTCTGAAATTGTT
This sequence comes from Hetaerina americana, assembly GCF_022747635.1. Classification (NCBI taxonomy): domain Eukaryota; kingdom Metazoa; phylum Arthropoda; class Insecta; order Odonata; family Calopterygidae; genus Hetaerina; species Hetaerina americana. The sequence goes on from NW_027286874.1 coordinate 74,199,068, forward strand.
GCATTGAAATGCACATTAGCGGATGACTCCGTTAAAAGTTACTGTTGCGGCATCTCCCGCAGTTTCTTTGGAATTTGTCAAAGGGAAAACACCATAAGTGTTTAAAGTTGGCTTTAACCTCGTGGACAGTGGCGCCTCGCGCACGACTACGAATGCATGTGACATTGTATGTACGGTATTTCGTCATAACATCTAGTTCCTTTAAAAAAAGCCCCAAAATTTCAGAGTTTAAGAGGACGCCTCGGTAGCTTAAGTGGCTAAAGCACTCGACCGGATATTGAGGGATCTGGGTTCGGGTCCCAGTCAAGGCGAATGATTTTTACGCTCTGAAATTGTTGCATTGAAATGCACATTAGCGGATGACTCCGTTAAAAGTTACTGTTGAGGCATCTCCCGCAGTTTCTTTGGAATTTGTTCTAGTGAGTGATGTTTTAAAGATTTCCGATGTCAGGTGAGTGGGAACCAATTGAATTCCCATTTCAAAAAATGTCTGGTGTATCTCCATGGGACGAACGATCGGTGGGAACTCCACATACCACCCCCATTCCGCTTCCACACACCAGCACGACCCCCTCTCCTCTCAGCCACCCACTCCCCCCTTCCTCGCGGTCGACAACCGCAAGCGGCGATGCAGGAAATCCCCCTCGCCCTACCTCGAATCCTCTTACTCCGCCCACGAGAGCCAACTTCCCGGGGAAGAGGCGAAAATCTCTCTCTCCCAACGAAGCCGGCCGTCCGCACGGCGGTCGTCGGGGAAACTTTTAAACACCCCCCCCCAACCCGGCTCCCCGCTAACTCTTTTTCCCTCCATCATCCTGCCCCCCTTGCTCGTATGAACCGCTCCCCATCGGAAGCGACGAGGTCTCCGGCCATCCCTCCGGCTCATCCGACTCTCGTGTCCGATCCGCTGCGTGCCATGTCGGGACTTGTGGGGACGAACGTTGGCCGGTGTCCTCACGATGGTATTGCTCACCATCACCAATCTCCGGGTTTCCTCCCATAAGAGCCCTGGGAAGGGCCCAACAATGGGGTAATTTGGACTTAAAGGAATCTAGGATCAAGGATTTTTTCTCCCCTCTATGACCCACTTTGCCTAAGTGCTTATCCAATGAAATATCATCGTAGATTATCGTAGACTCGTAGAAGTATTATTAAACACTAGGTCTACAATATTATTGTTTACGGAGGATACATTTCGGGATTGATTTTATGAATCTAATTCATCACAGAGACAGTGAAAATATACTTTTAAAAAATTCACTTTATGAATCCCATTAATTCTATTATATAGCAAATATTATATTTTGTTTTCAATGTATTATTTGAACGGATAGGCACCACGTTCACTTCGGACTTAGCGCTTGATATTCAATCAATATGTGCGTGCACGTTGTGTGAAAGTGGCACACGATCCGTCCCACCCGAACCAAATGAATCGGATAATTCGATCAATTAAGACAATTACCAAAATTAAACTGATTTCTCCAATATCATTTGACCATTAGCTAGTTAAAACAGGTGCCAACCAATCATTTGGTATTCACAAGTTGGTGACAAATTATGGATATGTTTTTCAGCGTAAACTTTCCATATTTTTTTCATTTTTTATTTCTATGGTATTATTATTCAATTCACGAATTTAATCATAAAATTAAATATTTCGTCCTTTTATTCTATGTAAAAAAAATGAGAAAACCAGTAAACACATTTTTTTCCACAATAGTAGGATTGAGTCGATTTAAAAAAATTATTACCAGAGTTGGTGCATTTACTAAAAATTCTTCAAAGTAGTACGTCTTTTGCGTCCACACACAGCTGCTGCCGGGGTTTCCACGCCTCGTGCGCCTTCTGGAATGAGGGACACTCAGAATGCTGCTAAGCTTTCTCGTCACGGCCTGTTGTGACGCTTCCACACCGAGCCGTGGTGACGTCCTTTCAGCACCAAATTTAGGCGGGATAAGAGGGTGAAGTCTAGTGGGGCAAAGTCAGGGCTGTATAATGGCAGAGGTAGGGTTGCCACATTTTGCCGGGCCAGGTAGTCCGTTACTTGGAGAGTACTCGCCGCACTAACTTTGCACATACCTTTCTCATGCCTATGTTTATGTTCACACATCTTTTCCTATCACTTTTAGGGATACCAAGTTCATCAGAAACCATGCAAAAACTTAATCTACGATCCCTGTCCAACGAAATCTTCACTCTTACAGGATTTTCGACACTTTTTGAGGTCAAAGGGTGCCTTGAACGTTCGGTGTCTTCAACATCTTCTCTACTCTCCCGAAACAACTTGTACCACTCCGAAATACCCGATCTACTCATGGCGTTATCACCATAAGCTACCTTAAGCATGTGTTGGGTCGTTTTCCCGGTTTATCCCAGTTCCACGCACAATTTGATGGTGTATAGATGTTTCAATAACCTGTTCATTGCGGAGTGTAACGGGGTCACGCTTTAGAAGTTTTGCAAACCAACGATCCCCAATTTTTAAAGGCTTAGAGCCAACTACCACTGGCTTTCAGCCTCTCTCGAGCTCAGCTAGAGAAATCGCCACTAGTTCGTCCCTCTATCTGGGACAAAATATGTCCTACTACCCTTGGAAGAGACCTTGTATGCCTTTTATACTTACTACTAAGTTACTAAACACATACTTAGTCAACTTAAATCTATAAAATAACTGATTATTGTAAAAATTCAAAATCATGAATAAATTATATTCGATGCTATTTAATAAGATTGGAAAATTGTAAGGCTCTTCTTCCACTTGAGTACTTTACTTCGCAACAGTTGAGTCTAGGATAAGATATTAGATTGAAATGCGGAGCGTTGTTTAAATATCTCATGCGAATAAAATGGAAACAATCCAAAGGAAATTGTGGAAGGGAATAGTTTATGCAGATCACTATCCTATAGGTTAAAATATTTGTCCTATTAAAAATACTTGTATGAAAATTATAATTTCCTGTCGACGAAATATTTGGCCAACAAGAATATATCATGTAAAAATTTCTGTAGGGAATAATTCGAAAAATCTACATGCAAACATATACACAATTTTGATACTGTGCTTCGAGTATATACTGAATTTGGTTGAAATCTACATACGGATCTACATCCAAAATCATAGAAAAAATACTGAAATGGAATTGAATTCATACTGAAAGAACGATGTACAAGATATATCGTTACTTACTTGCTTAAAACTTAATCTATCGTTGTTGAAAATCAAGTTATACTGTTGATAGTTGTTACTCTGTTTGTAATTTTAATGTTCATGCATATTCCATCGACAGACGACGCCAGACGGAAAACTGATTTACACGGTATAAAATTAACCCTAGAACGGTAACGGGGGTGAAAAAACACCCCAGAGCGGGTTGAAATTCCGCGACAAACGAAAACAGCTTACGTTTGCGACTCTGGATTTTTACCAAAATTCACGCCAATCAATGTAGCACGTGATTATACATTAAAAAACGAAAAAAATACAAGCTCCCGTAGGACTCTCATAGTCATAGTGGGTGTGAGATACGATCAAAAAAAAAATTGTCATCCCACGTTAGCAGAATAAGGTGAAAAAATAGCGTCACCGTTCTAGGGTTAAAATTACACTTGAGTTTGAAACATTTAAACGGTCAGAGATGTATTTTGAAAAAGGTACTCCCCAATTTTTATCTAAGTATCCAGACTAAAATTGTTAACTCACTTCTAGATCTCCCCGAAAATCTAAATAGCGGAAAGGATCGTACGTTTAACTATTTTACTTCGGGTACGTTAGATAACTCGCAGTAGCGGAGGGTACTTTATCCGTTCGCAACTTGATTATCGAAAGCACTCGGCGAGCATTCACACAATTACAACTCAAATTGAAGAACCACTTCAACGTGGCTGGGAAGGGAAAGATGGGATTATGCCTCTGGGCATGGTGTGATGACGATGATGGCATCCGAAAAAATATTCTCCCGCGGAATGGTTCCAGTGTAAATGCAGAATCCACTCACTTTCAGACCCCTCTGAGAGAAAGAGAGAGAGAAAGAGAGATCTAACTACCTACCTCTCAACTGTATTTAAACTGAAGAGTTTCCGTTCATAACAGTAAATTATGCAACGTAATACCCTTTCGCAGGCCAGGGTATGTACCGACCCGTAGTCATCAAAATAATAGATCTCAAACAAAAAAAAATGAGAGCGAAATTCGGGGGTATTCATTCTATTAGAAACCGGTTCCATTCTTTTATTTTTTTGTAATCCTTTCGAGGAATCCTATACTACCTCTCTCCGGAGGTAATAAAGGATAGAAGACAATAAATTTGTAAAAAACACGCATCTAGTCTCTTTGCTTTAAAAATGAAGCATTATCAGAGACGATCGTAGAGACAAATTCATATTTCTAAGCCAATAAAATAAGGCAGAGTTTCATTGCGATAAACGTTCGTAAAACCATTTTTTTACGTTACAAATCAGCGTATTAACTTTTAATTACAAATTTCAAACAAAATATCCTGCGCAATGGTACCAGAATAAATATTAATTGTTTTTTTATGATAAATGCCTTTCGGTAAAGTTTTCCCGACCTCACTATTTGATTTATACTCTTCAATTAGGACTTCACACCAACTTAATTTATTCAATACTCCTTGATCAAAAAGTTCCCGGAATAACCACCGTGTGGCGCTCCCATCGTTCCGATTTGAGTTCTGTTTTTTTTGTTAAATTGGTACATCTGTTGTTGATATTCCCTTTAAATCTTAGTGTCATAACTTGACATTTGCAAAAGTTACGGTCGGTTTTCGGTATGTCCATCAGTGCTTCCTGCGATTTTTCCATTACTTCCTCTCGGCTGCTAAAACGCGTTCCCCGTAATGGTTTTTTAACTCGATTGAACAGAAAGAAGTCACAGGGAGCCAAATCAGGTGAATTCGGTGGCTGTTGGATGGTATTTGTTGCATTTTTCGTCAAAAAATTACGAATAATGATAGCACTGTGCGACGGTGCGTTATCATGGTGCAAAATCCACGAGTTTTCTGCCCACATTTCTGGTCTCTTTCGGCGAATTGCTTCACGCAAACGTCTCATAACGCCCAAATAATACTCTTTGTTTACTGTCGTGCCTTCTGGCAAAAATTCATGATGCACTACACCGTTGTAATCCATGAAAACCGTCAGCATTGCCTTCTTTTTTGACTGAAAACGACGTGGTTTTTTTGGTCTCGGCTCATTTGGTGAACGCCATTCACTTGCCTGATGTCTGGATTGCGTGTCGTACTCATAAACCCACGTCTCGTCTCCAGTAATGATCCTTTTGATGAATGTGGGCCTCGCAAATCATGTCTTTTGCGACGTCAACACGGTCTCTTTTTTGCATGAAATTGAGGTCTTTCGGCACCAACTTTGCTGCTACACGACGGAAACCCAAATCATTAACCACAATGTCTTGGGCGGATCCATAGGCAATGTTCAAGTCCTCCGCTATTTCTCTGATGGTTAATTTGCGGTTATTGACCAACATTTCTTTTCCTTTATCAATTTTTTCACCGACTTTCGATGTCGATGGTCTGCCACTGCGTTCATCATCTTCGATTGAGTCACGACCACTTCTGAACCGCTCGTGCCACTGGTAAACGACCGTTTTTTTTAGAGAATCGTTGCCGAAACACTTTTCCAACATTTCCAACGTCCGTGCGCCACTAAATCCGTTTTTTACGCAAAATTTAATACAAGTTCGTTGTTGCAAATTTAAATCCATTTCTGAAATTGTAAAAAATCGCCAACACACACAGAGATAGATGTACTCTTGGCTACGTAACTTTTGCAAATGTCAAGTTATGACACTAAGATTTAAAGGGAATATCAACAACAGATGTACCAATTTAACAAAAAAAACAGAACTCAAATCGGAACGATGGGAGCGCCACACGGTGGTTATTCCGGGAACCTTTTGATCAAGGTACAATGTTATTTTAAGTCTTCAAATATTTCATAACGTGACGACGACAGTGAATTACCTCTTGTATGTTCTATTAGCCCTTGATCTTGTTATTCATATCGGAAAAATCAAATAAATGTTAGACAACAGCTATTTTTTTTAGCTCTAATTAGGTATCAAGTGACAAATTTTGGCCAAATAATTAAAATAAAGTCATATCATATCCTTTTTTTCCTTCAGAACCGAATAAATGGCAGGAATTAAAACGGGCATATTTGCAGAAAATTTTGAGCAGCTACGAAATCTACTTGGAGGAACGTATGCTTTAAAAAGTTACGTCATCGTACGTTCCACCGGCGGGGTGTAGTGGATGATATCCGAGGAACATTAAAAAAAGCGGAAATCCCAAAATTTCCCTGGATGTGATCCCCTCAGCAAAAAGAGAGGTCCGAAGCAGCTCACCCGTGAGAAATGGAAGGAAAAGGGGGGGGGGGGCAGAGAGAGAGAGAGGGGGGGGGTGCAGAAAAAAAGGAAATGGGAGAACTCTACCACTAGTTTCAACGGCAAGTTTAGTAAACGCGCGGATCGGCATCTCTCACCAGACCTAATCGAGGGGTGTTTTTGCGACGGGAACGGCTCCGATTGTACGGTGAGAGCTACCTTTGAATATTCTGAATCTTCCCGAGACTCAAAATCCTCCCCAAAAGAGGGGGGGGGAGAGGAGAGATATCTCCCGAATGCGGTTGAATCCACCCCCTCTACTCGCCCTCTTTTTGAAACGCTGGGCGAGAAGGAACCTGGGTTTTTATGGTGAGACCTCCGCCGTCGACGCCTCAATCCCTCCCGTCGAATCCGTACGTCCGGTGTGGGAGTCGGGAGGGAGTGATGTAGCCTCAGTCAGTCTGCGAGGAGAAAGAGTCAAAAACCCTTATCGGGCTTCGTCTTGGTCTTCGACGGCGGTGGCGGCGGCGCTCGGGAAGGCACATGCCCCGTCCATTTGACCTCTCCCGTCCGGGGGAAGGAATAGGAACGAGACGGGAAGGAGGAGAATGGGTGAGACGACGGGTAGAAGGACGCCCGTGGGCGCTCTACCCCGACACGAGTCTGCGAAGGGCTTTGAGAGCATTAGTTGCATACGCTCCTCCGCAAAAGGCATTAAGCTTCGACTCATCACCCACATCTTCCCCCTCCCCAACCCCCTTTCAGGGTCCCCGACCTTGTGTGCCCTTTTATATTTTTTCCCTTGCATCTCACCACCCTCCGACAGAACCAACGCCTTAAGGAGAGAGCACCTAGCCCTTGATCCAAACCAAACGGACGTTATATCAGATAAGCCGTTGGGGGAGGGGAGCGAACGGCTAACCCGTCTCCTCTATCCCCTTCCCTTCCACTCTTTTCACACAGAATGGCGTATATACTTACTCACACAGGCACAGCACCCTTGGGCATCCTAAAACCGAACATCCGCCCGTAAACGTCCCTCCTTCCTGCGGCTACTCTCTCTCTCTCTTCCTCCTCTCCGCAGCGGATTCAGAGCTCTCCTCTGCTTTGCTCGCTCCCTCCCCATCATCGGGACTTTTCCCGATGCCATCACCTTGGTTTCCGCGGGATTTTCACGCCCTACTTCCCGGTATGCGTTTTTTTTCCCCCTTCGGCGCTCAAGGTTTGGCGACTGGAGTACCTCACTTGCTCTCCCGGCGGTCGCCACAGCCACGCCGCACATCCTTCTCCCTCCACTTCCTCCTCCAACCTCCCCCCCTTTGCGTCCGCCGGCCGAACGCCATCACCGCTCCTCCGTCCATCACTCCGACGCCCGTGTTGGAGGGAAGGCTCGTCCTCTATTCCTTTTCCTTAAACGTTTTTCTCGACACAATCCCTGCACCTAATTATGTGTGTCAGCCAGAGCCGTCGTCAGGTTGTCTAATTATTTCTCTGGATTGTGGGAGTTCCAAATGAGAACAAGATGAATTGATCCTGGGCGTCTTTTTAATGTCCGTTTTCGACGCACGGGACGAATTTTCGCACCGCTCGCATCGAAGAAAGAACGACTCGCGTCTGTGGAATTGAATTTTTTATATATTTTTTAATTATATTAATTAAAGTATGTCTCACGAGAAATATTTGCGAAAAATGGGATGGAGCGAGCAGAATTTTCCCATTTGCGTTGCGTATGACCACCTCCGACCGGAAGGGAGTTTGTGCGCGAAAGCGTGCGGTGCTCGCTAACAAAAGAGGACTGCAGCGCGAAATTGAATCGAGGCGACAGCATGCTAAAATACTACCTAAATAAAAATAGGAACTAGAGCGAATACGCGTCGTAAATTTTAATTCACAATCCGAAGGATTATACTAGCCTTAAAAAGTAAGATAAAATTTCCATTGGGATCCTCTCTAATTCACTGGCTGGCATTATTTTCACCGAGACGTAATTCTTGTAGATGAGAAGACAAAGGAGAAATCTTATTGGATGCTTACTCATGCCAAACGTAAGAATAGTCCTCCCGTGTGAAATGACCTTTACGGAAATTGGGAGTGCAAGCGACAGTGGTTTTTAATCTGGTGTCCATTGCTGTGAAATGTTCTCCTTTTAAAAAATTAAGAAATTGGCCATGAGGTGCAAAATGAATACCTTTTTGCTCGGTCCTTATTGGCAGAAAAGCTTCGTAATGGAGACTTAGCGACATAACCTTCACATTTTCTGACTGCATCCGAGGTTATTACGATCTTTTAAAGAGTTTATTTCGAATTGAACTGAATATACTGAATATATGGTATAGTTTCCAAGAACGTAATGAACAACGACTCTTGCACACAATCATAGGATAAACCTGACCTTTTCTACGTTCATGTATTCTAATAGTAAATAAAAATAATATATGGTTGATACACACGAGAGAATGAACGAAAATAGTATTTTGTCACAGTTGCATACTTTTTACATTAAAGCGTACTCTTTTCCACATAATAATAATGATAAAAGTTTAACCAATATGTTTAATTAAGGTGGAACGATTAAAGCATACGCAACATTAAATATATTCCACGGAAACGGTTTGGAAATCAATATATTTTACTTCTATATTACCGCATTAAGCATAGTACTAACATTATTATAGCACAATTGAATATGGTACTTCATGAATTTCATGAACTACAAAGTCAAATGTTACTGACTTTTTCTTATACCAAAGATCATAGGAATACTTGTATTTTATCGGTAATCTTTATGTTTGTAAGTTATGACACTCTCATGGTTGCTTCAATATGATGATTGGTCACAAAATAATGGAAACAATTCGTAAGCTTTCGAAAGATTTCAATTTCAATACGACCGGTTTTAGTCGCAAAGGTGACATCGTCTGATCATCTGGTGATGTCGATATTGCAACGACACCGGTTGTTTTGAAGTAAAAATCTCAGGAAAGCTTACAAAGTCGTATCCATTATTTCATAAGAGTCGTACCTGAAACCATAGAATTATGATCAGTGCTTCCAAAGATGTGTTCCGTAATGAAAACAAACCGATATTTAATAATTCTACACGCAATGCTAATTTCATTTACGGAACGGGGACGGGAATATTTTTTTTCACCATCGCCTGAGTTTCTTTCCCCATTCCTCGACCCCGGCTGACTAGTCGGAACGGCATAATGCACGGCGGTGTCCTTCCACGCTGTCTGATTGACGATGAAAAATATCTACGCCCCCATTTTTTTCGCCCCTTGCCTGCTTTCGGCCATACTTATTTAAAAAAAAAGAGTCTCCCCCGCCAAACCTTTCCTAAACGTCCTTCCTGAAGGAAACATAAGATTGATCGCATATCACTTCTTTTGGGCTGAAAGGAGAGACATATTAACGGTTCGATTCCGACCAAAAAAAGAGGCAAATATCCCGAAACGGGTCCATTTTCTATTACGCGCCGAGGAAAAACATGAGAGGGAGGTAACAGGTGCGGTTCCGAGAGGTACGATCGTCGAGAAATCATTTCTCGAGTTACTTAGGATAACCCCGACTCATAACGTAATGGACAAATTATAACTTTGGTTTTTAACAACAGCACGCGCGGGGAGAGTTTCAGGGATGGGGGAGGAAGGGGAATGAATGGGAGGAGAGAGCAGGAGGGGGGGGAGGGGTATACGATGATAAGCGTCGAGTATCAAGATGGATTGGATGCGGAAAGTAACGATTTTAATCGGCTCAAAATTGGAAAGTATTATCAGTCTCTGTGGTCACGTCCTCGAAACTTCGCTCCAGTTTCAATTTTTCGAGATTAAAAACTTCGAAAGCGAACTCTGAGTATAATGTAATTTCTGTGTAATTTCAAATTGACCTTCGTTTCCTTGTAAAATGAGAAGAGGGGGTGAAATAGCTAAGAATCAACCCAGAGTACGATTGTTATTTAATCCTATTTCGAATTCATACAGCCTCGTTCCCTCACCCCCCCCCGTAGCGAATGAACAACTATCGGGTCAGTTGATCCTTCCACATTCTCCGAGCACAACTATATTTGTACGTATTTTCTCCTTTTGTGTGAATAAAAAATAATTTTGTAGATAACTAACAATTCGGCGTGAGTTACAATTTCAGGGTTTTTCAGAAACACAGAGTATTAATGGACTATTATTCAGTACGTTCTAAAAATTTATTACAGATATATGTTTTCCAAAATCTTTTAATTTTAAGACTGGTTTCATCTTACATCTGGGTGCCAATTTTTTTCCAGAATATCAAAATTTCGAGAGCAGAACAAAAGTTTAACACTTTTTTACGAAGGAAAGCTTGTTGTTCAGCCTGCTGTGCCCATCCAAATTTACCTTAAGCAGTAGAATACTAATACTAATTAAGGAACACATCATGAGTTTATAATCGGGTAAAAATTAATAATTTCTTTCCTACTCGTTTATCCTTTTATTAAAGCGAAGAGGGATTGGCTTGGTGCGATGGCTAACGTACTGGCTTCCCATCTAGAGGGCCCGGGATGGAACCCCGGTGGTGACAGATTTTTTCAATGGTCTCTTGAGGTGCTTTGTGGAGAGCACTTTGAGCGAGTACGCCGTCCGTCGGATGGGACGTTAAGCTGCGGACCCCTTGGCACCTTTGATTGAGAGTAGGCTAATGCCGACGCCGGGTTTCTCTACACCCTTTATTCTTTCCCATCTATCCCTAATGGCGCAAATGACATCAGTTGTCTGTGTCTACCCTAAAATACTACTACTACTACTACTAACACAAAAATATTGACAAAACTCGAAAAAATAGAAAATTAAAACTTGTTCAAATAATAAATAAAAAAAATCAACTATGTAGAATTTATAAAGAAAAATAGACAAATAGGTAGACAAATGCTTCGTACTTTTTCAAACTTTAATTTCCTTCTTCTCTCATCTTATATAAGGGTAAAGCCTGATGCAACCTACTTCAGCCTTGGAAATTGCGTGGATGTCCCAGTTCTATTCTGTCTGCCTCTAGTCCTTCAATCTCGTGCTAGCTTCGGTATTTCTTCTTCATCCATTCATTCAACATGTTTTTGCCTTCTGTTTTTGTATTTTCTCACCGTTTTGTTGTTTTATTGTATATCTAGTTCTTGTATTACATTTGCTTTTCAATTTCTGCCTTCCTGCATACCAAGCAACACTTTTTCTTTAACATTCATGTAGATATTTGTAACCTTTGTTGATTTGTCAATTTCCCACGCTCGCTGAATATTTAGCAAGGAATTACCATCATTTTATAGATATTTATGAAGGCGCATTTTCTTATCTTAAATTATTTGAAATGTATCATTAATGTAGTTGAATCGGGTCATTTGATCAGACTTAACTTTGTGGCTTTAAATTGTTTAGCGAGGTCGCCTCTATGTTTGATACCCTTCTCTCCTCTTCCCCGACCATTTTTACCCGAGAGTCAAGTCATAAGTCCACATGAATTTGGTTTTATCAATGGGAATGCTCATTTTCCCGACCATTTTCCCCCTCGTTTATTCTTCACTTAACCAACCCCTCCTTCCATATCCCTTACATTGCATAAATGCGATATTGTCAAACCTTTTAATAACGATACGGAAGTGTTGTAACCGAATGAGATACATAAAAATTGAAACGGGGAAAATTACGAAGTATTTTTATTCGTACCGCATATTTTAAACTATAATAACTATAAATACTTTACTGTGCCATCCAGCGTTTTGTCGTCTTAAAACAATTCTAGGCGTGCGAGAATATTTCACTACTTGTAAGTTGGTCCTAATATGAGTGACCTCCGCAAACCTCAGTGCTGACGCCATTGAATTTGGTAAAGTTTGAAGGAGAGAATTTTTTTCATATTGAACGACGGGTGGGTACTTTGCTTCCAGTACGCCGCCCTTTCCTCAATTCTTCTCCCTCTCTTTTTATCTTTCACCCTCGGTTTTATGAGTTTTTTTCATCGGGTTAATTCTTTAATTGAATCCCGTAATTGAATAGGCCGAAATTCCCCCTGGGTGGAGGAGAGACAGTCAATATATCTTTCCTACGCCAAACTTTCACTCTCAACTTCATCTAAACTTCCTCATTCTTATATCGTCCCCTTCCCTCAACTCTCTCCTACTCTCTCTCCCACTCTCTCTCTGCCTCTCCACCGGGAATGATTAATAGCATCCGCAAGCGGAGGAGCGCGACTGATCCTCTTACCCTCAAAGTCTATTGCACCGGAAAACTACCCTTTAAAGTTTCTTTCATTTCTGAGCGTGACCTCTGCGATGTTTGTATTTGATCGGACGTTTCCACCAAATTACCAGAGAAGAGCATGAACTGAGCGAACGATTAAAAATAACAAACTATCCTGTCATAGTTACGAATTTGTCCAAAGCAATTTCACATTTTTTTCAACAAATAGCTGGAAATAACTTTTTAAGATTTTAGAAAACAATCACAAAATAAATGCTTATTTTTAAATTATTAATAGTATTAACCTGTATTAGGGTTAGTCTTTAGATTAAATATGGCACAATACAATACTGTACTCCTAAACCCTTGCAATTAATCCGGAAAATATTCTTAAACTCACACACTGCATGCTGCAATAACTAATTTTTTCCCTCAGTATATTTTCCACCTCCCTCCTTAATTCCATACAAGAGTCCCAACCTGTCCCTCCTTCAATCTCGTTTCCCCAAAATTTTCCCCTCTTTTACCGTCTTTAGAATTCCATTGCCTCTAATTACGTGCATCTCCGGTACCCACTTCTCTTGCTGAAGAGACTAAATATGTTTGATCTTAATTTATACACATGTTATTTCACCTAAAGCAATTGGCTTATTTAGATCACATGAACGACAGAAAATTCTTTACCAGTGACGACGGAATAACAAGTTATAGAGCTCGCAAGACATTTTTAAGGCACTTACGAATCATTCACAGATAGTGCAACGAATAGTCTCCGAAATTATAAAGTAAATATTCTGCGGGAAAGAAGAGTACGAAAGAGAAGAACCGACGAGAAAATTTGTAATTAAAAACTCGTATGTGCTCAAATGAGAGTTAATGATCACAAAAAATGCTACGCATTGGATTGAATGAATATATTTTAAAATTAAATGTAACCTTGTAGAATTCAGCCAGCTAATTTGAGGAATGGCACTGAAAAATTGAAGGGACTATGCTATTTCTCGATGCTAAATTTCATATCGCATTACGCACCCAAAATAATTAACTTAAAGGGTAGTCTAATAGGTTGGCGTATAACTCACTCAATGCAAAGCTCAACGGCTTGAGATATTCTCACATCAGGACATTCCCTTATTTCCTACGCCTACCTTTGGTTCCTCCGGAAGAAAGGGTACCCTAAAAATATCACACAGCTTGAGTAAAACCTAAAGCACCCAAGAGAATCAAACCCCTGCCCTCTTGTCAGCAAGGTCAAATCTTTATCCACAGGAATACTACTTCCATTTTCACTAGAATTATTCTGAAAATACACTCATTCGAGACCCAATAAAATATAAAAATTAATTAATAATAACGCATGGAATGTATAGTTGCGACACTTTTTGGAACATACGCAGATTAAAAAGTAAAATTACCTTTGCTGCTTAGAGGAGCCATTGATTTGTTGGTCGGTTTGAACTTGAATATTTTCCGGGATAGATACAATCTTTGCTACGCTACACATCTAAGAGAAGTCTTCAATAAAATACCCAATTTCCAAAATGATAAGTCAGATTAGAGCTTATGAAGATATTAAATAATACCAGGTGCATCAAGACAGCATGCAAGTGACATCTGTTGAGAATAATCTGCGGCGGAGGTTGTTGGTTGAGCATTGTTTTCTTCAGCATTAATCTTTGACGGATGGCGGATGAAAGAGCTCAAGCGTTCCATAAGTAAGATCCTGTTCGTTCAGGAGCGCATCAAAACCCAAAACTTGTTGACAAAGCGGGATTAAAATACCTTAAACCTTACAATGTCTCTCCCTTTAAATCATGTGTCGGATGGGAGTATTGCGTAAAACGTCCAAAATTTCCCAGGAGGAGCTCGTCGAATTTAATTGAGGCCATCTGCTGTCATGGATCAGTTGCAGCTTCGCCTGCGATTCCGGAATCCGTGCTTCAATTTATTACTAAATCCGATGTTATTAGGCAGACTTTAGCCACCACGTATGACGGAGTGATGCGGCCCTACGATTTGACGTTGCGAGGGGATTTCAAATCATGACGGGAAATTTAATGTCCCCGAGAGACGGCAGCAGCTGCAAAAACTTATGGATGGATAGAGCTTCAGTTTTATCTGAATGCATTTTTGCCACTGAGCATTTCTTTTAAACAAAATAATTTGTTTTTTAAATAATCTGCAAACGGCTTGAGGACATTTCAAATCGTCTCTGTTAACATGTAAATTACTGCAATGAACTCAAAATGACGGAAGCTATAAAGGGAGGAAAAACTCTTCTAGATGAAAATCGAATATCCTCTGGATTGGATGATAAGGCGTCAAACTAGTAAAAAACAATAGTCAACGTGGTTTTGTTTATTATAAAAGAAAATAATATCTTGGATTTTTACTTACTTTTATCTGTTTTTTCTACTTTTACATATTTATAACATACTGTCGATTGTAGAAAAAATGTGTTCTTGTTCACTATTGCTATCTTGGGGTACATGTGTATATATATTTTTTTTAAGGTAATCTACCGGTTAAGGTAGGTTTTTCGATGGACACAACTACCAAACAAATATTTTGTGACTACTAACAAAACACAACCCTAAATTCTGCTCTACACCAGGTCCCTCTTCATCTCTGAGTACTTTCTTCCGCCCTTCATCCCGTCCAACATCCCTATCCTGTTCCTTCCCTTTCCTCTTTTGCCCAACATTCTACCCTCTATCACAGTCTTCAACATCCCACTGCCGGTCAACAGCCCCTTCATCCACTTTTCCTGCCTCCATAGGATTGCTCCCAACAAACCCCTCTCTTCGCCCACCATACCAAGTACTTCCTCATTTGTTTTCTTCTCTGTCCATTTCACCTTCTCCATTCTTCTCCACACCCACATTTCAAAAGCCTCCAGTCTACGTCTATCCTCCTGCTTCAATGACCACGTTTCCGCGCCGTACATAGCTACGCTCCATATCAAAGTTTTTACGAGTCTTTTCTTAACATCCTTACTCAAAGTCCCCGTCATCAACTCCCTCCTCCTCGTGAAAGCCTCTTTGCCTAGCGCAAGTCTTCTCCTTACGTCCCTACTACTTTGACCGTGTTGGTCCAAAACACTACCGAGATACGTAAACTGTTCTACCTGCTCTAGTTTTTGCCCTCCTATTTTAATGTTAAGCTTGCCCTTTTTCTTTCTAGAAAATCGCATAACCTTTGTTTTATTAATGTTGATTCTCATCCCATACCTGTCGCACTGAATTTCCAATTCACTCAGCAATGCTTGCAGCCCCTTGGCTGACTGACAAACTAAAGCTTGGTCATCAGCAAACCTAACTGATTTTACGAATTCCCCGCCCACTTTCATTCCTACCTCTAGTTCTTCCCATGCCTCTTTGATCATTTCCTCTGCATACAGGTTGAACAGCAACGGTGATAATGGGCAACCCTGCCTTACACCCCTTCCTAACACTACCCATCCTGACTCCCCGTTTCCCACCCGCACCTGAGCAGTCTGAGACATGTACAGGTTGCGGATTAGCCTCCTTTCCCTCCAATCTATTCCTATTTTCTGCAATATACTCATTAGTTTTTCCCAATTCACTCTATCAAACGCTTTTTCGAAATCTACGAAACAGGCAAATACCTCCTGGTTGTGTTCTAAATTCCTCTCGATTAATAATCTCATTACTGCAATGGCATCACGCGTACCTCTCCCCTTCCTAAACCCAAACTGATCATCCCCTAAGTAATCATTTGCCCTACTCTCTATCCTTTTGTTTATGATCCTGAGAACAACTTTAGCTGCGTGGGATATCAAACTAATTGTCCTATAGTCCTCACATGACGTGGCCTTTACCTTTTTCGGAATCGGAACTAAAACTGCTCTCACAAAGTCTTCCGGCCAGATTCCCTCCTCATAAATGCTACGGATCAGCCCATATAGCCTCTTCCTCCCACATTTTCCTAAGCATTTTAAAAGTTCCACGGGAATGTTATCTACCCCCACGGCCTTATTTAGTTTCATCTCCCTTAATGCCCTTTCTATCTCATTGTCTAGTATGCCTGGACCTAAGCTGTCTTCCTCTACGTCATTTTCTTTTTCAATGTCTAACTTTGTTGGTCTGAGTTCTTTACTATACAGTTCTTCTATATACTCCTTCCATCTCTCTTGGATCTTTCCTGCGTCAACTATTACCTTACCCGCCTTATCTCTAACTGTTAGCATAGCTATTCCTTTCTTACTTCCCGATAACGATTTAACTTTGCTGTACAGCGCACCGATTTCACCCTTCCTCTGCAGACTTTCCATATCCTCGCACTGCGTCTTCCACCAATGTGTATATATACTACCTTGATCAAAAAGTTCCCGGAATAACCACCGTGTGGCGCTCCCATCGTTCCGATTTGAGTTCTGTTTTTTTTGTTAAATTGGTACATCTGTTGTTGATATTCCCTTTAAATCTTAGTGTCATAACTTGACATTTGCAAAAGTTACGGTCGGTTTTCGGTATGTCCATCAGTGCTTCCTGCGATTTTTCCATTACTTCCTCTCGGCTGCTAAAACGCGTTCCCCGTAATGGTTTTTTAACTCGATTGAACAGAAAGAAGTCACAGGGAGCCAAATCAGGTGAATTCGGTGGCTGTTGGATGGTATTTGTTGCATTTTTCGTCAAAAAATTACGAATAATGATAGCACTGTGCGACGGTGCGTTATCATGGTGCAAAATCCACGAGTTTTCTGCCCACATTTCTGGTCTCTTTCGGCGAATTGCTTCACGCAAACGTCTCATAACGCCCAAATAATACTCTTTGTTTACTGTCGTGCCTTCTGGCAAAAATTCATGATGCACTACACCGTTGTAATCCATGAAAACCGTCAGCATTGCCTTCTTTTTTGACTGAAAACGACGTGGTTTTTTTGGTCTCGGCTCATTTGGTGAACGCCATTCACTTGCCTGATGTCTGGATTGCGTGTCGTACTCATAAACCCACGTCTCGTCTCCAGTAATGATCCTTTTGATGAATGTGGGATCGGATTCAGCCTCGCAAATCATGTCTTTTGCGACGTCCACACGGTCTCTTTTTTGCATGAAATTGAGGTCTTTCGGCACCAACTTTGCTGCTACACGACGGAAACCCAAATCATTAACCACAATGTCTTGGGCGGATCCATAGGCAATGTTCAAGTCCTCCGCTATTTCTCTGATGGTTAATTTGCGGTTATTGACCAACATTTCTTTTCCTTTATCAATTTTTTCACCGACTTTCGATGTCGATGGTCTGCCACTGCGTTCATCATCTTCGATTGAGTCACGACCACTTCTGAACCGCTCGTGCCACTGGTAAACGACCGTTTTTTTTAGAGAATCGTTGCCGAAACACTTTTCCAACATTTCCAACGTCCGTGCGCCACTAAATCCGTTTTTTACGCAAAATTTAATACAAGTTCGTTGTTGCAAATTTAAATCCATTTCTGAAATTGTAAAAAATCGCCAACACACACAGAGATAGATGTACTCTTGGCTACGTAACTTTTGCAAATGTCAAGTTATGACACTAAGATTTAAAGGGAATATCAACAACAGATGTACCAATTTAACAAAAAAAACAGAACTCAAATCGGAACGATGGGAGCGCCACACGGTGGTTATTCCGGGAACTTTTTGATCAAGGCAGTATATATATATATATATATATATATACCTGTACACACACACACACATATATATACATGTATCATATATATATAAATAATGAGCTGGCACAATATAACACAAATAGAAATAGCAACATTTAAAAGGACACTCACACATTAAATTGTTCGAGCTTTCGGCCCTCTCAGAGGCCTTCTTCAAGTGATACTGAAAATATGCTGGAGAGGGGAAAGGGGTATTGGCGGGGAGGGGAGTTGTGGAGCAGGGAATGCTGGGAAGGAAATTAAAGATGGCGATTAAGGGTGGGAATTTTAAAAGATCGGAAAGCTAATATGGTGGCGGATTCTCGATTTCTCACCTCTATATTGGTGGCTGAATCGGGTAGGGATTCTAGGATGCTCAGAGCAAAACACTGGTATAATGAAAGGTTGTGGGAATTGGCGTGTGAAAAGATAGGAAGAGAAGAGAGTGAGGCATAATTGCAGGAGTACCGGTGATTATTCATTCGAATGGATAAGGGGGTAATGCATTCGCTTATGTAAAAAAGGAAGTGCAATGTTTGCATGACAAAAGATAAATAATGTTTTTTGAGAGGCAATTAGCGTGAGAACGAGGTGAGGGGGCAATGAGGGGATGTAGGGAGAGGGGAGTAGACCTAATAAGAAGACAGGTTTTGTATATATATATATATACAAATGTATGTATTTATATATGTATGTATACACACATACATATACAATACATATATATACATACATACATGCATATGTGGATATATAGGTAGGTCAATTAAAAAAGTATCGCGAATTTTGAATTTTCGCGTGTTACATAGTATATTTGATTTTCGATATTTTTTGACGTTATGTTGGTTCTGTCTCTCACTTATGCCGAAAAGTTGGGTCATTTTAAATGTTCAGTTAATTTTTGACAGCTGTTTTGCCGGGACGTGTTTTGGCTTGTCTTCGATTTTTGCCTGTTCCAAAATATGGATCAAAGAATCAGTATCAAATTTTGTGTGAAAAATCAAATCAAGTGCGCGGACACATTCCAAATGTTAACTGTGGCATATTGAGAAGCTACCTGGGACCGAAGCAACGTTTATCGGTGGTACAAAGTGTTCTCAGAGGCCCGAGAAAATGTGAACGACGAAGAGCGTGCCGGACGCCCGGTCACGTCAACAACAGACAAAAACATTGAAGTGAAGAAAATGGTATTGGCCATTCGTCAAATCACCAATGGAGAAGTTGCTTAGGACCTAAACGTATCGATTGGCTTGTGTCATTTGATTTTTACCAATGATTTGGGCATGAAACGGGTCGCCGCGAAATTCGTGCCAAAATTACTCAATTTCGACCAAAAACAACAACGCATTAACATTGCTAATGACTCAGTCCACGACGACCCAAATTTGCTCTTGAGGGCCATAACTGGTGACAAATCATGGATTTATGGTTATGACGTGGAAAATAAATCTCAATCATCCCAGTGGAAGCCAAGACCGTAAAAAATTTCCAAGTTCGGCCAGATGTGAAAGTTTTACTTGCAGTTTTCTTCAATTGCAGGGGCGTGGTGCATCATGAGTTCTTGCCACAGGGTAGAAAAATTAATTAGGAACATTACCTGCAAGTTATGTGCAATTTGCGCGAAGCAATCCGCCATAAACACCCGGATTTGTGGAAGAACACAAATCCGCTTTTGCACCATAACAACGCCCCTGATCACACATCTGTACTTGGGCGCGAATTTTTGGCCAAAATCAACACACTAATGATTCCGCAGCCACCGTATTCCCCAGATCTGGCCCCCGGACACTATTTCTTGATCCCGAAACCGAAGACGCCCATTAAAGGACGACACTACTCTACGATTGACGAGATAAAGACTGCTTTGAAGGAGAAGCTGAACAAGATCACAAAAAAAGGTTTTCTGAAGTGCTTCGATGATTAGAAAAAACGTTGACACAAGTGTACAATATCTTCTGGGGATGAAAATTTTCAAAAATTCATATCTGACACCCATTGTCACTATGAGAGTCCTATCGGGGCGTTTTAGTTTTTTAAATTTGAAATCACGAAAAAAAAGATTTTTTTCATAGTGTATCGGATTAGAGAAAAATGTTTTCGTTTGGCGCGAGATTTAAACCACTCTAGGGTGTTTTTTCACCTTCGTTATCGTTCCAGGGTTAACTATATATTGACAGTAGGAATCATAATTCGCGGGATGAAACTAGAAAAAGTGAAATCTTTCAACTACCTGGGCTGCGGTATAACTTTGGATGGATAAAGTTCGACCGAAATCAAGCGAAGATCACCTCAAGCTGTTCCACTATGGCAACTACTACGATCATTAAACCTTAAGATTACAAATTAGGATACATTTTGTGAAAACGTTCGTGTGTAGAATTGCTCGAGACTCAACTCGTCAGAGACGCGGTACATTGTAAAAATGGACCAGAGAAGATTAAAACCCGTTTGAAAATGGAGACCCAAGATAGGAACTAGGAAGTATATAGAAGAGTAGAAGAGGAAAGACCACATGGAGAACTCCACGGCGAAGAACTAGAAGATTGGGCACACTTTGAGGCCTCCCGGATTAGTTATAAACATAACAGAAGGGAAAATTAAAGGAAAGATCCCGCGAGGAAGACCAATGAGACAAGCATGTAGGCCAAATTAAGAAAGATGTGAAACGGAGAAGCTATCAGGGGATGGAGATATAAACACTGGATGGAGAAAAATGGAGGGCGGCGGTGAACCAATCTTGGAATTGGAATTAAGATGAAACGTTTTAGTAAATATACTCTGGATAAATGAATACCACCGCGGAGTAACAAGTAATAAATTTCTAACCTACTCCTTTTTATTGTGTGGAATTACTTGGAAAATTCCTTGAAATATGAGACCGACCACCAAGAATGAAGTAAAACGAAGAATAAAAAAATAGAGATAGTTCAGAACGTTACATAATCATCGCATAGGTAGAGAAATCAAGCTCAGGATACCCATAAGCGCATTTCGAAAAAAAATAACCTGATCCCCGATTAAAAACTTTTTCTCCCCGGATGAAAAAAGAAACATGATGAGATTCCATCTCGCAAGCGATTACTTCCCTCCTCCCTTACTCCTACAAATCCCCTCCCTACCTTTCCAAGAGCGGAGGAGTTTCAGCCGAAACCCTGCCGTGGGCGACGGCTGCTTTCGACGAGAGGGAGGTCGGACGTGAAGACTCGCGGGGCCGACCGCATTAAATGCGCCACATACCCTCGCCAGCCCCCCCCCCCAACCCTCCACTCCCAATCCACCCCACCCTCCGCCAACAACCCCGAAAGCTATGCTGTATTTTAGTTTGACGGCTGGCTGGCCGAGGGACACCGGAGTTTCGAGGAATAGAAGGGGGGGACGGAAGGACCGAGAAGGAAGCGAAGAGGCAACGCTACTGGGCCACGGGCACTCGAAGAGGGCATTGCAGGGTTTGCGGGGACTTTGAGGAGAGAGAGAGGGAGAAGGGGGGACAGGAGAGGAGGCGGTTATGGAGGTCGTCTTCGTCTCAGTGTGGAACGGAGGGAGGGATATCGGGGAGGAGGAGTAGGAGGAGGAGGAGGCGTAGGGGAGGCCAGGCTATCCAAGCAATCAACCTTCCCTTGTTTACAGAGGTAGCCCTAGGGACGGACGAGGGGTCTTTGGGAACGAGGGAGAGGAGTGGGAGACATAGAGGAGGGGCAATGGGTGGCGGGGTTGAGGTCGGCGGCAAAGGACTGAGGGATGATAGGCGAATAAATAGGGATAGAATGGAATGGGGCGGTGGGTTACGTGGGTGGAGGCGAGGGGCGGCCATGGGGCGGTGCCTTGGCCTCCGTGAGTGACGAAGGATTGGCCGGGGAGTCTTGGGAAGGCGCGGTATTGACTAATTCTCAGGGACCCTTGGAAGTGGTCTCCATGGTGCTTCCTCGCAATGCACAATGGTGAAGGAAAAGTGTGCTCATTGTAGTGCACGTGATTGTCGACCGGGTCCTTTGGCGCGAGGGCAAAAGTATCAGACGTCCAAAAGTTCTCCTCCTTCGGGTATCCCTCGACCGGACTCAATTAAAGGTGGGCACGAATGGAATCGAGCACACAACGGCACCTTGGATAAGGTGAAATTCAGAACATCCGAGTGCTCACCATAAATCATCTAATGGACCTTGATCCATATTTTGAACACGACATAATCCACAATTACAAACGAAAATGCCTTTACGTTGCAGAAACATATGCCCCAGTCATATCTGCTGATATTACAATCTGAAATAATTCACGAAAACCTTTGAGCTACAAGACCGATTTCGTCACATGGGTGCCAGTGGTGGCATAATGATACCGGTGGTTCCAGGTTCCAGGTGTGGATTCATTCCGCTGGATACTCACCTCAAGCGAGATTTTATTTGCGGTTTGCAAAAAGACCTTGCATGCCAACATCAAAGAAATACATAGTTTGACTTATTTTGGAAATATAGACCAGCTATTATGGAAACACAAGAACAGGAAAGTAATAAATATCTCAAAAACTAGGTATGATAAGTTAAACCCTATAATACGATGGAACTGGTGGATCAGTTGAAGTATTTTGAGCAGTGTCTTGGACGACGATGAGAGCAGTAGTCAAGGCATTAGATGACAAAAAGGCTAAGTAAGAGAAAGTAAATCCTTTAAAATTGACCGTAGCACTGTATACTTGATATGAATCACGGGGAAGAAAATACTTTTTTAGGATAAATTTGGAAGCTTTTGAGATGTGAATATGAAAATTGAGAAAGTAAGTTGGACAGAGACGAAGAATAAACGACGAAGTTGCAAATATGGTTGGAGAAGGGAGTTGGAAGGTAAAATCCGAAAACGATGGAAATATCGAATCGAGAGAATATATACCATGAGTTAGATGGAGTCCGCCGCAAGAAGTGAGGATGCTAAGCTAAACGGGGTTGTTGAAGGAATGAAATAGGCTTTTTTATGCAGTGCGGCAGGTAGAAGGTGGGAAATAATGAATAAATAAATAAAGCACAAACAAACAAAATGAAGTTGAAGTACAATATGACTGATGAGAAGTTGACAAAAGAATAAGAGTACATCGTAAGAATTTTAAAACTTGTTTCTTAACTTGATCCATTTGTTATCCTCAGGGGGCTCTGTTCAAGCTCCTCTACATTCCAACGAGTACATATTTATAACATTTTCCACCGTTGTTTTTACATCGTATTCTGAGGTACTTAAGATAATTATGACTCGAAAAATTGCTATCTATTTCAAACTCATTTTATGCATTAAAAATTGATCAAAAATTTTATAAGATACGTATAACTGCATAGTCTTTTTTTAAGACTTGGTAGCAATCTGTTAAAGACAGACAAGCTTCATGTTTGATAAAAAAAATACGATTTTCTTGGATAAAAAAATAATTATTCCCGCCCAATCGCGTGCATGACCGTACGCTCCCTCACAGCTCCAGGTCTTGGAACTCAATTTCCTTATGCATTAAATTCTACTCCTCTCAAAGGGAAGTATACGTGCATGATCATCCTTCTACTACTTAAGTGAAACCTCTAAGGTTTCTACGCTAAATTATACCGAGTAAAGGCAAACTCGTGCTCCAAACATAAAAATGTTCAACTCTTTAGAGTTCCTTGAAAACCTGGCGGTTATTCTTTTTTTTATTAGCAAGTTGATGCACAGTTTAAAATGGAAATAATTAAGTTTAAAAAAGTGCATAAAATTTAGTTTTAAACTCGACCAGATATATCGATTGAGAAAAGCCGTATGTTTTTATCCTCGTGGATTACATTGGCACGCCGAAATGCCGTAGCTCCTGTACCTAGGTATTTGAATATTTCAATAAATTGCAAGAGAATATTTATACTGATCGGTTCCTTAAATTGACAGGTACGGCGACTTCTTCTACGTCTCACTGTAATTGTTCCATTTGACGTGCTTTCCCAAAGTAACAACCACCAACTTCCCTTTCTCCTCTTGGAGAGAAACTCCAAGGTGTTATTTCCATTCCTTGAAATGAAATTTTTTAAAGAAGTTCGAATGGCTGAAAAATTAAAATCTATGTGTTAAAATAACAGGTGTAAAGTGAACATTATCACTGAAAAAATTCACTCACAACTTGAATGTACCATACAAATATTTACAAAAGAATATGTTATCACTGCATTATCCTTGGGTGACTTCATCGTTGAAAATTGTTCCTTGGCTACTGACTTAATACCTTTTATATCCGAAAATGGTCGGTGAAATATTATTTTCGAAGCAATATGATGACAACATTTTAATAGATAAAAAAGGTAAGCAAAACTACCGCGCGAAGTTCACATTATATAAGACCTCTGATTTGACAATGCAACTAAACCACAGTTTTGATTCCAATGAATTTATTTTTGGCTGACAAATTATATTTTCAGATTGACTGATGTAACACTGACGGTTTGTATAATAATAATTCGAATAGGCATAAAAAAACTGCATGCATACATTTGGCAACGGAAACAGTATAAAAAAAATCAAGCTCAAGGGCTCTTGTTCTTCCCTTGTGGTATAAATCAGCACGGAAAACTTCTAACTTTTTCGAATTCTATCCCATCTTTTTTATTTTGCATCCGAAATCCTGCCTCACGGTTTTATTCAATAGCCTATCTTTTTTATGCACTCCGATCGCAGTAATTCTCAAAAGCCCACGCGCCCGTGCAAATTCGGTAAGTCCACGCCGCACATTGATCAACCTGAAGTTTCCGTTAAAACTGCATTCGCACACTGCGATACCGCTATTGTGCTAAACCTCCCCCCACCCCCCTCCCTCTCTCCTCCCCATCCCATATCCCCCCTCCAAATGGGATAAACCCCTTTCTGAACCTCCATATCTTTGCAGTCGTGTTGTCTGCGGCACAATTCGATAACTCACCCGCCGCTTACAACGCCTTTATTTTCTGGCAAACCTCCAATGAGGAGCGGTATAAAGCGACAGACATAATTCCAAAAGTCCGAGACTGGGGAAGGGAGACTGAGAGAGAAAGAGGACAGGGATTGCGGGGGAGGTCAAATGGGAGAGGTCTGGGAATAGGGTGACAACGGGTGGGCAGAAGGGTCGATAGAAGAAAGAGGTAGGGTTATTAATGCCCGATTAGAGGGGATATCATATCACGGTCCACCGAAAAAAAAACTGATAGATTTAAGAGTGCTGCCGATTATATTCAAGGTCTATTTGAGCAAAATCATGCTCTCGTCGTACGGGTGGGGGGGGGGGGGGGGGTGGGGGGGAAGAGGGTTCGAGTTCGGTGGAGGAAGAGGTGGATTTCGGTCGGCGTCAGGTAGAATGCCGTGCAATTTATCGCCACAATAAAATCCTCGAGTCAGATAACTTTTTGGAGACGCGTCCTCTTTGTCAAGTCAGCCTGTGCAGCTTTAAATCTTAAACAAAAGGACACATACACGTGTTATAATTGAAGACGTGCTTTATATTGCGACATTTATCTGAATCTGCCATTTATGTGAGCTCCGCGGATAGGTAAAAGAGCTTAACAGTTGAATTCAACCTACGAAACAATAATTCCAAATAAATCTTGACGAGTCTGTCACGGCGATATTTCAAAATTTCTTCTACGCATTAAGTTGTTGCGGTGCGTGAAATATGGCCATTTTCCCAGGGAAATAATTTGATGCACATTTATTGGACATTTATATTTATCTCCTCTGAAAAGAAACTCGGCAATTTTTGCTGTTTTTCAAAGGTGACGGCTACCTAATTTTAGTTTCAAAATAGCACATGTACGAACATGCGTCATTGCTGTTCTTTTCCTCGGCATTTATAATTGTTTACATTTTTTTATTCATCACAATCTCGCACATCCTAACTTTTTCGATGTGTACTGACCGTAAATTTTGGATGAAGTTAATATGGATCCATCACTCCAATTAATCGATTGCACAAATACGTACATATATCTCCCTAATTGTATTTCCTCAGTTAAATTTGTACCATCCATTAATATTGTTGTGAGAACTGCATTAACAAATATATTAGAAGAATGAAGAGAATATTTCTATCGTCACGGTTGTATACAGGTATTAATCGCCTTTTAATTAGTGAGGTTCACTAAAAGAAATTTTATTCTAATTTCCCTTTAGAGACAAGTAAAGTGAGAACTAATATCAATATCATTTATAAATAGTTCTTCTGCGTAATTTAAATACTTTAAATTTAGATGCGATACATTCATTCTAGTACATTTGAAAGGCTGCAACGCTCACTCATGAAAATACGATAATCGTATCAATGGCGCTGCAACCTGCTGGCAAGATATAAAATAATTTCTAAGTTTTAAATGGCTGCCCTATATGTACTTTGTGCGCGATGGAGCTGCCATCTATAATCACGTATCTGATTCCGACTATTTATGTGTAATTTGCCAATGCCTGGCACTAACAAAAATGCTCTCATAATAGCCAGTCCGTCGTTAACTCCGTCACCTGCTCAATTAAAAAAGCCTCCAACTTCACTTCCATTATTTTAGCAGTGTTCCTCGTGGTAATTTTTGAAGTGTGAGGAAAGGGATATCGATTGATCCACGTTTCGCAATATTTATTCTTTTCAGTTTAAACGTGGGATCTGTTTTTTACAAGCACTAAAATTGCTTGCGTTTAACCGTTATTCAATTGCCTTCACGACATCAGAAATAATAATTGCCAAACTAGTTCACAAACATTTGAATAGCAAACATATTTTCCTAATACTGCTAAGAACATCGGCTCATAAAGTGAGATAAAACACCATAGATACTTTTATATAATTTTCGTAATAAATTTACAATATTCTTCATATATCTATGTTCCAAACTTCAAATACAAATCCATATATTTCAGCAAACGATGCTCAGGTTAAATTGGAAGAAAATGATGGTCCCCCATCAACTAAAGCCGAGAATGAATTGAATAGAGTGGATGAAAAAAATGTTGGGATGACATTTACGATTATGAATTTCTGGTAAATTTTAATAAAATCAATGGTGCGATACTTTTTCACATGCCCATTTAAGAATACTTTCGAATTTCCATGAGAATATATTATTTCTCTCTAGGGAAACAAAATTCACTGCAATGCAGTATATTCTGCTCATTATTACTGATTAACTCCGCGAGGACATAATAGCAGTAATTAAAATTCAGTACAGAGCATTTGCAATTACTCCGACATGGGAGATGTTCTCCCTGCGATGTGGGTTCAAAGGGGAGTGGGGGTGAGTGGTGGGAAATGTTGATCCAGTTGATCATTATAAACGGAATTGCAACAAATTTAATGATCATTAGGTACACGCACATCGAATCTTAAATATCCATTTATCATTTAAAAGATAAACAGTATGACGTCCAAAATTTCATGATTTAATCCCCAGGAATTTTTGTCAAATTCATTAAGCTTCATGATTTTTACATGATTTCTAAAAATAAGCAGAAAGAAAAAAATAAACGTAAATGCAAACTCCATATGGGATTTCAAGACTCCTCAAATCCCTACTCTATTTTAATTTTACAATTATTTCTTTTTTTTTTTAAATCATGTCCCATGTTAAAATGCATTAAACCGAAAGTATACCTTTTGAGATTGAGGGGAGCCAATTAGAGAAGTTCTTTTCCTGAAAAATTGTTTTATTTTTTCAGTCTTTCAGAATTTCAGTGGAGAAAATCTTCCTCTCTATGAGCCTGTTTTTAGATATAATTACGTTTGATACTTAACTGCCTACTGGACGTTTGCCTATTTGTACTTCTCTTTAACTATCTCCCTGCTCTAGATGCCCATTTACTTTGATCCTTTCCAAAATAGTTTCTCCATGACTTGTTCCTAATATCCTACAACCCTACAGACTATATTCTCTCATATTTCAGTCCCACAGTAACTAAACATTTTTTTCCCTTCCTTCCATTCATTTTTTAAACCCTTTTATGGGATGCTACTTGATTGACCTGTGAACTCGGATTGAATTCCTTTTGATTTGGAACCTTCCCGGTTTCCAACAAGCTGTATGAGTTTTCGGATATAATGTCTTCCTGGGAAACTACAGTGAAACGAACTGGCCCTCCATTGATGAAACCAAACATCGATTTTAGGCAGTCCGTTTTTTCTTATTCCATTTCCATCTCTCACTGGAGATGTTTTTAAATGGTTTTTCCCCTAATCATTTGACTAAATGAGCTTTTTCTCATGCTATCTGGATTTCATAGTCCCAATTCGCTACATAAATTATTGATTTCCTTTAAATAAACACTAATATTCCCTTTAAAATTAGGAATTGCATGCTTACTCCAGTGCATGGGATCCTCATGAAGTTGGATTGATTTCCGAATTAGATCACATGCAGCGAAGAGAAGCTAGATTTGTAAAACGTTATTAAAATGCGTATGAGTAGCGTATGAAGATTATTAGAGGATCTAGATTGGGAATCGCTCACGAAATGAAAGTGAAAATACTGATTAAATCTCTTGTGTACATTGTAAGGATATCTCTTTAGCAGTGATGTTGAAAATGCATTATTAGTCCCATAGTACTGCGTTAGAAGAGAGAACGAAATTAAAATTAGAATAATTAAGTATAGAACACATACATTTAAGATGACATTTTTCCTACGAACGATAAGGGATCAGGATAACGTCTTTCGACCGCGCTAGGGGAAAAATTATTTTGAGTCAAAAGTGGTCTGTTGTGTAATCAACCCCTGCTACATACCCTAGCGTTGGGTTGCATGTAGTAATAATAATAATAATAATAATAGTAATAATAATAATAATAATAATAATAATAGTAATAATAATAATAATAATAATAATAATAATAATAATAATAATAATAATAATAATAATAATAATAATAATAATAATAATAATAATAATAATAATAATAATAATAATAATAATAATAATAATAATAATAATAATAATAATAATAATAACAATAATAATAAAAATAATAATAATAAATAAAAATATTATGAAGAATGATTTCAGGAAACCTGCTTCCGATGTGAATCAGTCCATAACAACCATCGAACGACATTTAAATGAATGTAACCGATTTCGAACGATTCCGCGGTATAATTAATTCCATCTCGGTTAATTACGAGGCTATGGTGATGCAAGTCACTCGCACAACCAATCACTGTTTCGAGTTCACGTTGAAGATCTCACAGCGCGAATCCGCAAACAGCTCACAGAAACCGATCGACTATTTCCGACTGTTCCGAGAAGGTGGCGCTCGGAAAGGCCTGCCTGCACTCCCTCGACGCGACTTAATTTGCCCGTAGCCCGCAAGATTGATGGAAAACAGGATTAGTTCGAGTGGGTACTATCTCCTTCGACCGAAAGAGCACGCACTTGGCATTTCAGCGAGAGAGAAAGAGAGAGAGAGTGAGGGGGGAGAGATAAGAGAGCAGGAAGCCATAAGGTCCGTTTGGGCGATGAGGGGATGTGCAATACCGCCTTTCATTCATTGAGGTAGTGATAAGCTATCCCTAAAACGCTGAGTCTGGAGATTTATCGAGGCAAAAGGGCTCATACTGCCCTCTGAGGAAGAAGCAAAGGAGGACGGATGAGGCGAAGGAGGATGCCGGGAGCGCGGGATCAGAGCGAGAGAGAGAGAGAGAGGAATGGAGGAGGGATATAGAGCGGGGATTGGCGCCGGAAAATTTGGGAGTGGGAGGAGGTGGGTTTGCGAGGCATAGGAGGAGACGGGGAGAGAGATGGAAGGGTCAGGAGGGGGGGTGAAACAATGGCGTACGCCTTCCTCCTCCTCATGGTCCACGGATTCATTGGCGATGTTCGTGCCTGCTAGAACGTGAAAGGGGCTCGGGTGGAACTCCTACGCCACCGGGAAACCACCCCACTCGCCCACACACCTTCCCCTCTCCCGCCCCTACTCACCGTCCCCTACCGCCCCTTCATCACCTACTTTAGCGCCATCACTCTCCTCCCCCCTCCTCCCAATCCCTTTTTGCTCCAAGCGGCCCGCACTCTAACCCTTAAAACTCTCCCCACTACCCCCTGCCCCCCCATGATGCCCACAGCCCATACTTCTAGAGTGGTGCCCCTCTGAGTTCCCGACCCATTCCCTAGGTGGAGGAGAGAGAGAGCGCGAAGTGACTTGGCCCGCCCGCCGCGCGGTGTGCGTCGGAGCGGTGGGTGGGGAGGGAGGGAGTGAGGGGGAGAAAGAGAGAGAGGCCACCGACCTCCACACACACACATACGAGGGAGAAGGATTTAGTAACGGAATAGGCGGAGAGAGGGGGATGAACTTACTCCGGAGAGGGAGAAGGGGGGGATGAACGGTAAATTTTTTTGTGTACTCGACTGGATCCTCCACACGGCGGTTTAAATATATCAATCGTGGGAGGATCGGGGAATACTCCTTTAGGGAGGGCCTGAAAGGGATTCGAATGCAGGCATTGGAAAAATGGTCAGTTCTTTCTATCCCTACCTCTATAGGATTTACCACCCCTAAAATCCAGACGCCGGGACGTGCTGGGTGAATTCTTGGGATTGACTGCATTGCAGCCATCCTTTACGGGCGCAAACATGAAACATCAAGTACATACTCGCATACACCACCCCCACCCGACGCAATTTAAAAGGATTAGAAACCTACTCCGAATAAAGTTCTGCGGAACCGATGTTTTCAACCCTCTTTCGACGACATTTTACCACCCCAAACCAACCCACCCCCTCCATCCGCAAACATCCGTCACACCCTCTTCCCCCACCACCGCCATCCTCGGATCTCCCGACCCTGCTCACTCACTCACTCGACGTCCTCCCCTTTTTCCAAAAGAACCCTCCCCCGTCACCTCCCTCACCACCCCCACCACACACACACACACACACACCCCTCCTCATACGCTACAGCCGACCCACGTCGCATTCTTCCCGTTCCCTCGATCACCGTGTAAAATCTCCCCTCCCCCGACGACTGATTTCTTCTTGCTTTTTATATTTTTTTCGAGCCCCCTTCTTTTCTCTCCCTCTTCGTACTCTCCGTCCCGATTCGTAGTCACCTCCCTAAGGATCTCCTTCCATGTAACTTTCCAGTTTTATTCTTCCGCTCCAAAGGGGAAAGGGAGAATACGTGGCGATTCCCACTTTTTGTTTGAAACGCAAACGGCTCTCCATGTGCTCTCGTCACATCCCAAGTCGTCGCGGACGCCCCCGCCTTGGGGATGTGTGGCAGGTGTGTTTCCACAAATGGAGATGTTCGTCATGTCTCTCCGATGGACGATTTTGAAACAAACGGAATTTTCTTCTTATTAAACAGGAATATTGCCAACAAGTAGAATGTCACAGCGCCGTCGTTTTCCGACTATCTTTCGAATTTACCACCTTCTCCGGGTGACTCTTCTAGCAAAGCTCTAATTCATGTTTCTAAATACTTATATAAATATAAGTAATAATTCTTACTAATGGATGCACCTTGCTCTTTACGCATGTCAAATTTGTTGAGATAAATGAATTTATAATATATACTGAGTCGGGTTTTTGATCCCGAACGTTTTTCGCTCCTGAATCTGCGTTCTTTTTCCTAGTATCCATGCAAAATCACACGCATAATAATTGTTGGCCTAAATAATTATTTGAAGGAACGGGAAACGTAATATAAATGCGTGGGAGTAGAATAGAATATAGTAATTACAAGTTCTTCCAATCACGAGCACTTCGAGGGAAAAGGGCACTTCCAAATCTAGTGCTTCTGGTAGAAATCTCGGTTGCCGTTTATGTAAAGGCTGTTTAACTAAGGGCAAGTTTCTGTACACATCGTATTAAAGAATGCCTCACAAGTGTACTTGAATGATGGAAATCATTGGAGTTTTTGTATGAGAAAGAATTTAGGAAAACTCTTAATTTTTTTTCCCTAGCGAGTCGTATGCAAGTTAAATTTCAAAACAGCACGGAGCACAAAATAAAAACAAAAGAAACACTGCCGTACGAGCTGTAAACAAGTCCACAATGGGTGAAAATATTACAGGCATAAATCAAAGACAAAATGAAGAGGCCATGGAGTTTTAAATCCAGATGTAGTGGTAAAATTCATTCATTTGCAACGGCAAAGATTACGACAATAGAAATAATCCCTTTCAAATCGTCGAATGCGATTTTCTCCAAGCATTATCGGCTTAAAGGACGCCATCAGAGAAATACCGCTTTCAAGTCGGCTTGAGCGTTTTCTCGTACGAGTTGTTGCACAGAAACCAACCTGTGTGACGAAGCCTTTACTTTTGCAGTCAAATCCGTATCCCAATACACTCTCCCCAAATTGAACTTCAAATATGAACCCATTCGCTTGAAAAAACTTTTCCAATATAATTTAAGTCTAAGACAGAATTATTTTTCAAAAACGAATTTTAATCTAAGGTCTGAGAGTATCCAAGGATATCATTACATTTAGTTTTTCAATTTTTTTATCGCAGCGTACAAACGAAGTAAAGTGTGTCTTGTAATCGATCATTTAATTAAATTTAATGTTCGGGGCACTTTCACGTAAGATAGCAGTAAAGGAAAGTAATTAAACTCCTTCTACCGTTACTTTTTAGTTTAAATTTATGACTTGGTGAGTTTGTTTTTCAAAGGACGATGAAGTTTTAAGTAAAAGGATCATAAAGAAAAGAAGGTATTCAAAAAATTGCTTACGCCATGTACTACGTCGAAATAGTTGTCATTGTTCGTTTATTTCTATTTCATCCGATACAGTCGTCTGAGTAATTCTTTAAAAATATTCATATTTGGGAGATGCAATCGAGAGAATATTAAACAGAAAAAAATGAAACAAAATGTAAACAAAAAACAGTATCGGAGCAATAACTGCGGCGCACGAATTTCTTTTTATTTCAGTGAAAAAGATGATTTTACGATTTTACCTGGTGATCAGTTTGATTTAATTTTAGCGTTATCAGAGAATACAGCAAGACATAAGAAATATCAGATTTGTAACAGAGTGAGAAATTTAGACTCATTCACTGTTAGAATTCGATATTTTGATACAAAGAGAAACTCCAACAGATTAACAAGACACTTCACTGGATTTTGGAAATTGGCTTAGTACGTCTTTTGTGATAGCTATTCAAACATTTAAAGTAGAAATAGATAAATTTCTTCAGTGTTAAACTGATTCGAATTTTCAATCATTTTTTCTAAATATGGTGGAATCGGTTACGTAATTTTTTATGAATATCAACCCAGTAATGTTATATCGTGCATAAATTAGACATTATATTTATTTTTAACGATGCTTATTATTCTTTATGTTGATTCCGGGTCGAAAATTTTTATCATATTTTAACCGATTCATTTGAATCAATTGCTTGCCTTTTTCTTAAATTTTCCATCGCAAACCTCACCTCCTTCCTTTCTAACTTTTTAAGTGTCTTTTGAATCAACATGTCAAGTTTAGGATTTCAAACTTCCGCCCTATTTCGTCATATACGTGTCCCAAATGTATTAAACGAGAACTCTCCCGTGTTCCTATTGGTTTTTCCCTGTGTGCTCACATTGAAATGCAATGCATTTGCACATATACAAATATACTAAATCTTTCTATCTGCGGTCGCCATGCCATATCATTATCCAAAATTACCATTTATTTTTAATGTTTTCATTTTCAAGTATTTAATTTCAAGAGCACATTGACGTTCTTTGCAGCCTTAGCGAAGGTGTGTTACACGCAAGGACAAAGTTAGGGGAAATTTTTATGAAAATTCTAAAAAAAATTTGTTTTATTTGCATTTAGAATTAATCACTTGCTTTACATATTTTTCAAACTTAAACATCCCGGGATGATTTAAATTTTTGAATAAATGAATTAGTCATATCTAAATATCGATATTTTTATTGCCTTTTCTCTTTTTATACGTTTTGTGGTATAATTCTTTGTGGCTGAAAATAATAGAGGACTCAGGGCGAACTTCTCTGTCATACTCTGGACGTAATATAATACACACACATATGTATATATATATGAGTGTTTGTGTATATATATATATATATATATATCATTACTTCTATCTTCCGATGAAGACGGAGTAGAATTCCGTCGAAATTATCTAGAAATAACGTGTGAGTGTTCCTTTTTTTGTGTTTCTATATTGTTTGTAACTATGTAATGTACTACTCGGAACTTCCGTGTTACGTCTACGAAAGCACACACACACACAGATATATATATATATATATATATATATATATATATATATATATATATATATATATATATATATATGTATATATATACATATATTTGCCGGATAATAATTTATATATACTGGATGAAAGGAATATTATCCATGGTATATTTCTTTTTCCCATTCCCATTTCGACCATTTTTCATGTAAAGAAATATGTTCAACGAAGTCGTAGCCCTTCGAAAATCCACCTGAGATTGTGTCAAATCGTTTCTCTGATTCCAAACCATCCAAAAAAATTAAGAGAGGGCGACTCATTCACTTTGAAGGTAAACTTATTCATGAAACCATGTTGTCCTCCACATAGCAAATCAACACTTCCCCAAAAATTCTTTCATATTGTATGAAGTAATGTGTTTCATTATTTTCCCCAAAATTCAGATCGATCTTCTTGTACTTGTACTGCCCTATTCTCTTCCTTCAAATGTTTGTCTCATGGACGGACGTTGAACAGTAAGTTTTACGTGGAAGTCTTCGAAAGATGGAAAAGAGTGAAACGACCAAGTACCACGCCAAGTGAAAAAGTGTCAACGCTGCTTCATCTGCCCAATAACTCCGCTGTGGCACCTCCGGACTTCTTTTTGCTCCCAAGAATAAAAAGTAGCTTGAAAGGCAACCATTTTGGAACGCTGGATAACGTTAAAAATGCCGTAATGTGGCTCTTGTGGACGCCTTCAGGGGCGCGTATTGCGAGTGACAAAGGCGCTGGCATCAGCGTATTTAATGTATAAATGTGTTATTTTGAAGAATTTTAGTAATGTGTACTTAAATCTAGAATCAAAATGTTTCATCAGATGTATTCCGCTTATTTTTAGGACAGATTAAAAACAAGAGTTTAGACTAATGGCAACGTCTTTATGCCAATTCTTAAGTATATGCGGTTTCGCGAGTCATAATGCAGAGCAAAAAAAAACCATAATAATTAACAACAATAAGGGGTAAAAATTATATCAAAATCAGAGCTAATATATTGATTCAATTTGAATAAAAATTAATGTTATTAACTGCCTTTAAAAGCAAGCCAAAATTCCAAAGTGTTATGGAAACTTATGGAATTTTTACATACCAATTGGTTAGAATACGCATAAAATCCCTGAAAATGCCAGTAAATATCAAAAAGATGAGAATGTTTCTTTAATAAGAAAGTTTAAATAATTTGTTAGAAAAATTTCACGAATTTTTTCGTTCAAAAAATATACTAATTTTCTCCGATTTCAACCTAATTAAAATGATTCCACCAACTCGACTGAGGTAATTTTCCCGCCAAGCATAAACAATTCGCAGGTGCCAAATCACATTAACGATCATGTTCACCTTCAGTCACGGAACGTGGAAAATTAGAACCCACCGCTCAGGTTTAGTTTCAAAAGCCCTGAGGAAATGGGAAAATTTATGAAATTAAACAACGGAAGAATTCCACATCGCCGGCCTACCGATGTACGACCGGTCGGGGCGATTGCCCCAATAAAAGCAACCCCCTCCCGCCCCTTGGTCGCACGGCGGAAACACGACAAATTACATCACTCCCTCTCACCCTCTCTCTGTCTCTCCCCCTCTACCTTCCCCCTCCACACACACAGTTGTGCTCCACACCTATGTTCGCGATTCCATCTTCCGCCCACCAAAAATCCACGCCATGGTCCACAAACCGCTCGCTCTCTTCCTCTCTCTCTCCCTGAAGGACAAAATTTATTATTCTCCCAAAACCAACCGACATCCCCCTCTTTCGCCTTCCATCCGTCCACCACCACCCCTCTCCAATCCCAATGCTCCACACCCCCGAAAGTCGAAGAGTCCATTCAACCCCCCACCCACCCCACATAGGTGCACAACCTCCCTTGGCGGACCCGTTTCGCTCTCGCGAATAAAGCCCACATAAGCCGACCGGTCGGCCGGGTGACTCTTAGGGGAAGGAATGGAGGGGGTTTGGGACGGTATGCTGGAGCGGAGGCGTGGGATTCGGGCTTCCTCCGACGCATGCTTTCTTCCGTAATAAACCGACGAAATTCCGTCCTCTACGAAACGGCCCCTGGTCCGCCCTTGCTTAAATCACGCGTAGAGGACAGACCGACCCCGTCCGATCGGGGGCGGATCGTGGTGTATGTGCGGAGGGGGGGAGGGGGACCCACGCCTCTTCCTGTGGGACTCGAATGGTGGTCCTTTTTCC
The DNA here is from genome assembly GCF_022747635.1 of Hetaerina americana. Classification (NCBI taxonomy): domain Eukaryota; kingdom Metazoa; phylum Arthropoda; class Insecta; order Odonata; family Calopterygidae; genus Hetaerina; species Hetaerina americana. The sequence goes on from NW_027286874.1 coordinate 74,235,681, forward strand.
TGAAAATTCGCGCTCTCTCTGTCTCTCTCATTTCCCTCTCACGGGGCTATGTCGACGATTAAAATCTGGATCTCGGTTCCCACCACAGGCGACCGCGAGGACGTATGTATCCGGCCGTTCCGAATAGCTGTGTAATAAGCCTTAAGTGTTTCCAGGAGATTAATTCAATTCAATTGCGTCAAACTGTTCACATTATACGCATAATTGTGATTTTCCTACAGCATAAACAGATGCATATGCGTGCTCGCGAGAGTATGTATTTAAGAAGGAAATCAAGCAAGAAAAAATAAACATGTTCGACATAATATTTTAGCGGAAGCAAAATTCATATGTCCTTCTGATAAGAATTACGAACATCACAGAATGCGTTAAGAGTCCGGAAGTGTACCTTTTTTTTCTCTGTGAAATGTTGAACTCAATGTGAAAATCTCAAAAAGCGCAAGTTTACCGGTAACCATGGCCGAAATCCACGAAGAAGTAACCATGTAAAGAAGAATGTGGTTGGGGTAGCAACAAAGAATTGAAGACAACGCCGAAAATTATGCCTGTTAGATGAAATTTCTCCAATAAATATGTAGGGGAGATACTGGCGAATGTAAATACTGCTAATATTATTAATTGATGATTAATTCAACGATCAAGTGAAATAAAACTGATAGAGGCCTGAACAACCCCCGCTGAAAGGGTGACAGAGATATCTCAAAATGCTACGGTATAAGCCTATTTTCTTGTCTCAACGGCAAAACTTCGGCGTTATGCAAAACTAAACTTCAAATAAAAAGTTTGATAATCTGTTTTATTTTGCATAATCACTTAAGTCCTTGACATAAACTACCTTTTAGTTGCAATTACTTCTTGAGAACGACTTCTCTCCTCATACATTGCTCATTTTCCTACAAAATGTTTTCTAAATAAACTGTATTCCACCTGCTCTAAATTGTGCCCTGTCACTTAATTCCGAGCTTATCTTAAAAACCTCACTACCTTTGTAATTTTAAAATTTACTCTTACCCTATACCAAACATAAAAGCTACATTCACTAATATTTTAGTATTTGTTATTATTTTTAGTTCCCTGCAAGCCACCGCTAGGATGTGTGGTAGGGAGTAAATACACAACAGACTAATTTTAAGCCGAACAGACAATTTTTATCCCCACCGCGGTCGGACAATGTTGCTCTGATATCTTACCGTTCGCGGAAAAAATGGCATCTAAAATCTGTTCTACAAATAATTCCTCTAAATTTATTGACATGATCTCTCCTACCGTAGAGCGATGGGGGTAATATTACATTTTCAACATCACTGCAAAAGAAATATCCTTCCAATTTATGCAAGAGATTTAATCTCTAATTTAAACTTCCCTCCGTGAGTAATATCCATTCTAGCTTCTCTTTTTGATACACTACTTTGTTTATCATTAAAACCTTTTACAGCACATTAATATACTATGATAAATATGTGATCTCCCGAAAGAAATTTATCGCAACTGAAAGAAAAAATATGGATGGAATTTCGGAGAGTATTTATAGGTATGCATTAAAAAAAAAAAATTTGAATAAATTGTGAATAATATTCTATAAAATTGTTTTGGAACTTTGTTTTAAATTTGAAAAAAAATATAGTTACATCTTAAGTTAAATGCCACTTTTTTTAACACGAGTGCTCCAAATTTAAAGCTAATTATTTTCTTGACTAAGACAACATGAGGATATACCCATAATTTTAAAAATTGCAAAACAATTTCCCTACTATGAATTCCCTGGATGCTTTCCCCATTCAATTACATATTTCTTCGGCACACATACGGTAAAGGGAGTCACCGCACGTGATTTTTTGCAGTGGATACTCCCGCATAAAGTACTAGAACCTAGTAAAGTGGTTCGTGGCATAGGGTAACCGCTGCTACTTCCACCCACTCCTCCTTGTCCTTGATATAGGGTGCACTTGAGGGTTGAGGCACGGAAGCTTCCTGTTTGATAAAAGGTGCACTAGAGACGCGGAGAACTAGAGAGCCGCTCTCCCGCTTGATAGAGAGTGCACTAGAGGACTCGAAAAGTCGCCAAGCACGTGCTTCTTGCGTTTTTTCTTCTCCTACGTTCAATGACATCTCTCCCTGTCCCCATATCCTTTCGGGAGGAAGGGCGGCGCTTCCAGTAACGATAATACATATATCAGCGGCGGACAAGCTCCTAAGGCCCGAGGAGAATCCTGCACGTGAAGCAAAGTTATTGGTGAAATAAACCCAAAAGATTTCCACATGAACAGTTGAAAAGGGTTAGCTGAATGAAGAGTACCTAGTCTACATCTTTTAGCGCGGTTGAAATAATCGTAAATCATGGGACATCGTGAAGGCGAATGGAAAAAATTGTTTATCGTCTCGCACAAGAGACCGCATTATTGCATACAATGACCTCGCGGGTGATTTTGGCCATTGAAGTTGAGGTGGGTAAAAAAAAAACCTTTTGGTGCAGTCCGTGAGTTATAATTCCCATGCGTTAATAATAAATACTAATGGAAACATTTTACCGTAAAAAGTCAAACGATGAATAGGCTTAGGAACTGGACAATAATAACGTGAATTTTGGATTGGAGAAGTCTCCCTTACTATACGTTAGTGATACAAGTGAAATTAGGGAACATTTGAGTACTTTGCGCATAAAGATCGAAACGGAGTTACAATAAAACAATATAATAATGATATGCACAAACATATATATATATATATATATATATATATATATATATATATATTATATAGGACGTAGTAATTAAAAAGATTACTTATCTCCAACATTTGAATACATCTAACGGACGTACAGGGTTGCACCCAAAAGTGGTAGGACTGATTTTCTCTGGCGCGAACGGAGCGGTGGAGGGGGGTCTGCTTGGCAAGGTAAGGTGGAGGAGCCTCTTAGCAACAGACCGACATCAATCTCAGTCGCCTGCGGGCTTTCGTTGAGTGAGGACACCGTTTTTAGTGAAGCAATTTTTTGTCCGCGTCGAAAAACAAAATGAATCTGAATTTAGAGCAACGTTATTCCGTGAAGTTTTGTGCGAAACTCGGGAAGACGGCTTATGGGGCCACTGCCTTAAGCCGTTCCACAGTATTTGAGTGGCACAAGTTGTTTAAAGAGGGTAGGGCCGTCGATGGCAAGAACCAACACGAATGTGGACAGAGTGAGGACACTGCTGAACACAGACCGACACTTAACCAGTGAAGAAATTGCAGATCAGTTGGGTCTGTCTGCATCCAACGTCCAACGCATTATTTCACAGGGTTTGGCCATGCGCAAGGTGTGCGCCAAGATGGTGCCGAAAATTCTGCCATGGCGCGCTCGTCGTCAGACAGCTCCTGGCCAAATACGGCGTTGCCACGTTGCCGCACCCGCCCTATTCTCCCGATCTGGCACCACCGGACTTCTTCCTCTTCCCCCTGATGAAATGACAGCTCAAGGGACGACGTTTTGACTCGATAAAGGCCGTTCAAGAGGCTTCGACGAGGGTCATCAACGGCATCTCCAAAGAAAATTTCCAGCAGACGTACGGGGAATGGGAGCAACGTTATACTAAGTGTGTAGCAGCTGAAGGAGCATACTTTGAAGGTTATTAAGTCGATGTAAGTATATCGTCAATAAAATACTTGTAAAAAAATCAGTCCTACCACTTTTGGGTGCGACCCTGTATTAGATATGAACTCTCCTTGGATATTGATAATAACTGGAAATTGATTATGTTCTAATAAAGCTACTCCATTTATGAAAACCTTCAAAAATACCCTTGTTTCACTTTTTATGATTCGCTTGCTTATAAAATAAAAAACCTACAGCAATTTAATCTAATATGCGCATTTTATCTCTTTGCGTTTGGAAAGTTTAAATAAATAAGCGAGCTAACAAGTTAATTTAGCTCAACGTTAACCTTTTCAGGGATCATTGTGGCTTTATTGATTCGCGAGTGGTTATCGTAAAAGTGAAACTATTTGCTAATAAACTTTGATTTGAAATTAAGAGTTCCCATATAAAACCTCGAGCAGGAGGTTGCATTGTTACATAGGGAAATGGGTTTATTTTTGTAAATTAAAAAAAAAATGTTTTCTCCACTGCCGCTCGAAAGCATTCTTGCACTTTTTAATTGTGACTGCATAACCGAATTTCAAAGCACTTGAAAGAGAATTCCTTTCCTATTACGCCGCATTCACTTGCGGCTGAAACGGATTCGGCCAGCGTGTATGAATGATGGCCGTCTCGAAATACTGTTTTGGTCCGCTAACACTCCGTTTTCAATTTGAATCGTACATTGAACTGTATTTTAAATTCTGCCTTCTCAATTTTTTTTAAATTTCCTGTGCTTGCTCCCGTTCTTTCAATGTTAAAACAAAACTACCTCTTTTTTTAACCATTTTTTTAGAGTCACACTGAGGTCATGGAAATGTTTACTATATTGTTCTCATGATTATTCAAGTAAAAAATCGTAATTCACTCTCACAAACCGTGAACGTTGTCTAAAGTAATAATATTTGAACTACTTGGCTATTAAAGAGTTGCGCTCTTTAGCGTAAAACGTGATAAAAAACACAGAAGAGGCAATTTAGTGAAAAAATGGAATGGAATTACAATCCGTTCAGCTCATTACTCATTTATAACTAAACGAGAAACGAAATGAATGCAGAAAATGAGCTAAGTTCCTTATGGCATATTTTTCCAAAAATTACGTCATAAAAGGTCTGTCCCAAAAGTAGTGGGACTGAGTAGATTGAAAAACAATAATTGAAAGAATTGATACATGCCATCTAAAGTCTTCGAAGTAGCATCCATGTGCGTCCAAACACCACTACCAGCGGGTTTTCCTCGCCTCGTACGCCTTCTGGAGGGCGGCCCTCGGAATACTGCTAAGCTACCTCGTCACGACTTGTTGCAACGCTTCCACCGATCCATTATAACGTCCTTTCAGCACAGATTTGAGCCGGTGGAAGAACACGTCTGGTGGGGCATTGTCTAGAAAATTTGGATACTTGCTCACATGGTCGAGAATCTCTTGGCAGATCCGCGTGCGAGTTCCTTTTTGTTCGTCCGAGAGCACTCGCGGCATCAACTTCGCACACACCTTTCTCATGCACATGTTTTTGGTCACAAGTCGATGCAAATTACTATTAGAGATACCAATTTCATCAGAAACCATGCGGAAGCTTAATCCGCGATCCCTGTTCGACGCAGCCTTGGAAGATTTTCGTTACTTCTTGAGGTCGAAGGGCGTCCTGAACATTCAACGTCTTCAACAACCTCTAAAGCCTCCAGAAACAATTTGTGCTACTCAAAAACATCCGATCTATCCATAATGTTACCACAATAAGCTGTCTTGAGCATATTATTAGTTACATTCCCAATTTCACCCAGTTTCACGCGAATTTGATGGCGCAGCGCTGTTCCAGTAACCGGTTCATGATGGCCTGTAACAAAGTCACGTTATAGAGGTTTCGCAAACGAAAAATTCATACTGCCATCGGTCTCTAGCCTTTTATGAGACTCTCCTCCCTCGATCCCATCCAAAGAAACCACCGCCCGTCCGTCCGTCTATCATACTACTTTTAGGACAGACCTTTCAATACGGTTATAATCAATTTATAGAAAGATTTGGGACGATAAATTTTTTATTGAATCTCTTTTTATCTAGCTTAATTATAAATATGTCTATGTTTTACATTAGTTTTGAAATTCATATGAATAAAGTTAAAATTATACGAGCCGTAATGCATGAATTGTAAACGGTAAATGTGCCTGCTAACCGAATTACCAGGAAATAAGATAACAATTAAGCCATCCGACACATAAGTTTCTATAATGTTTTAAAATTACTCCAATGGTGAGGCATTAAACAGGAAAATAAGAAGATATTCTATTCTCTCCACTCACTAATTTTGTTCCCTTCAGTTTCGCGTTGAAAAATAATTTTACACACATGCTATGATTAAAGCTCTCCGAGAGTTGAGCTTTCGGGTGTCTCAATTCAATATTCAATCCCGTCAATTTTAGGAAACTTATGGACACACGCCTTGTATTTAGTTGCTTTTCATCCCTGCGCAGAGTGATTTATAGTAACACTTTTTTTGTGCTCTCCAATCCTCACGCTGCCATAAATTCCCGTTCGCCGCATTAGAATCATCTGTGACGGGAGACATTATTTGTTTTTCGGAAACTCGGGGAGTTTTAAAGGAATTCTAACGAGCATTATACTTTATTCATGGCTGCGGTTATAATTTATAACACCCAACCCCCGTCCCTCCAAAGGTAATAACACACAAAAAAGCGCTGCGGGACTCTCAAAAGGAAAGCTCACACGCTATCCTGAAAGCTCTCTCACACTCCCCCCCCCCTTCTATCTCACAAGACAGAATGAGGCATGGGAAACGCTGCCATTATGAGCGAACTCCTTGACGTCAAATCCCAAATGCGTATTAGCGGTATACCAGGGAGGAGGTCGGGAAACGGAAAACGAAATTCTTATCCAAACCAAAAGGACACGGGATATTGAGTTCACGTAAAAAACCGAATAGGAGGGATGTTGGGCGGGTCGAAGAGATTACCCAGGGCGTTGGGTATACTGTTTTGTTTATCGTCCCTAATCCCGGATTACTCGCAATCATTATCGATCATCACGAAATAACACGCTCGAAGATAGACCCCTGACCTTTGGGCTACAGGGGCTAGGAGTAGTGTGGGAAGTTTTAACGTTTCCATTCCAATCACCCTCAACCCCAATTTACCCTTGCAAAACTCAAATAACAAACCTTTTTTTTTGGGTTTTCCGTGATGCAATTTAGCTAGAAATAACTTTCATTTCTATAATTAAGATACAATATCTGAAATTAAATCAGTTTTTTAACGATCACTAAGCACGATCAAAGTAGGATTGATTTTTTAAAGTTTTTTCTTCTATGATTTGTTTTAAAAAGTCCACTTCCCAAAATATGCATTACATAATCATAAATTTTAATTTGACTGACTTTAATCAAATGGTCCTTCTTCAAGGGTGGTCATTAACGACGGGGATGATGCCTAATTTATTTATTTCAATGTAACTGTAATTCAAGGATTTTTTTTAATTAAGGTTATCAACGAAACGGTGATCCCTTGAATTCTCGTCTCAAAATACGTATAAACTCATAATTACTTGTTGAGTTACTCTATCAGTAAACTTGGATGGGTCAAAAAGATTTTCCACCCAAAACATACGTACCTTTATAACAATGTAAATGTTGGCTGCGCAAAGAATATTGCCAAATTATTTTTATTTGTCAACATGGCATTTTGTGAGGTGCATATATCGACCTAAACCCGAGTGGAGTTTGTTGCTTGACAGTGCGAGCAACAAAGTTAACTCGGCCAAGAAAATATCGCGTGAGAATGTGGGAAGGAAATTAACAATATAAGGGAGCTGTTCCATATTGGTAAAGTTACCTAATTCGATATGAAAACCAATGGAAAGGAAGATTAAAGATCCAGAGAAGATGATTCAATTTTTTTAATTTCATGATTTTTATGAAAGAGTAAAACTGAAAAAAATCGATCGCCTAAGAGTAAGAACTGCATAATCACATCATTCACAATCTCGACAGCCTTACTTAGTCCCTTTCAGAGTTGCTCTCGTCTACCCCACGTCTGTTTTGACTCTTCGTAGTGAGCACGGACATTCGAGGCAATATCGCATCCAGCCAACGGGGTGACTTCAAATCCTCCCTCGTTGCAACCCCCCCCCCCTCCGTAACCCCACATGAAATATCCAACAGCATAATCTCTCTACGAGCGAGCAGATTATTTCTCTTTCTCTCTCTCTCTTTCTCTCGTGCGCATAAAACCCTCCAATGAAAAAAACATTAAAAGGAAGCGTTGGACGCGAATAAAATGAAATTTACTTACATGCAAAACTGCGGTGAATCGGACGAAATCGAGCGCTGAATAATGCAAGTAGTCACGTGGTGGTGTGTGTCAATAATTTTGCGGGGTCGAGATGACGAAATGTTTTTCCCGGGAGAGCCCATGGAAAAGTCAATAATGGTTTTTTTTTGGGTTTTTGAGGAAAGTGGGATGAAGTGACAAGAGGAAAGATAGAAAGACACCCATCTCTGGAAACCATCTCGTTCTTAATGTGACATGTCACAAATACAATTACGGCTTCATTAATATGTGGCGGGAGACTTGATGCCCTAATGAAATATATGTATACTCTTAGCGTATGGGTAAAAAATATCTTTACTCAAGTAATAAATCTTTCCGTGTAGCACCTTATTGTCTCTAACAGCAGTGAGGAGGATGACCTTAACTGCAAACGGGATTCCAAAGCAGTGATTATGTTCACCCACACAAGGTGATATTGAACCAGGCTCAGAAAAAAATTACTGTATCCTTTGCGAGCACAATATTGAAATTAATAAAAAAAATATGCGTAAAATTTGAGTAGAGCCTATTTTCAGCGCGCCTAAGGTTACTTATTACATTTAGAATAACTCGAGTAATTTCGAGTACATACGAGAGAGATTACATAGTACATACGTACTCGTATGTATTATGAGACAAGAATGCTATCCACTGGACGCCTCGCAATTTTGTTAAATCCACCATTAACAAAAAACAATTATCCTCCAATTACGATTGCACTGAAACAAAGAAATTAGTCTCCATTCTGAACGCTAATGACAACCTGTGGCGATGAACTATCCATGACAGTCCGCTCCCAAATAATTAACTTTTTTTTCGATGCTTACATAAAAATAACATTAATTCACACGCTTCTTTTAAGGGACCCGATTTTTGGCAAGAAATTTTCCCCGCAAGCGAGCCTCGGAACACGACTCGCACGAAATAAAAGATAGACCCCCGGTAAAACATTGAAATCGAAGGGACCGGATCACGAGGGACGTGAAACAAAAATGAAAAGAAAAACTCGAAATTCGTCCTCAAAATTAAATAGAACCTAACGACTAAAATTTGATGAGAAGGGCAGCCAATCCCCGCTCTCTCTCGTTTTTCCCGATCGTCTTCGCCCCTCCCTCCATCCCTCCCTAGCGCAGACCGCCCCCGGCGTCACCCTCACCAGCTTCCCACGCAACCCTGTCGCCCGAAGTAGCCACGTTTCCCTATTTCCCGTCCCGCTTACAGGGCGGGAGAGACCCCGCCGCTGTCCCACTCCGCACCCACATCCACCTCCACCCACGCATCAGTATTCTCCCTCCGCGAACTACACTTCATCCCCCTCTTTTACCCTCTCCTTCTTTTCTTCCTTTCCTTGTCGACCTTTTATCGCCATAGTTCCCCCATCTCTCTCTCTCTCTCTCTCTCCACCCCCTTCGTGCCATCTATCCCACCCCCTTCAAGTAAACTCCCAACCCGTCTCCTTGCCCTACTACCAACACCACCATCACCCACTATTCCAAGTCTCCTCCCTCACACAGCATATCCCTCTTCGCCAACCACACCCACTTCTCCCACCTCTCCTCCTTTCCCTCTCTCCCACGACGTCCCCCCTTCCTCCCGCGCCCCCTCCCCAAACGCTCTCCTCCCTTTTTCGGTGAAAACTCAATTTGCCTCGCTGAGAGGGTGAGAGCTGGGAATGAGAAGAGAGCCAGAAGGAGAGAGAGAGAGGGAGAGAGAGAGGGGGGGGAAGAGGGTGGGAAGGGGGTGTGGGTGACTGAAAGGCGGTGTTGAAGCTAAGGGCGAAAAGGGTAGACGGAGGTTCTGGGAGAGGGGGAGGAGGAAAAATGGGGAGGGAGGGGCGAACGGCGGCCGTAGGAGAACACGGAGGGGCAGGGGAGGTGGGAAGTGTGAGTTTGAGGAAGGGCTACTGGGTAGGGAATGGAAGGATCGGGGATAGGAAATGGGTGGGCCAAAGGATGGGGAGGGTCGAGGCGGAGGGCTCGGGTCCCGCGGGGGAGGTAACGGACGCGGGCGATTGGTTGAGACGTACCGGGGGTGAAGATATTTGTGGGCCGAGTACGTCAGTGGACCGTACGACGAATCGTTCGTGGAGTCATGGAAGAGGGTGGATTTGTTAAAACAAAATTTTACGCATGACGACGAGAGTGGCAAATGGGAACAGGGGGAACAGTTGAGCCCTGAATCGCCCAACAAAAAGGATTCCTCCTCATCTCAACCATCTCCACCCTTCCAAAATGATAGGGAAGCTTTATGCCGTCTGTCCCAGTGTGGCGAGGGGTGGCTGGGATGAAATGGGAAGAGAAGCAACTGAGTGATACTGGAAAAAGGGGGGTCGCGGGAACCCCCTTTAACCTTCTACCGCCTCCTCCCCCGACGTACGAGTTCCGTCCTAGAGATGATGAATTCACGAAATTACGAACTCCTCCGGATGGGAGCCGAAATCTTGTCGGTTTCACGTTGCTGCTGGCATAGTTTCCGGGAAAGAAGCGGGCAAAAATAATTGCGAAACATTTTGCGCCACGAACGAGGTCGTCTTCCATTAGGGTTAGATTATTCGCGGTAGGGAGGGGGAGGGAGAAGAAGGGAGTATTTCGTTTGTAGGGGGCGACCAATTTGATGAATGGAGGGTATCTTGCGTTTGCCGGTGGACGGAAATACATCCGGTCGGTGAGGGTGAAAAATGTACCTAATGGAACGGCGGACGGTCGATGCCCGGGGGAGAGATATCAAAAACTTCTGGAATCAGCTCCCGAGTTAAATATTTCGTAAATTATTCATGACCGTCACTTCCCTAGAAACTTAATCAAAAAATTAAGATGAGGAGGGCCTTGCACATAAAGAACTTTTACAGAACCCTTGGGGAGAGAGAGTACTGGGAGAATTCTCTCGAAACGATCGATTCTTTCATTTTTGCTCAGATCAGCAAATTTTTAGTTTGATCGAGGGTGGTGACTGAAGTGAGCTCAGCGCAGTTTCTTACGCGGGTATCGATGGCAACCCCATCTGGCGCGAATAAACAAGACTCACTAAGTTTTTGTGATGATGGGGGCTTCGACTGCTCGCTGGAGATAGATAAATAATGATGCAATAATGAACATGATAAAAACATTATCTTAGGAAAAAAAATCTAATACGGCATGACGAAAAATTTCAAACAAATCACCTACTCGTAAATAATATAAGAGTATTACAAATTGCCTAGCGGGTGGAGTGAATTCATGTCTAGAAGGTATCATTCAGACGTTTATTAGCAAAACAATTGTATATGTATAGTCATCGATTTGAAAAATATTGACCCTAAACACTAACAGTAAGTTAAACTAATGTATGACTAATGTAAATCCCTAGGATAACTGAACATTAATGAGACTATTTTTTTAACTTATGAAAATTGTTATCTATAGTGGAAAGTTAAGAAAGTTTACCGTATTATTTGTAAAAAAATCTGCCCGGGAGATATCAGTAAAAGAATAAGAATTTTCCAGTACATCAGAAAAAATAATATCCAGATATATATGAATATATATATATATATATATATATATATATATATATATATATTCATATATATATATATATATATATTCATATATATATATATATATATATATGTATATAAAACTAAGAAAAACAAAATAAGGGTAGTCAAATATGGAGTTTTGACGGCACGACAGTCATCATCAGAATGCTGTTTCTCGGGGGAAGAGCAGAAAGTTTAAACACAAAAAAAATTCACCAAATTGCGAACAAATATTTATTTACATGGCATAGTTAGTTATAAGGTAAAGGGATAGGAGCATGTAAAAGACAAAAAGAGGAGAGGTGGGGAAGGCGAAATCGAGAAGATCACAAATGCAGGAATATTTTTTTGCAATGTTGATCCAAGCCTCGGTCAAGGAAATATTTTGGCTCTTGTGATCTGCTCGATTCCACCTTCCCCGCCTCTCTTGTGTTTGTCTTTTATATTTGCTCCTATTCCTTTTCCTTATATCTGTACCCATGCAAAAATAAAAAGCATTCAGACGGATTATATGGCTTCTTAGCTGCTCTGCATATCTCTTCAAATATTCCACGAAGCGTTCTTCATTTAAGTTTCTCATTGATCAATTTGTAGGGCACCAAACGAGCAACATAATTTGATTCAAATGAATGATTCTAATTAAATAATCAGCTTAATTGCGTAGACATAAATTCCATTAAAAGTTAGTGTTTCCTAAACTAAATAATAGATTCAAGTTACGAAGATTTTGCCTATTGCTACGAAAATCCTCCTCACTGACGACGCTTAAAATTTTAAGAGATAGTAAAAAGGCAGTAAGCGAGACCAATTCCGGCTGTCGTTACACTAGAACGGCTTCTTTTTATAGAAGAGGGTGAAGCGATAAAAAACGGAATCGGGAATGTTATATCTCGAGCAGTTTACAACGTTTTAACGTAATTTGCAACAGCGATTTAAAGGAGAGGAAAGGAGCCTTCCAATGGAATTCGACATTATCCTCAATGCCCTTGATTCAACCCGGATTAATTTAAAAAAAATCAACTATGTAGTGAACTTGCTACTTCGTGCTATGAGGAAATAAATCTGATAGAAAACTTTCATAGGAAAACATATAAAATTAAAAAAAATATATAATTTATTTCGGTAAAAAAATCCCAATTATATTTACGAAATATGCACAAGATAATTTACCAAAGAAAGTTAAGCAAAGGATGAGTAGTAATATTTTACTACTTTCGCGTCACAGATCAATGATCAAAATCAATCGCTCGGTGTCACATAAGTTAAAGATTTAAATAATGATTTTATGAATGAAATAAAAAACTACAAATCACTTCAGTATTGAAAAGTGTACCTACTCTTAAAAATATTTGTGGAAAGAGTTCCCAATGGTTCTGATATTCTATTTCCTATTCTGTGAAATAATAATGTGAATAAATAGTGCGAAATGACTACAATCCTATTGTCATTTTTTTATTTTATCCATAGATCACATTAATATATTTGTTTTTTAATTATTTTAGTAGAAATTCGTGATGTTTATATTTTGCTGAGCTTACATAAAGTAACATTTACAAATGATACTATGCAGATGTTCTTATCTGCGGGGGGTCAAGATGGTGCGGGGGCTATCGTACTGGCTTACCACCCTGACGGCTCGGGTTCAAATCCCGGAGGTGTTGAATATTTCTCAGAGGTATCTCAACCCCTACTTGAGGTGCTTTGTGGAGGGCACTTTGAATGAGTGCGCCGTCCGTCCGTTGGATGGGACGTTAAGCCGAGGACCCCTTGGCGCCTTTCGTGAAGAGTAGCTAATGCCGACGCCTGGTTTCTCTCTCCACCCTTCATCCTTTCCTGTCCATCCCCTATGGCGCAAATGACCTTAGTAGTTGGTCGCCTCCCCCTAAAATATTACTACTACTCTTATCCGCATCGTAAACATGCAACGCTGCAATGTATTTCATAATTCTTTTGTTGAATTTTACGCCTCTGGTTCAACCCTCCGGATCATAAATGTTATTTCACTCATTTCGATCATTGCTAAGGAACCCGAATTTTTTTGAAAAGGGTTTGACTCGAATATAAATTTAAATAATACTTGCTTTCAACATCTACTCTTTAGACTCACTGAGTCTTGAGAAAGGTAAGAAAAGCAAGTAATCAATGGATACATTCATTATTTACATTCAAGCATGGAACTATAGGTAATCGAAGAGGTCATTTATTCCGGGAAATTCGCTGTTTGGATACAAAAATAATATTTACCGAGCACCGTTAGAGGATTGGATATTTCGAGCAAGAGTCCATTTGAGGATACTTTATCGATGATGATGCGATGAATGAACGACTAAGAAAAATCCACGCAGCAAACATCGCTGCCCGAGGAATAACGATCCCTCCTCGCCTTCTCCTCGAGTCTGGTTGACGAGCCGAATAGAATGATGGACGATAAAACTGCAAACTTTCGGATTCAATTTGTCTTGATTCCTGAAATCTGAGGGATCCAACGGGAAAGAGGGGAGATGGGAGGTATCCAACTTTATGGGAGGGGAGTGAGTTGTTGGAGTGGAGGAGACAAATCCTCCAAAGACCTTACGTCTCTTTGCCACAACAGACCTCGGCGCCGTGCCGACCCCACCCACCCCCACTCCAGCAGACACGGCGCGCCGTTGCGCTGCGCTCGCATCCCGTCACTTAACATTTTGGCCGTCGATCCAAGACGTGAAGGGATGGGCGTGAACAGACAAGGAAGAGAGAACTCCCCGAGGGTCTGGTAATGGGGAGGAGTTGAGGAGGTTGCACGCACGAGAGCAGGCGTCAAGAAAGGGGTGGTTGGCTGGTTGGGGATTTCCCACCGCGATAGATAGATAGACAAATTTTCCACTATCTCATATACATAGTGTATGTAATTTATACATATATGTGTATATCAATGTATGTATAAGATGCCTTCATAAATGTATATATATATATATATATATATATATATATATATATATATATATATATATATATACATACATACATATATATAAAATGTGTTTGAAGATAGCACTAGTGGACAAAGACAAAAACAAAAACATAAAAAAAGAAAAAAACTCACTATTTTTCGAATTTTCGGTAGCCCAAGCCACCTTTCTCAAGGAAGAGAAGGGAGGAACTTCTCTTCAAATACACACAGGAGAAGTGGGGAAGGCGGAATTGAGTAGATCTAAATTACATAAATATTATATATATATATATATACGTATAGTATTCTTGTTTTATTTATATCTTGTTTATATAATTTGTACTTGCCTCATGTATATGAGGTGAGAACTCGCCAATCCGCGTATACATTAGCTTTCTGATCTTTTTAGCTTCCCGGGCCTAACCGTAATCACTATTAACTTCCCAGCATATCTCGCTCCTCCCCCAGACCTCGCTTTTCCTCCATCCAAAACCGTCCAGTCTGACCTGAAGAAGGCCCCAGAGAGGGTTGAAAAATCTTCAGAAAACTTGATTGAAAACTAATATGTTAGTGTCCTTTTACGCGTTACATATTTTAATTTTGTGTTCTATTATACCTTCCAAATGTTATATTGCTCTCGTGAGTGCTTTAACATCATCGCATAATCGAAATATATATATATATATATATATATATATATATATATATATATATATATATAACATATATGTATAAACACACACACGTATGTATGGATACACATAAGCACCCACATACACCCGCGCACCCCCCACTTCCTCCGTCTCCACTCTCCCGCATAGGAAACTGCCACTCAAGTCCGCTTCCTCCAAAAGATCTCACACACCCACCCGCACGAACCCAAATATTCACGCGCTCCTCCTTTCCCGTCTCTCATTCAAAACCTCCCTCCAATTTATCTCTCCCTCCCCCTTCCCTCTCCCTCTCTCTCTCTCTTGCCTCGGAATGGGAAATCAATGGCTTAAGGCATCTTAGTGCCACTCGCACCTCCCGCGCCCACAAACGCGTTACGCAGACAAAGGCGTACGCTCGAATCGCGCGTCACACACTCACACCCCCCCTCCCCCTCTCTCCTCATCTCCGTCCCCTTTCGCGGGTCTCTCACGGTCTTTAAAGGATTCCCTCACGCGTACACATGCGCATTCATATGCGCATGTGCCCCGGGGGTGTGTGGGTTCGGCCCCTCTCCCCCGTCCGAACCTCGCACCCTGGTAGGAGATCGCCCTCTTCAGACGACCGAGCCGTCTCCTTCTTCTCTCACCCATCGGTTTCCGCACCCCTCTTCCGAATGCCATTATGTGCACACACGAGAATATCCTTGCCCCTTCGTCGGCACCCGAATCCATTTCTCCATTCAAGGGCTCTTCCTTCTCCCGCGGAAGAAAGGGTCTCGGCGAAAGGGTTTTGCGAGGAGGGAATGCGGGCTGAAAGGGAAGAAACGAGGCTGGAAGTGGGGGGCGAGGTAGGGTTTGGCGCGGGGTTTGCGTGGAGAGGGAAGGCGTTCTCCCAATCCGCGCCGTATCTGTAGCTGGATCCGATGACTTTGTGGCGGTCTCCTCACCTGTAAATTCACCATAACGACTGCCGGAAGATCTGGTTAAAATTTTTCAGTCCATTTTCCGCCTCCCGGCCAATTACTTTTTCACCCGAGGTTAAACTTTTGATTCTCAACCAATTGAAAAAAGGCACGTAAACGCAAGCCTCTCAGGTTGCTTCAAATTTGTGTAAGCACTCAGTTTAGCGGGCAACTATATTCAGTATATTTATTGAAAAATTATCTAGTTGAACCTTGACTATTGCTGTTATGATATTTAAATGTATGCGAGTTTGTTGTCCAAAGTGGCTAGCTGGTTCACTAATGGTTGTTGAATAAAAATGTAATTTAACGTAACCCTAAATGACATAGCCCGATGCGTAATTTCCTTTAGTCCTTGGCTCTAGTGGAACTTATGAAATCATGTACATGTTTAGGACTGAGAAAAATGGCACGCTATCCCCCAACATTACTGCAAAAAATAAACTCGGGTATCTGGAATACATGTAAAAGTTAACTAAAAGTTTTGCGCATTTGGTACGCAATGAGTGATTTATGGTGAAAATAATATGAGGAATAATTTAAAAAAATAAAGATTTAATCCACCGATTATAAAAAACAGGAAATACATGTGATTCGCAGGTTTGATCATGCTTAACGGCCCTGAAAAGATATATGGGGAAAGAGTAAATGCTACTAGAGGAAGGGGTTGACCGAGAAAGTCATGGGTGGGTGTGGTGAAATACGCTCTCAAAATAAGACTGACAGAAATGCTAGGAACAGGATATAATTAAAGAGGAAGGATTCGAACGTGACAGTGGTTGAAAACATATGTTAGGATGGGGTATCGTGATATAAATTAATTTAAGGGTATGAATTTCCCGAAATAACCGGTTTAAAAATAATTCAGGATATTTTGAATTTGCCTACTCCGAAAGGGAAGGACTTTGGGAACACGAATCTATTTTTTTTCATCAACGCGGAACACGCCAAATATATGTATTATAATGTAATATAATATTTTGTGATACATGGATCTTAAAGCGTAGGGGATCGAGATGGTGCGGGGGCTAACGTACTGGCTTCGTAAAAAGTAGGCTAATGCCGACGCCGGGTTTCTCTCCACCCTTCATCCTTTCCTGTCCATCCCCTATGGCGCAAATGACCTTAGCTGTCGGTCGCCTCCACTAAAAACTACTACTACTCTTAAAGCGTTTTCCACTGATAAGTTCATCAAGGTGTAGTTCCTCCCACCGTATTTCGGGCATCGCCAAAATATCATCTATGCATCTCCTAATATACCTCTGAAAACAAAATCCTAGGAAAGAACTTGAGGATGAAACCACAAGGAAAACGTACGTTGACGACTCCACGAAGCTTTTCTACAGTGAGGAGGAGTCTGAAGGGTTAGGTTGTGTGCGCGAGATGATAGACGGGATGAGTAAGTGGAAGTGCAAGAGTGGCAGCACTGATGGGAGGAGGGCGGGGAGGGGGGATTAGGGAACGGGATCTGACGGAGAACTGGGGTTATGGGGGGGAGGGAAGAATATGGAGGAAAAATAAAACACATCTCCCAACCCTTATGGGAGAGCGAAATTGAGGCCACCTGCTCATCCGATACTCGCCGATTGGCCTCACGGTCTGGATATTAAATAAAACGTCGAAAGAGACTATGTTTGAGATGGGATAAATTTCACGGAGGGGAGAAAACGGCGTGAAGACGTGAAGATCCGCAGTTTCCTGAAGAAGCCGAGACAGGTCTCGGATTACGTTCAGTTTGTAAGATGAACGCAGGAAGGAAAGCTGGAAGATGAGCAGGCGGGAAGGGGATGATTTGGGAAGAAAACAAGAGCGTAAGGGGGGGTGGGGTTGACTGCGAAAGGATCTTGGGGGTTGGGATGCGATGATGGGAGGAAAGAGAATGGGCGGGGTTTTTGGGGGGTTGTGGAGGAAGACGAGCGCGGATGGGAGGACCGATGGGAAAAGAGCAGAAGTCATGAGAGGGAGGATGAAATAAAGAAGTCATAAAAGGAGAGGGAGGCGGAGGGGGTGGGATGTGGCGGTGTACGGTGTGCAGCATAGCAGGAGTAAAGTCCAGAAGTATTTTTTACGAGGGGGTGGAACGCTTGTTCTAAGAGCCCATAATTGTAAAAAAAAAGTCCGTCTCTTGGGGTCCCCTTCCGGCCAACAGTTTTTGATGGCGAGGATATGTGGATTTCGATTAAATGCATCATTTTTTTAAGATCGCTAACAATAACGATTAAGCGCACTTTCTTTTACAACTTCTAGTACCATAAAGTAAAAGTACAAAAGTCATGATGGTCGCAGCAGTAGTGGATCTTATGAAAGGAACACGGAATCTGAGTCCTTTAACGGCATAAACGACGGATTGCGAAAAAAATATAGATGGCACCAAGCCCGTAGTTAGTGTTCCCAAGAATGAATCCAATTTTTAGATAGATCTTCTCTAGGCAAAATATAACAAGGATTACGGCATTGAGAAAATTTTTAATGGTTTCCCCACCCCACCCGAAAAAACCAGAGAGGGAGAGAATTCAACTCTTTTGGTAAGAGCAAACACGTTCAAATATCCCATTGCGAGGGAGAAAAAGTTGAGCAAATCGTAATTCTGACATTATTCAATTGTTTAAGACCGGTTTATCCGCCTCGCAGGGTTTTATCTGGGAAATAATCCATGTATTCCCGATGAATCACATGTGACCAAGCGTAGTTACGCGTTATTCTTCGGTTACACGCCCATTCTAACCGAGGAAACTACGGCAGGGATGTGTGGGCTTACTGAGCCTTCGAGGAATAAACATCTCTCATGATTTTCCCGACGAATACGCATTTGGCGGCTATTTAGAGAGTTTCGCAGACGATGATTAAACGGCCCTAAAAGCTCAAAATTTCACCAATATCATTGAATATTTTTTTTTTCAATTCGAAAATTGGTTGACTGCAGCATTCCCCATCTTTCCCCATTCAATGCTGATTCTCATCCGCCCTAATGGCTCCTCATCCCTCTCTCTTCGGTCTCCGCATTGTTCCACCTCCTCACTTTTGGGATCCCCTCCCATCCATTATGCTTCCATCAAATCCATTGTGTCTCAAATTGTGTCTAATCCATTCCATCCCTCCTTCCTATCTAGCCAGTGCGGGGCACTGCATATGGTCCTAAACTACATTGGTCGAAAGAAAAATGAGGATTTAAACATTAAGTCAGGAGCACATTGGCAACGTTAAGATTGAGGGAAGGCTCGTTGGACTGAAACAAATTTATTCTGATGTAGGGGTAAAATAGATTCTTTAAATGAAATGCAAACAATAGGTGGTAGTTAAAAGAAAAATTTCTAAAATATATCAATGATAATAAAAGCTTTACATTTTCACGAGGTATTTTCAAAATTAATCGATCATGGTGTGAAATAACTGATATCGTTATCACTCGATGATGCCACAAATGATTGAGACCATGATTGGTTAATTTTGAAAATAGAGTGATAATTTATGGCCGTTTATTAAATTATCACGTATACTACAGTTATTCACAAAGTGACGTTAGACCCTATATATATATATATATATATATATATATATATATATATATATATAATTATATACATATTTATAAATCTGCTATAATTATATATATAGATATATGTATATATATATGTATATATAAATATATAAACCAAAGTTGCGAAGGGTTGGTAGGTAAGTTGGGGATGAGTGAAAGGAAACGGTACGGTGGGGTGAAACGCCTCCGGAAAATAAAGGGAGGGTGTTTAAGGTGGGAAAAGGGGAGGAGAAAAGAAAGAGAGAGAAATTTTATTTGGTGCTAAACGGAAGAATGCGATAAAATTAACAGTGTACACTGAGGCTAACATGGCCTCAAATTAGTTTTACGGATGTTACAGAAAAACCCTTCGTGTTATTCATAGTTTAACTACAAATTTACTTTCAGCAGAGCATGGAAAAATTAAAAAAAAAGTAAATTGAGAAAATTAATTTAATCGCCCATTTAATGTGAGCTAATTCTTCTTAGAGAAAGAGCATGAAAGGTTCACCTTAGGTTATGATATTCAACTCTTTGCGAGAATCAAAGAGGGGACTAAGCGATCTTGTTCGAAATATTCGGGAGCTATTTTAGTCTTTGCCTTCGCGGGGCTTGGAACTCCAAAACCTTTGTCTCGCAATAAGAAGGGCTTGCTATAAAACAAACGTTCGGTGTATTGGAATTTGTAATTTAAGCGAATCACAAAAGAAATTTGACTTAGGAATTCAGCGCCATCTGCAAATTTTCTATCCCAATCTTACGTAAGGCCACTACTCACCCTAGACTAAACGAACAATGGTCGATTTTTCGAATCAAATCAAAACTGTGAAAACTAATTTTTCCCTCATATACGTCAGAGGAAGGTGTCGGGAACGCTTTAATTGGACACGAACACAAAATATTTTTCCCCTTGATTGCGTGATGCAATCAGAGCGGGATTCGGTGAGATAGTGGAGTGGGCAGGGGAAGGGGAGCATTGGGAAGGACGAAGAAGAAGACGGGCGTGCACGGAGGCAAAGGGAAGAATGGACGAGGGTGCGAAGTGAGATTGGACTTGAAGAAAGGAAGGATTTGAGGAGTGGAACGAAGGTAGGAAAGGGGAGGAAGGAAGAGAGTGAAGAAAGAGGGAAGAGAAATGAGCGGACGTGCTTGGTGAGGAGGAAGAGGATGAGGGAGAGAGAGAGGGAGAGAAACGGGGTTAGGGGGAGAGGGGCGAGCAAATAAAAAGGAAGGGAGAAGTGGATTCCTCCTCGGAACCCTTACTGTTTTCCAATGCGCTCTCGGGTGCCTCTCGGTACCTTCACTTTTGCCATTTGATCCCCGCACCTCCCTTCCACCCACGGGTTTCCACTCGATATGCGTTCGCCTCGCTTCACCCTTCCTTTCCCCACCATACGCCCACTCTCCGAAACCTCCCCTCCTTTTCGTCCCTTTCTTTAGTCCTCATCCTCCTACTTTCTGCTTCTTCCCCTCTCTCCACCACCCTCCTTCCCCCGGAGAAACGAGGGGGAGGGTTGAATGTGTGTGGAAGGATCCCCTTTGAAGCACGCCGGAGCCCCGAATTCCGACCCCTGAGGGGGATGCCCTCGGATGCCGGGGCAACTCGACGCATGCCACCACGATCCCGAAAATAATTTCCCCTCCCACCCCCACAAAATACCCTCCTCTCGATCCCCCCCTCTCCCCACTAACCTCCTTATCCTCCCCCCGCCACCCAAAAATGCATCTCCCTCTCCCTTCGATTCGTCCATTATGGCGGAAGTAGTGGGAGTGGACCGGGAAGTGGGGGGGGGAGATGGATCCTAATTTTCGCGCTGAGTTTCGAGAGTGGATCCGCGTGTCCGCCCGCCATGTTCACAACGCTCGTCACACATTTTGATTACTCCCCCCGGAAGTGTGTTTTCCTCGCGCATCACTCCATAAATAACACATGCCGTCCGACCTATTGACGCGGCGCGATTGTGTGAGGCCCTTTGCAGACTTGGGGTATTGGATTAAAAGGGACCACTGACTGCAAGCGCATACGAGCCTATTTATCATAGATGCCGCAAAAGTGCTCGATAGCCCATATCAATAAGGGTTTATATGTAAGATGAAGGAATCGGAAGTCCCGAATCGGACTATTGAATGAACTAAAAACTACCTTAGTGAAATAACAGCCAGTGAAAATGCAGACGCAATTGTGATAATAAAATCGTGAGAACAGGGGTACCACAGGGCTGGATTTTAGCGCCAATACTATTTCATACATTTGTGGCGGACTTCCTCCCCACACAGAGTTGAGACTGGAATACCAAGGTCACCATATATTTAGACGACCTGGCCACCAGCTCGAATAGCATAGTGGGTGACAAGTTTGAGATAAATGTTCAAAGATTCCAGAAGAATATTATTAGATGGCATGGCAAAATCAATCCAAGATGTAAGAGATTTATGTAACAAGGTACCCAGCCAAGGCTATCACAGGAACCTCAACTAAACTTTCCATATAAACCTACGTACAACCTACAGAGTAGAAAACCCACAGAACATATTTTAGAGTTATTCTGTATCAAAGATTATCCTTTAGCAGACCCATTTTGTCTATAATATGCAAGGTGGCAGGAACTATGTAGACCTAGACTCTCAGTAATACAGAAGAACAGAGCGGTACCTTCAAATGCGAAAACGGTAATTTATGAAGGAGCAATCCGACCTATTAATTTATATGAGTCACCGGAATGGGCAGACCTAATAACAGAGTTTGTAAGAGAATAGAGGGTCTGGAAGGAGGGACACTGTAATCGGTGCACAGGCAAGTGTGTATACTTTACCCAAAGACAGGTTTGACGAATGTCTACGAAATCACCGGGACAAACTCCCGTAATGAATAAATAAACAAGTTATCAATCCAATATTCACACACTTCGGCGATGCAATTCATTAGCCTTCGATCAGAAATGCAACGACTTGGGATAGTGTAAAACCCCCAAATTTCATCGCAGGAGATCTACAGGCAACAGCCAAATAGTTACCATTAAAATTTTAGTTGCATTCACGACTTAGGTAATAGTAACAACAGTTGCCTTTTAATTTCTAGGTACCTCGACGACATAGGTAGTTAGTAACCAAAAAATGTAAATGTAAAGACAGCAGCGACCAACAAAATAGTTGGGGTATAAGTCTAGTAGTCTAGTAGTAATAGCAGTGGATATAAGAGGAAAAACCTCGAAACAAATAGATAAACTACGCAATCAGCTGATTGGTAGGTCTTCACGGTGTGCCTGTGTATGGTCCAATCATCATGCTTGTACATCAACCCCCCAGTATTTAGAGAGGGGCTGATTGAGGCGCTTTTAACTCTCAATCCAACGGGGTCATATCCGATTAAAATCTCCATATCGAAACGAGATATCTCTACAGGTTAGTTCATCCCGTAAATGGAATGATTATTTATCAAAATCAGACTAACTTTTAAATGTTGGTTTGGACTATACCGGAAGGCTATGCAACATTAATGTGGACTATAATAACGTTTCTGCACGAATATAAAACCTACTATGGTGTACTATTTCTTCTCTTCGGCTCCTCATAACTTTTAAAGTAATACCTACTCGTCATATGCATATGTTATTGCGTTCTTTACCAACTTTCTGAAGAGTTATTATTTTAACACAAACTTCATTATTCCATTGCTTCTTGATTTCTCATTCAGGTCCGTTTTTTGATTTTGAAATGTCAACCCACGGTTAAATTAATTCAGAATGAATTTAATCTCAGTGTTGTCTTTATTATGCGCTAGTTGTATTTCGTTGGTTCCCTGACAGACAGCGACAATAAGTCACGTATTTTTTAAATTTATTGCTTTTTAAAAGCAAACGTTGCATCTACAAACTATCAAAAAACGTTCATTCAAATTTAATTCAAAAGTAATTGGTTGATTATAGCAATCCCACGTATGCAAAAAATGAAATCTTACAAAAAATATTTTCTCTTAATCACATAACCCCAAAGATGTAATAAACCAAATTGGTACCTTTCACACCATGCTTAATTCACGAATAATATATTTCAATTTTAACCTCTTTCGATTAGAAAGGGGATTGGTCCATCGTTCTCAATCCATTCATCAAAAATGAATCATGAAGTTTCAGTAATATTTTTTAATGACTTAAAATGGGAAAACTACCGTTGTAAAGAGGACCTAATAATTATCTCATTTTCACTTGAAACAGCATAAAATGAAATAATTCGAAAAACTTTCTTTCGCAGACCTCCGACTTCATTTTTCGCAAATTCATTCATCCAAAATGAACGTTCATATATTTAATTGTATAAATTTAAATTTTAAAGGTTCAAGAATTGAATATTAGACGCGAAATTAGTATTTCCTACGTGAAGTGAGATGAACAGAACGGAAATATATTAAAATTTTCAGGTGACGCGAATTTGAAACTAGATTCAATCCAGCTGAATAATTAATCAAATTAAGTTGGGATCTCGATAATTTTCAATCATTCCAACGCAGAAATGAGTAGAATAAGCTGGCAGAGTACTTGATTGAGGTTAATTCTTTAATCTTGCACAGAACAATACCACAGTCATCGCTCTCCCTAATTACGTGAGATCATTACAAGTAGAGCCATCTCGTGGCACTACGGCCAGGTAGAAAGGTTTACTGTGTTCACCAACGGGAATCTGGTGCTTATCGGACGTAATGTACAACTTCCCCGCTGATTTATTGTTTGGACGGCAAATGGCCTTATTATCGACCGTTATGGGTCAGTGCTGCGGCATGTATAGAGATGAGATATTGGTATTGGTGAGCCAAGTCGATTCACTCCTCCCTCGTGGAACAGATTCCACCAAATGTGCCGCTGAACTCAATCATTACTAATATTCCGGCAGTGGTAATCTGTATTACTAAATACGCAGTGGCTCAACGCGTCCGCGCAGTGCCAAAAAAAACATTCATGATTAATCCCTATGCGACCATTGGCAGAGCAAAATATCCTAGTAAAGTGAAGCGAACGAAATAATGAAATTCTCGTGAATTTCTAGTCACATGCTGTGACCTAGTTTAATTTCAAAGTTTCCGTTGCCAGAAATAAAACATTGATAATCATTTATCTTAGGCGAAACACATTAGAAGGTCATCATGCGTAGATTTGACAAATTTCATTGTAAATAAATTAGTGAAGTCATTATCTTGTGATAAGGGTTATGAATGGGACGAGAGTATAAAATGATAAATATGCAATACTTTAGGCACGGAAAGGTAAGGATAAAAATTCATTGTTCTTGATTAGAGACATAATAAAATACACAGGAAAATTCCAAGAAACGGCCGGAGATGCCGTAACCGTAGCTTTTTGAACGGGGTCAGCCACTAATACGCATTTAACTCGGTCAAGGCAAATGATTTTTACACTCCGAAATCGTTACATTGAAACCCAGGAAAAACTTCCCCCGAGCAAATACGATGAATATCCTAGCCATGTAACTTGAAAAAAAAAATTGGTTGAAACGTAGGTCATAGAAACAATTCACCAGGATCTAAGGTCACCCTGAACGCCTCTCAAGAACTAGAACAACAAATAATGGGAGAGCGACAGTATTTACTAGTTGTATAGTTATAAACGTCTTGGTCAAAAAATAAAAAAATATTTAAAAATACTTTATCCGGTTTAGTTGATTTCAAACGTAAACTTCTTTGCATAATACGAGTATAACACCGAGCTGTATTATTTTCAAATGCGAAAATATATCTCTACAGTAATGGAAAGAAAAAATCCAAGGGCATATGATGGTCTTTAAATAGATGAATCGCTTGTAGCCGCCGAGTTTGGTGCGGACCATTAACGAAACTGACCATAATTACCATGATACGCATGGAAATCTTTCAACGTCACGTAGATTACATATTGAAAAAAAATTGGTCAATGATAATTAGGAGGGAAGACAGTTTTCCCTAATCATAACTCAAAAAGAGAAAAAAAATCTTTACAGTACTTAACGCCGAGCGGATCGGGGGCCCTTTGCTTGTCCCTCGGGAGGAGATCCCCTTGGGGAGATACATAGCTAGAGGCGAGACTTGCGCGTTAAAAATATGCCAATTACCCTAATGGACTCCCCAAATGAATATCTTATTAGGTCCAAAGGCAGCAGCAAATCCCACGAATGCGCCACCGCCGCAAGAGGTAACGGGGAGAGGAGGCGAGACGAGAAACCGATCCAGCGGCGGCCGGGACGCGGTTTGAGTACGGTCCGCTCTCTCCAAAATGCATCCCCTTGCCCGTGCCAAATCCCCAAAAGGAGTCGACCTTCCGCCCGTCTCGGATCCCGCCGCCGCCCCCACCCCCGCCGGCAAACCGACCTCACCCCCCGAGAAAACCCTTTTGCCAGTCGGAACTCGCAATTTAGCCGTGCATGTCTCTGGGCCTCGCCTCCGATCCTCCACTCCAACCACCCCCGTTTCGCCACCTCGACAGACGGCGGGGTACGTTCCACCACAAGCCCTCCCCCTTCCTCTCTATCTCTCTTTCTCGCTCCTCCGAAACACTCCAAAAGCCCCTCGTCCTCATCTCCTATAACACGCACACACGCACGCACACACCCCCTCTTTGTCCATCCACTTCCTCTCCGCCAAAACCCAGAGGCAGGGGATCTCGAGGGATTAATGAATCGATCCGAGGGAACCAATTTGATGTAAAAAGGTGTACTCTCGAAATAATCGCACTCGTGTTTTTTTCCTTCCTCGGTCTCAAAGAGAAACCGAGGAATATATATATATATATATATATATATATATATATATATATATATATATATATATATATATAATAAATTGAACAGCAACAAACAATATACAAACACATAAACAGATCACTCTTACGTTATTTCTTGATCATTTCGACAGAATTCTGCTCCGTCTTCATCGGAAGATACAGAAGTAATGTTTATTGCTGTCCAATTTATTGTTCAACACTTCCGTGTTGCGTTGAAGAAAACATATATATATATATATATATATATATATATTTGTGTGTGTGTATTTATATATATATATAAATATATATATATATATAAAGATATATATATATATATATATATATATATATATATATATATATATATATATATATATATATATATATATATATATGTGTGTGTGTGTGTGTGTGTGTGTGTGTGTGTGTATATATATAAAACGGCACAATAGAACGTAAAATAAAACAGGTAACAAGGAACACATAGAGGACACTCACATCGTAGATTGTTTGAGCTTTCGGCCTTCTCCGAGGCCTTCGAGGATGGAATGAATACGTTTTCCGATGGTATCCTGATTTCGACGTAAAGCTGTGTGTATTTGTACACACACATATATATATATATATATATACATATATATATATATATGTATATATATATATATATATATATATACATGTGTGTATATACAAATACGCAAGAACAGCTTTACGTCGAAATCAGGATACCATCGGCACACGTATTCATTCATCCGTTTGCCACTGAAATCCCTTATCTGAAAATGTACACTTCTAAACCACTCTTTGTCTAAAATATTTCGGATCATGTCCCAATTCAATGCCCCAAAGAGATACGATGACCCCTCTACATGAATTGCCAAAGGAATACGGGAAAAGGATTATTCAAATTGGGACCCACAAATAAAATAAAAAAGACGAAACAAAATTATTTTTGATTTGACTTTCCCTAATTAATTTAAATTTTTTACAGGCAATAGTAATTTTTTTGCATCAATCATGAGATACCAAAGACAGCATCACTTCCTAATTACCCATTAAAATATTCAATGTTTACCCCTTGTGAGTTATTTGCCTTAAGCTGAGAGACAGTGGTAAACTGTTGGTATTCAAGTTTGGGTAACTGTTAAAAATGTGATGAATCCATTGGTCTCAGCCTCTTGGTGATCATTCATGAATATAAAAAGCGCAAATATGTTATTTAAAATTTTTATTAACATCAACATCACTATTTAATGTTGTTAAAATTATTTCAGTGTCCAGCTTTGTTTAATTCCTCCAATCAAAATATAACGATTTTGCTAAGATACCATTTTTAAATCCGGCATTAAAAATTTAACGACTTTGATGCAAATTGGTCGTTCAGAACTATCGTCAAAATTTAACTGTTCAGAATAGAAGCGTAATGCCAAATATACACTTAACAAGTGCAGTCACTGTAGGCAATATCTATTAAATCTCAATTAAAGTCGTCTTTCAATGAAATTACGTCGGTTAAAGTAGATTCAGAAAATGTGTACTGTAGGTTATTACGGCATATGTTGGAACTATTGCAGCTACGGAGTGCTAGCGTTACGACAAGCCTAGTATTTCAACAACCTTAGACAACGCTATTTACGGAGCTGCGTATTTTACGAGAAATTAGGAGAAATAGGATAATGAAATATAAGGGGGATAGAGGCCGCAGCTGTTTCAACCTCGCAGTTGCGATCGGTCGACCGGTTTGTTGCACACTGGTTTGAGTAAGTAGTAACTTGAATAACACACTTCCAAACAATACCAGGATACCTTTAGTCTCTTTCTTTGTTTTTACTTCTGATGTCCATCAGCTAGAAGACTTTGTCCCCTTTTTATTTTAGTCTACTCATCAGGACTTGCATTGAATGGGGGGAAGCTGGCTTAATATTTTAGAGCCCTTCCTCCTCTACTTATGCCAATACCGACCTTGTTTCAATACCATGCCTGCTCTCCCAACCACCCGGGAATTGGTTCATTCAAGCCGTATTCGAACGATCACCGATACGATTTATATTGCCTTAACGAGAGAATCGCGAATATTATAATTTATTTTTTTTTTAATTTCATTCAAATTTTCAAACTTCTGGCAATACAGATTCCGGTTGATCTAACCAAATCCCGATGAGAAATGGGTTGGGTTTAATCGCCAATTCAATTAACTAGGATAGGATTAAATCGAGACGAGAAAATGAGTCGGGAAAATAAAAAAAACTGAAAACAAAAAGTCCGGGAGAAGCCGGGAAAAGGGAATTGGGGGATGGAGGAAGCGCAGTTATTAGTGGTCTCGATCCGGAAAAAAATCCGGTTACCCTTTGAAAAGGAATCGATTGCGGGTAAATCGAATCGGGATTCCCAAACATCACCACGCCCTCGGTCTGCGGGGACCCTAACCACCCACCGTTCCCCATCATCCTCGACCGCCCAGGGCGGGAAGCCAAACTTTCCGCTACGTCCACACGTAGTGTGGGAGGAGGGTAGAGCAGAGAATTGGTCGGACGGAATGGGAAAGGAAAGGGATGAGACTATCTCCCCCCCTCTCCCCAAAACCCGCGGGATATGGGATCGGAGGTTGGACTCGCTGTCGCGGTGGGGAAGAACGAATGATCCCTGGGGTGGGAGACCGGAGGGGGGGGGGGGGACGTGCAAACAGAGGGATCGTGGACAACTCACTCACTGAGAGGGTATGGCAGAAAGGAAGGACGATGTCGGATGATGGATATCGTGGGAGGTTTCGTAATTACTCGGCTTCGACTCTGAGCTTTTGTCCACGCCTCCGTCTCGGTGGGGTACACCTCCGCGGAGGACCAACCCCATCCCTCTCCTTCCCACCGTCTCCCCTTTGTCCCGATACAATCGAAGGTGGTGATAGTGGTGGTGAGTCCGTTGGGGAATACAATTATTTACCCATGTCCTGTACTCGCGTTTTCTCGGCCGAAAAATTTCCTGGGATTTGCGTGGAGGCCAAGTGCGTGCAGTAGAAGCCTCGCTCCTCTGGTGGGGTGTGGGTTTGGAGGGGGGTGGGAAAGGGTGAACCGAGAACTGCAATGATATAATCGTTGCCTAAATTGGGAGGTGGACCGGAGAAGATCACTTTGGATCTAAACATGGAGCACTATTGGAGACGAATGATGAGAATCAATTCCGACACAGTGACAAAAGGAGGAATTAAATGAGAAGAAGACGCCCTGGAAATTAATTAATTCTACGAAAGAGTACGCGGAAGAAAGGCGAAAAAAACTCGATCAGAGGGAAGGTTGATGAAGATGTTTGATGTCAAAACAAACAAGGATCGCACTTAGTTACGTTGAAATTCGACAAAGAAATTAAGAAGACATGTAAAAGATAAGAATTAAAACCATAATATGGCCAGGGAATCGAGTTTTCAAAGAAATAAACGGAGGGCGCCTCATGACGGAAATGTATGTTGTTTTAGTTGAATTACAAATCAATAATTTTCATATTGGAAAACTTGGTTAATGAGTTGAATTCGATATTTTGGGGCCCATTTGTATGCTGGAGACTTTCCGCTTATTTGAGTTATAAGATACCACAGGTAATTTAAGTGAAAATAGGCCTATCCACGTTTCCGAAGGTAATTTTTATGGAAAGCCACTGGCAGTTAGGATTATTTGCGTTCTTATCTCTTCATTTGTTCCACATGCTTGACGGGTGGATTTTATCGGCGTAACCAAATACCCGGGGTTTGGTTCTTTCTCAAAGAGAGATGTTTAAGGTTGTGTGTGTTCATTCTTAATGTATTTTAGAAAAATAATATGCGGGAAAGCCCATTATTTTGTGTTTCCACGTATGTATACGAAAATGGCATTCCGTCATAAATTATTAGAAAAAGATCAGTTTTAAATTTTCGATGCTTATTGCAAAATACGTAAAATAAGGTATTTTGAGTACTCTATACTGTCTTAAGAGACGTAGCGCTGTTAGCCCTTAAATTCCTTTGTCCTGATATTTCAGGATCGATTACATTTTTTAAAATTTTGTCAGTAATTATATTAAAAAAATTGATTACCAAAGGATAATGTCACCTGTCTGACGCTAAAAATTGTGGCTAATCTTCCAATGTGTGGGAGTTTGAATGAAATCATGTCTTGACCATTTTTTTTGGTTTAGCCTGGAAAGCCCTTAATGCGATTAGTTAAAGCGATCAATGCCCCGGCGGTTGAATTTTCCGCGACCATTCTAGATTTTGCTCATCTTTTCACGCGTCATTTGATTCCCATTTCCCAATTGTGGATACTGGGATTAAAACAAACCGTAAGGTTGCCTATTAACGTCGAGAGATTGAAAACCGGGATTTCTAAATCATCATATATCATTTTAATTGGAAATTTATTAGAAATTGGGGATTATTCAAATCTGTTTTCATGGATCAGGAGATTGTGTACATGTCTTGCATTGTTAATTTGTTCACACAGAAAAGGCAACCACACAAATATATATATATATATATATATATATATATACACATTTATATTATGTATATATATATTTTATATTTGTGTGGTTTTTTTACATGGGAGGTATTTTAAAATTGAATTGAACTTTATATATATATATATATATATATATATATATATATATATATATATATATATATATATATATATATCTATATCCATACATGCAAATTCAAACACGAAATCCGCCAAATGGCGAACACATATACACATGGAAATAGATTCATGAAAAAGAGATTGGAACACATTAAAGGAAACACAAGAATGGTGGGAAAGGCGGAATAGAGCGGAGTACAAGCGAAGGAAAATTTGCTTAACCGGAAGTTGAACCGCGGATCTTCGACTTGCAAGCCGATAATTTTAACCACATGAGCTATTGAGGAAACGTAAAGTATACTGAAATCTGCAGATGGTTTATATATCCAACTGCCCCGGTTCTTTGGTCAGGAGATGGCGATAGAAAGCTATTACACAAACCAAAGGAGAAATGGATGAGGGAACAAGAGGAAACGAGAGTAGGGAAAGAAACCGCACAACGTTATAAAAAAGTGCGTTTCGTGGCACGCACATCGAGAAGTAGGAACGAGTATGTGTGTGTGCGTGTATACAAGTACATATATATGCACGTATATATATATATATATATATATATATATATATATATATATATATATATATATCACATAATATGGCATAAACTTGTTCTGTAATCGATCGCTGCGGTATTAGTCACTTCAAACTAATAAACTACTTCAAAAAATGGAATTATTTGCAAATATTTCTGGTGTGCAGAATTTATAATCTAACAATCACAATTTAGCAATCTAACTTATCTAATTATTCCATGTCTTACGATATGTATTCGATCATACGATTAGAAAAATTTTAATTTGAGAAAAGGATTATTTAGCAGGTATTAGCGTAAATATTTTTTATCACAATGAAATAATTGTTTCAAGAGTTTTCTCTTTTTATTTCAAAGACTGATCCCTATAAAATTAATTTTGATCGAAAACTGCAACAAACGGAATGAGCCCGGTAGCTTAACAGCAAAATTTTATCCCTTTAATTTTTAATTGCAGTTTCTTCTTTTTCCTCTTCATATGCAAAGAGAAATCTCAACTAATTAAACCCCACGTCAGTGCTCGGATCTCCTTAGTTTAACGGTGCCAACCGAAACGTAATCGATTGCTGTATTTGGAATACTTATGTTTTCGACTGGTGAACTATATTTTGTTATTAGGAATAGTGGAATTTGTTTGGTAAGTTCATGAATAAATACACATGTATGTGCGTAACAACATAAGACTAGCACGTACATCAAATAATTCATGGGCAAAGCAGGAAAAACATTCGACACAATCTTAAGCCTTTGGATTCGCTCCTCGGATTCGTTCAAGAGGACAAGTAACTGTTTTCATATCATAAGTATCATCAGTAATTTCATAAGTAATCATATCCATGCGGGCCATTATCTTCATCTCCAACCCCCAAAATATGCACGATGGGGCTGGGTGACATAGTTATTTGAGGCGCTCATGAAACTTGATAAGGCGGAAATAAGTCCATAGCATCCTTAACGGCACTTCTAAACATGACCCCGAATTTTTCCCCGCTAATGCCGTTCCGTCTGGAGAAAAGCTCGCAATTTTTATGGTTTGGGGATCTTCTTCGATATTTTGAGATTGTTGATCTTGTGACTCAAGAGGAGATTTAATTCCCAGAACATTCTATACCCGAAAAAAGTGGCTCGAAAATTGGCCAATTTATTATTGTGTAGTCTAAACTGGGCTAAACATTTCAGCCTGAAGAATATTTTCAGAGGTATTTTCGGCTCCGCTTAGTTGGCTCAAGCCCGGTTGAAAGTTGAGACCTCTTTATTCCCTCTTCTTTCTCCTTCTCCTCCCCTCCATCCACGCCAAGAATTCAAGCCGCCTGCTTCCTCTCACTAGCAGAATCAATAAACGGGAGCGCTCGTACGTACAATGTGAAAAAATGTGATTTTCATCGAAAAAAATCTGCTGTATAAATACTCCCTCCGCTGATTTGCATAATGCTTCAAAACGACTCTCTTATAATTTGGGCCCAGAGGAAAGTGCTAGGGTGGGAACGTGAAATAGCGATGGGGTGGGGGATGAAGATGGTTTCATTATCTTGGTTTCGGAAGGGCACAAAGTGCCACACGAACCGGCGAACAAATTGCCCTCCAGCTGCCATATCAACCGGTTATAAGTTCAAAAACCCTCGTGGAGAAAACGAACTCCGAGGGTTCTTGCAGCTGGGGATCATGTGAATTTCGATCCTCTTGTGCGTTGGTTACTACTCCGTTTAAAATACTTTCCGAAATAGAAATAAAGTATCCCTAGTCGAAGTTCTAATAACTTATTTGATTATGTTTAAATTTATAGGAAAGTATAGACAAAATATGTGTTCCAAAAACTTCAAAGTGAGTTTATCAAGCGTTTTTTTAACTACTAAGAAATCTCTAAGTTAACTACCATGTCTCCGTGCTGTACAAGGCCACAAAATCAAGATTTCTACTAATCTTTTTTTAAAATTCTCATAAGACGTCCCTTTCATCAACTCTCCCCTTCTAGGTTGAAAAGCTTCGCCTAAAAAGTAATTCTTCTTCTGATGTCCATACTGCTTACACCGTCTTGGCCGAAAACACATGTTAGATAGGATAACGGTTTCAAGCAGCTCTAGTTTTTACCCTCCAATTTTAAAGTTTAGCTTAGCCTTCTTCCTTCTCCAAAACCTCATCACCTTTGTTTAGTTGACGTCGTCCCTCACCCCATAACTACCACATTGATTATATTAACCCCTTAGCTGACTGGCTAACTGAAATTTGATCATCCACAAATCTAACCGATTTCATGGATTCTCACTTCCTTTCACTCCTGCCATTATAACGTCTCCCTTGCCATTAACTTCGTATATTATTTGAAAAGTTCAGTTGATATTGGGCATCCGCATTTCACTCTAATTCCCAGCACTGTACATCTCGATTCTTCCCGACCCTCCACACGCACTTGAGCAGTCTAAGGCACATTCAGGCTACTGATAAGTTATCTCTCCTTCCAGTACACCCCAATCTTCTGTATATATTTTCGTTAATTCTACCCAATTAACTCTACCGAACGCCTTCTTTATATACTTTAAGCAAACATATTTGTGATGATAACCTCATACTTTAAAAACTTGGTCAGTGAAAAAGAAGTTTGCATATTACTTCCCAATTCAATGTAGAGAGGATGTACCCAATAACTACGAAATAACAATATGGCAGAGATACTTCATACTGATAAAGTAGGCTTCTTTATATACAGGCACCTAACAATGGGCAAACACCATTCATCCTAACGTATGCAAGGCGGCAGGAGCGCTATCGAACCCCTAACTTATATTAAGAGGTCAATGTTTCGAAGCTGACATCAGTAAAACCTTATTATGAATAATAAATGAATATATTTAAGTTTGACCTGATAATAAATACAATTGTTATCATACAAATCTCTTTACTGATATCACTTCGGTATGGACAAGGTTACTAGATAATGGTAAACGGACAAGTGCTTCCAAAACAGGAACATTAGAATTATGACGCGGTCTACCAAGAGAAAGAAGTTACTTGTATCGGAAATCGGACATACTGCTAATCAGAGAGATAAAGAAAAACCTAGATAAATGAGTTAATGTAGTAAAGGAGCAAAACCCTCACGAGATAATTAGACTTAGAGGCAGTAGGCACCACTTTCCGCTGCGACGGATGAAATAGATCACTGCAATCGAGTGTGGAACTCGATTACTTTACTACTAAGAGAAGAGGAACGCCGTAACTACTCATTCAGAATTTGGGAAACCATTCATGTCAGCAGTTGGGTAGTGAAGTATCACTACTTGGGTGCCTGGTGGAGGGTGCTTCAAGTGGTGTACGCCCTTCGTTGGATAGGACTTTAAACTCTGGACCCCTCGGTGAATCGGTAAGAGCACATTTACATGTATCTACAACTCTCTAAATGTAAACACCACCTGGAAAACCGTCGGAAAGGCGTGCGGCAGGGGATACTACTACGCCAGCCATTCTAATTCTACTTCGCTACTTCCACATGCACACGTGGTACTCCGTGGTCCACCTTAAGGGTGAGGTGCATAGAAGGGGGTTAAAGGGGGTTGAAGTAATGGTTCACTCAACATCCGTAATGCATATTATGTGTATTACTATTAAAGATAACTGTCATACTGACTACATAACGAAGATAAATACGAAAGCCGATTTAAACCCGGAGTAGCCTAATTCCGAATCTAGAGATGGTGGTAGTTGTTTGAAAAATATCACTGTATTAGAAAGTACACAATATATAAGGCATATGTTTCAAGTTTGGAGACGCCACGTTATTTTGTACCTGATTCTGCAAAAATTGAGTCAACAATTATTTTTTCGATCAAGTAAAACACCGTAGAATATTTTGATAATTGGATGCCAAGCATACTGATTTTCAAGATGCAAGTATAAATCTACAGCATGGTTAAATAATTAAAAACAGGTTTAAGTAGATTAAATACAGATTAAGGTAGATTAAATACAGATTAAGGTAGATTAAATACAGATTAAGGTAGATTAAATACAGATTAAGGTAGATTTTGGATGACACAGACTAAACATCGCAACATTTCTCAGGCTCGTCTAGCAAAGATACAGCCTTAAATTCCACGCAGTATTAAACTGATCCTCAATTCCGCTTAATTCCCTCTCCCCTTCATTCTATTTAACACATCCCATTCCTACCAATTCCTCGTTTGGCTAACGCTCTCCCTTCTATCACAATCTTCAGCCTTGCATCGACAATCAAAATGCTCTGAACCCGTCTTTCCTCCCTGCTTTGAATCTTTAGTAACAATCATATTTACCCCCAACACCATCCCTCTTCATTTGTTTCCTTTCCGTTTCATTTACTTTTTCAACCCTCTCCAGAACATACATTTCAAAAACCTCTAATCTATGCCTATCATCTTCCTTCCCTAATCAAGTTTCCGATCGGTCACTCTACCGTGCTGTGTGGAAGTAAAGCATCACCTCAACACCAAGGCCGCCAGAAGAATTCTCCGCCGGACCAGCGAGGCACTACTCAGGGAAAGGGTACGGCACACACGCCACTCCCTCCACCTGTGCTCGGAAGAACTTCTACGAATTCATCTGGAATTGGGCGCCAAACTCAACGCCACTGATTGGGACACAATAGAGACAATAACCCACGACTCATCCCGGAATACTGAAACTGCAGTGCGGGAGACGCAGATCAGGAAATTCGAAAAACTATCCGACCGACAACATCCCAGCAGTTTGGGTCATGGCCCCGAAAAGGACCGTTCAGTCATCAACTTTACGGACTACCAACTGACCAATGCTCACATCTCGATTTTATCGAAAGGACTGAATTTCGCTATTGCTCCAACGAAAATACCAAAGGAAGAAATCGTCACAGAAGTGGAATATGCCATCCGGAAGCTTCCGAAGGGAGACGCCGATGAAATTAGAGAAGATGTTGCCCGCATTCTCCGGAACGCAAGACCACCCAAAATGAACATCACGGGAGCCGAACGACGAGCCCTATCCGATCTCCGCGGGAACGAAAACATTCTCATACTCCCAGCGGACAAGGGAAACTCCACGGTCCTCATGAAGAGAGGTGACTACGAAATGAAGATTTCCCGTATGCTGGAAGACTCCACTTACAGAAAACTTCGTTCGGATCCCACTGCAAAAGCGGAGCGAGACACCAGGGCGCTGATAAAGAATTCTACCATTCCACGGGAACATCAAACACGTCTGTTCCCATCTGCGGCCAAGCCACCAAGACTATATGGATTACCCAAAGTCCACAAAGAAGGGGTGCCCCTCAGGCCAATAGTCAGCCAAATAGACGGACCAACCTATAGACTGTCCAAATACTTAGCACAGTCACTTCAACCTTACGTCGGACAAACCTCATCTTTCGTGAGAGACTCCACTCATTTCATCGAAATATTGAAGAAGATTACTATCAGCCCCAACGACATCTTAGTCAGCTTCGACGTTGCATCACTCTTCACAAACGTCCCAATTCAAGAATCGGTGGACATCATCAAAGAGCTCACAAAATCCGGCATTCCAGAGGATCATCCGCAGCTGATAGAGTACTGCCTACGGAACTCCTACTTCCTTTGGAGCGGGAGTTTCTTCGAACAACGCGAAGGAGCGGCAATGGGCTCACCCCTATCCCCGGTGATAGCAGACATCTATATGGAAAAATTCGAACAAACGGCGATCAAATCCCATGATAAAAAACCAAAGTTATGGCTAAGATACGTGGACGACACGTTCGTAATTTGGCCACATGGACCTGAAGAACTGCAGAGATTCCTGGAGCACCTCAACTCTCAGCATCCGGCAATACAATTCACTATGGAGACCGAAAAAGACAACCAAATCCCGTTTTTGGACATAATGGTGAAGAGGAGGACCAACGGGAGTATCGGCCACTCAGTATACAGGAAGGCCACCCATACTGACCGCTACCTGAACGCCCACTCACATCATCACCCGTCCCAGAAGGCATCACTCGTGGCAACACTCCTGCATCGCGCATACAAACTTTCGGATGCAGAATCATTGGCCAAGGAAAAGGAACATTTGATGACGGCACTGAAGATAAATGGATACAAAGAAGAATTGGTCCTGAAAAGGACCGCTAAAGTGGAAAAACGCCACCAGACACCCGACAAGGAGAAACATCAAACTGACAAGCCAGGAACCTATGCCATCATCCCCTACGTCGCCGGCACAAGCGAAAAGATCTCGAGGGTCCTGAAGAAGAAAGACATTGTCACAAGATTTAACTGCGTGACCAAAATAAGCCAGATAATTCCAAGGCCCAAGGACAAGATCCCGAAAGGTCTTCTCGAAGGTGTGTACCGCGTGCCTTGCTCTTGCGGCAAATCGTATATCGGCGAGACATGCAGGTCCATGAAGACCCGACTGCAAGAACACAAGAGGGCAACGAAGAATAAGAAATTCAGCCTATCAGCAGTCGCCGAGCATGCCTGGAGCGAACCCGGACACGACATCAAATTTGACGAAGCCGAGATAATCACCAAGGAAAAAAGATACTATCCTCGGCTGATTAGAGAATCAATTGAGATCACAAAAACGCCGAGAAATTTCAACCGGGAAGACGGTTACCACCTGACGAACGCCTGGAAGAGAGTGTTCCAGAAACCAACCAATCACAACGCAGCAGCGAGAGAGCGAGGGCTATATAAGCGCAGCCAAAATGATATCGGCACTTCGACCTGAAGACGCCTGGTGGAATCCAGGCGAAACTGTCGTCAACCATGACAACCAACGCGGCGGGAACCCGAAAAATGGAGACATCCACGAACTTTATTAACCTTAATATGCGAAATAACATTAACAAAGCTTATCGAAAATTTGAAATCAATGCATTTCAAAAATATAAAAATAAAAGTATTAAGCAGATTACATTGCGATGAATTGCACAGATAAGCCAATTATCCTCCATGAACATAGTTAGCGAAGAACTTTGTCCTGATCACCTCCATAAATAATGACAATGGGGGAGGGGGGAAATATACCGAACATTCATCATACTGCTTCACTTTCGAAAGACTCGATTGGCTGGCTGCAGCCGGTGAATATCAACAAAAATACGCCATGTGGCCATACTTCATTGATATAACAATAAATATCACGGAAAAAGCTAGTTGGATTCCACGGGAATCCGACGCGAGCGTGTGTAGAGTGCTTTGTGGGGCGACGGGTGAATATCTTTGAATTGCGCAGGCCGAAAGGGGAAGGAACAGATGTATGAACTGACCTCGCATGAGAAATAGAAGCTCTGCCATCGTACATTACCGAAAAAATTGGATCGCAGATCGGAATGCCGGCACCCGAATACCCGTATGGGATCGCGCACTCAACGGACTCCGCAATCCGGCGGTTTCGCACGCCTCCCCCCGCAATGCTAACAACTCCCTCCCCCACCCCCTTCTACACCAGCCCCCCCCCCATTCCCGCACCCCGGCGATTACTCACGGCAGACTGGGGAAGTGACGGCGGGCAGGGAATGAGGTAAAGGAAGAGAGGGGATGCCTCCCTTCACTCGCAAACCGCAAAACACAATGCTCTCCCTTCCTCTCCCTCCTCCTACCCTCCACACCACCCCTCCGCGGTGCGCAGGAGGAGGGGCGGGGAAGATTTAACGCCGGAGCCAGTTCCGCTTCCGTTGGCCGAACTTCAAATATTCCGAGGAAAGGGGTGGGAGGGCGGGGAATGTTTCAGAGGGGGACAGGGAGGAGAAGGGGAGGGGTGGAGGAAATAGAAAGAGCCGGATGACTGGAATAAGGATGTAGGGGACGGAGCGAGGAAAAGAACTGAAGAAAGTAGAAGAAGAATTGACCGCGCACCGAGGAGAGCAAGTCTCCCACTCCCGGGTCTCGGAGCCATCATCGCCAATTGCCATCAGTTTCTCGAACAGCCGTTGAGGGTGGGGGATGGGGAAGGGGAAGGTTTAGGCCCGGTAGGGAGAGGGGCGAACCGATGGACCGCGGGAAGCTTTGAAGGGCTTTGGAGGTTGCGGGGGCGGTGAGGTCGGCGGAGGCAAGGGCGGGATCTGCGGCGATCCGCTGTCATCAGCTCCCTCCCATCCCGTCCCAACACACACAAACGCACCCACAGGAGTAATTACCCCCCGACCCCGTCATATCCTAACATCCCCCACCCTACCCCCATACTGCCCCCATCCGGTGCAGGCACAGGCCGCTCCACTTCCGCGTACAGAAGAGATTTTGAGGCAGGACGGGGAGGGGGGCAAACTTGGCTCTTCTCTCCGTTGCGAACCACATCACCTCTCTCTCTTCCCACACCCGAGCCGTGTCGTAGCCCGCCATTTCCTCCTTTCCCTATCCAACGCCGATGGCGAGGCCACTCCCTCAACACTCCTTTTCCACGTCCCCCACCCCTACTTCCTCGCTATCCATTCGCATCGCTTTCCCTCCCATTCCCCTGGAACCCCTGTGCCCTAATTTCTCCCATCTCTTTCATCTGAATCTTCTGACTTCTCCACCCACCAGAATAATGTTATCTACACTTACTACTTACCTTATTTCATTGAAAAAAATATATATAGTAAAACGTTTATTTAGCCGTTTTATGCTTCGAGGAAATGATAAAGAACCAATCGTTCAGGATTCCAGACAAAAATTAAGGCTGGAATGTGGGTCAATACCCATTTACATACACTTATATATACACCACCACAGTAATCAACACGAGGTCAAGGTGATGGGCGTGGATAGAGCTCATCCAGTGCTGAGCTCGACGGCGCGTGAAATTCGCTCAAACAGGGTATGGGGATCAGTTCCTTTACCTGTGCCGCCTATGATTTCCCAGGATGTTCTGGTACCCAAGAAATCACACACCTAGAGTGGAACTGTTGATGTAGTTTTTTCTAATAAGCAAATCTACCCTGGGCCACTCGCCGGAGGGCCCTTACGGTCAGTAACCCAGCGCTCTACCCCCTGTACCATCATTTTGGTAGTCGTGGGAGTACCCCATCCAATGGATTCACCTGCTGATATATAGTATACCGAAATGCAGAAATATCAAAGTTTTAAAAACATTCGGCTTGACCAAAACTCGAACTCGGATCCCTAGATTACGCTGACACATATTTCTTCAAATACTGAACGTTATTTCTTATTGATCAAAAGAAATTCAATTAATGTAAGCATTGCCACAAATGGTTTGCATTCATGGCCTATCCACACGTCACAGAGGACGGGAAATAAATCTTCGACTCATAAACGAAGAAGAATGTTTTCCCAAGGAGCAAGGAAAAGGATCTCGGCTTTTGATTCCATCAACACCGCTCCGGCGCTTCCCGTTACCCTCGCATTCCTAAACCCAAACAGAGCAAGACATTAGTCATCGCTTCCTTTTATTTCCAACTTCCTCACAAGTATCCTTATTATTGATTTTGATCCTGCCGAAATTAAAGAGCTGATTATATAGTCTTCATCCTTCAATGATTAAATGATCTGATGATTCCATCGCGAGTATCTCGACTCAAATCCTCTGGAATGGAACATTTGAGTGGAATTGTCGAGAAGATTTCACTCGCATTCCACTTCTTTATTCCCTCTTGGGTGTGGCATTTAACTTTCATTTACGAGTCAATGTTTCTCAGAC
Source organism: Hetaerina americana (assembly GCF_022747635.1). Taxonomy (NCBI): domain Eukaryota; kingdom Metazoa; phylum Arthropoda; class Insecta; order Odonata; family Calopterygidae; genus Hetaerina; species Hetaerina americana. The sequence goes on from NW_027286874.1 coordinate 74,276,701, forward strand.
GCAAACAATTCCGCTTTATACGAAAATTCTGATTGAATTACCGACTGCCATTTGTTCCATCGCCTTTCATAAAAGTCATCCTTAAGGACGAATGGCACACATGAATAACACATATGTATACTCACATGCATATGTATACATACATTAGATATGGGTGGCACACAATTCTTATTTTTATGGTTTTAGTGCTTTTCTATTTTCAAAGTGTTAATATGCCTGTAGTTTCCGCAAGTGATCACGTTTACAATTTACACAGAGAGTAGAATATTCTGCTATCCAAGACAAATATTACAAATTAGGGTAGTCGTCCAATGCATTTGGAAAAAGTAGTTACAGCAATTATTTTGGATATTCTTTTTCTTATATTAAAAAAAATGTGTATTTCTTTAAGCTCGAAACTCTTTTCCTAGCGTTTCTCCAACTTTTTTTAAGCGATTCAAAAATTTGGATTTTGAAAGGTCGTCAAAATAGGCATCTGTATTCGCGATAAACTCTTCGTTCGACGTGAATCGTTTTCCGTCGAGCCATTTTTTCAAGTTTGGAAATAAAAAAATGTCTCCGGGAGACAAATGTGGTGAACACGGTGGCTGTTGTAATAACTCGAACTTTAATTTCATAATTTTTGCAATCAAAACTGTCCAACGTACCGCACCCGTTCACTGTCTCGATGGGAGAAATTTTTTTCTTTGTCAATGGAGGACCTTTTTTCTTGATTTAATTCATTCAAACGGTGCAATAATGGTACATAATACTGAGGAATGTTCAAGAGATTGAACCCGATACCATCGATATATAATACTCTCCATTTGTCGTTTTTCTTTTAGGCAAATAATTAATCCATGTGGTTCCGAGTGCAGCCAAAAAACCCGTGGCCATCACCTTGGCTACTGCTGAATTTGTGAGATAAATTTGAAATCATCTGCATCTACATAATATCCCACAAACCACCGTTAGGGCGTGTGGAGCGGGGTATTAAGCACCACCCGTAAAAGAGAACAAATCACATGCAAAATTTACACATCCATGCAAAAGCTTTACTCACAGTGGCGTATACAGGGTCGCACCCAAAAGTGGTAGGACTGATTTTCTCTGGCGCGAACGGAGCGTTGGAGGGGGGTCTGCCTGGCAGGGTAAGGTGGAGGGGGCTCTTAGCAACAGACCAACACCAACCTCAGTCGCCTGCGGGCTGTCGTTGAGTGAGGACACCGTTTTTAGTGAAGCAAGTTTTTTGTCCGCGTCGAAAAACAAAATGAATCTGAATTTAGAGCAACGTTATTCCGTGAAGTTTTGTGCGAAACTCGGGAAGACGCCAACTGAGACCCTCGATATGATCAAGCAGGCTTATGGGGACACTGCCTTAAGCCGTTCCACAGTATTTGAGTGGCACAAGTTGTTTAAAGAGGGTAGGAGCTCGTTGAAGACGACCATCGCTCCGGACGGCCGTCGACGGCAAGAACCGACACGAATGAGGACAGAGTGAGGACACTGCTGAACACAGACCGACGCTTAACCAGTGAAGAAATTGCAGACCAGTTGGGTCTGTCTGCATCCAACGTCCAACGCATGTACATTCATACAAAAATCCTTTCAACTTACACGCATTCTAATACATATAATATCAACCAACAAACAATTGCACCCTAGATGCAGTAAAAAAATTATCCAAAACGTGCAAGCTAGAATTTGAAAATTAAGAATGGAAAATCCCACTAACACATGGAAGTGCAACATACAATGGTCTCCTCCCTCCAGGACACAGGTAGGGAATGTGACCCGACGCTGCAGATATCAAGAGGCCCCCCCCCCCCACAGAGGAAGACGGGGGATGAAAGGGTAAACTTAAAAACAGACAAAGCAGAGCAAGCAATACTGTAAAGAGCACTATATTACAGGGTTCGTCCGGAAAATAAGTGTACTGATTTTTTCCCGCCGCTCCAGGCGCGCCCAGCACCGCTCTGACGGGCTGCGATTGGAGGGGGGGTGTGTTGGCAAGCGACGCTGAAAAAGGCAGTCGGCTCTGAGCTGTGGTGTAGTGAGGAGCTCTGTTAACGCGAACCTCCCCGCTCGACCCACGTCACGGAACGCGATGCCGAAGTTTTTGGAGCAGCGTTATTCCATCAAATTTGCGGTAAAGCTTGGGAAATCGTCTACCGAAACTGTCGGTATGATTAAGCAGGCTTACGGGGAGTCAGCCATGTCCAGAAACATGATCTTTCGGTGGCACAAGATGTTCGTGGAGGGCAGAGAAGAGGTCGACGACGAACCACGGCCTGGACGCCCATCAACGACACTTACCGACGAAAATGTGGGAAAAGTTCGCAATGTACTGAACTCTGATCGTCGTCTTAGTGTTCGGATGATAGCAGAGCAGTGTAATGTGCCAAAAACAATAGTGCACGAGATTATTAGGGAGCAATTACAGATGCGAAAAATTTGTGCAAAGTTGGTGCCGAAAGTGCTCAGTGATGATCAAAGACTCAATCGTTTGGAAATCGCGACACAACTTGCGGATCACTGCAAAAATGATCCACATTTTTTAAAGAATGTTGTTGTTCCCGAAGATAAAGAGGAGTTTGAAAGGAACGCGATACGGGACTTTGGACGCCGTCAAAGAGGCCGGGACGACGTGTCTTCGAGAGGATCCCGATGATGCCTTCGCGGGAGCGTTCCAGGAATGGGAACGCCGCTGGAACAAGTGTATCGACTCACAAGGGTCCTATTTTGAGGAATATTAGCTTAAGATATGTAAAAGTGTAATAAATTTTTTTTCCTGAACACAGTACACTTATTTTCCGGACGAACCCTGTATTTAATGGAATCATCGTTTCTCCTTTCATTCTGCCATCCTCAATATAATTATCATTATTAATTTTAACCTCCCCGTTTAATGTATATTCACACTAATCGATCAGCAAAACCTTGAATAAAGATCTTCAGACCATAAATTCAATCTTCTCTAACCTACTTTCACGACGTGGATTTTTGATGAAAATTTGTCTGGTTTATGTCAAATATTTATTTGATTTTTTTCGTTACACTGAGTTCCATATTGAACAAAAATCATGCGAAAGCTAAATGAAGTATCGTATTGGGATCTGTTAACCCGTTTGTTAATATTCTACCTATTATATTACACTATCGCCACTATGCATCTGAGAGAAGAATCCCTGCTTTCTCGCCAATAAGCCCTCGCGACTACTTTTAACACATTTCCCTCTCCTCCGCCTTCATGTCTTCCAATTTATGTATTTTATTTCCTTTAAAACGACTCATTCTCCTCAACTCTCCACCATTTTCCGTCTTCCTCATTAAATCAAATCTTTCCCTCTCTCCTTCTCTCCTATCCATCATAACATCTTCCAAGGCACCTTGCTTGTCAGTTTCAATTTCCCCGAATTCCTCTTTCCCTCCTAACCATTCATTTCTGAAACTGCTAGTGCTTCCTCCCCTTTCTCGTCCTCGCCTCCAATCTCCCTCACATATCCTCCTTCCCTGCAGATCAATCTAAACTAACGTAAAAAGCCCGAGTCCCCAAGAATGGGAGGTTCCACAAAATTCAACTGGATTATACGCCCTCATTAGTTTTCGGTGCTCACCTTTCCCTTAAAATCTCCCTATGTCTCTTCGGAGTTCTATGCTGCCATTCAGTGTTCCACTCATTTAAATTCATTAATTGTGATCCATCATTATACAGATCCGTCCATAGAATATAAATCCATCATTCTGCGCACACCTAAAAGGAGTATTCTTAGCAGGGTCACTCACGACCTTTCCAGGGTGAAACATACAGTGGGAATATGTGAATAAACTAACAAAAAATTAGTGTTTATTGGAAGAAAATTGGGGAAATGTGCCAAGAAGGTTAAAGAGGAGTGCTGTCTTTTGCTGGTTGAACCTCATTCAGAATATGTTGCGAGGAAATATATAGGATCCTCATGAAATTGGGTTGATTGCCGATCAGATCGAGTGCAGCGCAGAGGAGGTAGAATTCTAAAACGTTTTCATAATAAACTTAGTGGCGAATTTAGATTATCATAGACATTAGGTTTGGTAAAACGGAGTGAATGTGAAATTATAGATTAAGTCTCTTGCATGAATTGAACGCAGTTCTCTTTAGCGATGGCGTTGGAAATGTATTATAAGCCCCATTAGTACTACGGTAGGAGAGATCATGTCAATAAAATTAGCGAGTTTAAGCGTAGAACAGAGAGAGAGTTTTAGATTTCATTTTTCCCACGAGCAACAAAGGATTGTATTGTATTAACTTTATTCGCCTTCACGAGAGTGGGGGGAGAAGTGTTCGTCTTGTTTCATTCTGAATAGTCTAGTATGCTGTCATTATTTCATCTAACGTAAGTTGAATGTCCTTCTTGTTACCAACGACTTCTCTCATATTGCCAAGAGAAGTGTATCTCTATTAGATATCTTAGTGCATGTACCTTTAGTTATCATGATCTACATGATTTGAATTGTTTTACACTTATATTTGAATTAAAAATTAAGAAACCTTAATTCTTAATATTGCATGCATGGTTTTGAATCAACTTCTGACACAACCCCAGTGGTGTTTTTCAGGGCATAGTGTAGGTGAACATTTGTGTGCTAGCATAGTTCAATGTGAATTATTTAATGGACTCAGATTCATTGAACAGTGAGGTGTTAATAAATCTCATTACCCCTTTGCCTCCCTCCCACGTGCATCTCCCAACCCCCATCATCAGCTCCATTGTCTTCTCTCCGATGATTTCCACAGCCTCCATCATGAACTTCACGGCGGCGTGACTCCCAATTGAGCAGAGGGTTCTGAACGGATTAATATATTCTGGGAGGTGACCTGAAGCAGAAGTATTTTGCACCTCTAGGAATACAGGGGTAATTTACCAAATAAGGATTATTAAGTATAAGTATGTGGGTTATTTGGTGGAGATAGGAATTTAAGGGAACAGGGGAAGGACGGGAGGAGAAATAATCAAGACGTTAGAATTAACCTGCACTATTAAAGAAAATTGTCACATACTTTAACGTCCAATCCGAAGAAGGGAGTTATCCACTTGAAGTGTTCTCCACATTGCTCCAAAATAGGGTTAAGTTTATCTCTGAAAATATCTTCCAAAACCAGGATTCAAACCTGGGCCATTGGATCGGACCAATTCGATCTCCATTTTGACCGAAGACACTTCCGTTCAAATCCAGGTGTCGTATCAGAGTGTTCCAAGCAAAAAAAACCAAAGATATGTGAAACTGAGGTAAGTACCATTGAGTTACAACTTTTATGAAAACCGCAATCGGCAAAGGGAAAGTAATTGATTCCCGTGCCACAAATGTGTGAATTTCTCATGTGAACTGATCAGTAGGGGTTGCTGCACTACGGGGGCTTATTTCACGCATGTCCAACTGACCTATTGGTCAGTCTATTTTTATTGACCTAATTGTACGAAGATGAAAGGACTTTAAACCCAACATCATTTCAAAGGAATTTATATTCTTACGTGATGGTCAAATGTAATGAAAAGTAAAGAATAGGTGTTATGTCAGATTAGTTAGACTAGTGATCGCCAACTCTTGGCGATCACTAGTCTAATTCATATTGGATATTCAAAATTTGTGATAATTTGTGAAAAGACCTCGTATATCACACTAATGAGTAGTAGTATTATTCATGGGAGGTGACCAACAGCTGAAGTTATTTGTACCGTGTGGATTATTCGGTAGCAGTAAAATGTTTGGAGAATAAGGGAAGTTCGGAGAGCGAGACACCTGGCGTCAGCCCACTCTACGATACAAAAGAAAAGAAAGACGCCAAGGTGTCCGAAATTCAACGTCTTATCCGGTGGAGGAGGTGCTGCACTTAAAATGCGGTACGGATGAATTCTGATGGAAGCATTGAAACGGATACTTTTTGGGATAAATTCTGCCACCGCCGAGAAACGAACCCCGGCCCTGCTATTGTAGACGGTATATTGCTATTGTAGTTATCATCCCGATGGATGCTTTGATAAATAAGACTGAATGCTCACTTCTCACTTAACCCCTTAAAATATGATTGGCTCACACATCAAAGGGTTCAGTTCTTTTCCCTGTGCCACCCGTGGTTTCGTTAAAAGATCTGATATCTGAAGAACCCATATAGGGTGAATCTAGGGGCGTCTAAGTTCTCAGGGAATCGAACCCGAGTCCTTCGGGGCAGTAGACTAACGGTCTACTTACTTTAAATAGTAGGCATACATAAAAACTTCTTGATTCGCGTGAATTAAACAAGTAAAAAAAGTTAAAGAGAAATACGCCAAATTTGCAAAATAAATCGTAGGGAGAAGAAATTGAATTTGAAGGGCTGTAAAAGAAAAAAAAGGATAGAAGGACGTGTATGCAGGGACTGAACTGAAAATTAGTAGAAAGACATTTTCTCGCCGATGCGAGCGGTTGTACTGGGGCCGAATGTGGCGGCAAATGTGATGGTTATGTCTTGGGAAAGCAACAAGATCCGCATCAGCTGTCTGCAGACCGTTACAGTGCGCAGATCGTTGCTAGACGGGACCCCTGGATCCAGGGTCACGTCACGAATTCACAGATTCACGATGCCACGTTCCATGGAGTAACGATTCGCGATAAAAATATATGTTAGGCTCTGTAAATTCGTTTCGAAGAATATGATGACCTAGGAATGGTTTTCCGCTGGCATAAGATGATCTGGAAGGGTACGAGTGAAGAGTACTTTGACGACATAGGAACGCCCTGGACATCCGTCAACGCGATACATTGCGACGAAAATGTGCAAAAAGTGAGAGACATGCTCAATTCTGATCAACGCCTGAGTGCCGGAATATTAGCAGATAAGTGCAATATTCCAAAAACCGCGTTGCATCGCATTCTTACAGAGGATTAATCCATTAGAAAAGTGTGCGCGAAGATGGTCTCCAATGTCCTGTCGGAAGATCAGAAGGTTACTCTTGCGACAATTTCGCGTGATCTATTTGACCTCTGTCGAAAGTGACCCGATGTTGTTTTTAGATGACGTGTTTACTGGTGGGGTGACATGGGTCTTTAAGTACGACCCCGAGTCAACAAGACAAATACAGAGTGACACAGGGAGGCCTTCCTTCGCCCAAAAAAAACCAGGATGAGGATGAGGCTCGAGTGAAGGCGATGCTCGTCGTCTTTTTCGACTGAAAAGCCCTTATCCACAAAAAGAGTCCTTGCCTCAGACAGAGAGAGAGAGAAAATGAACTGTGTGTTTTACGTGAAACTCTCCGAAAAGCTCTTTCACTTTGATCTTTAATAAATATTTTTTACACATTTATTCTACTTATTTTTGGGACAGACTGTGTGAAACATCCCGGATTGACAATTTCAGGGGACCAAATGGCGCTCGAGTCTTAAAGGAAGAATTACTTGGATCCACCCAATGTTGATGGATTAGCTCACCTGAACAGAAGTGAGAGAAATCTCCCGCGTCAATAGATGTAGCTCTTCCCTGCCACACTGTGCGATCGCTAAATAACCTTAAACCGTTAAAACCCTTTTTTTCGTAACTTTTCGAAACTTTTTTCCTATAAATAACATACCATCTGAGTCGTCCTGTTGGGAACGATTTATAAAAATTAAAAAATCGTAATTATCTACAAGTTTTCAATAAAAGATAAATGTGTGAAAACATCACCTGCACATAGCCAATTGATGGCTGGCAGAATTTTGGCTTGAGGCTTATGCCTGAGGCTTACGCTCCGGAGGCTCGATTGCTCGACAGCCGCTTTTTAATTCCATACTTTCAAATCTTCGCTCCATTCAATTTAAACTTCCCACCCGTCGTCCTTTTTCATCCCACGTTCCACTCATCAGCCGTTGATTAATTCCTTATCACCCCTCACCACCTACCTCTCTTCCCACGCAATCTCAATTTTTTGACTGACCCTAGTATCTTGATTTCAACTCTACTCTATCTCGATCTCCCATGCTACGAGCATGTCATTTGACGAGTTTTGCTGTCGGAATATTTTGATTTGAGAGAAGTGAAGCCGGGTTCGTATTTAATTACCTTTTCAAACTGTTCGCTTTTTTTATCGTTCAAAAAACACCAAGTGGAGCGTGTAGTTGAATGTAAACTTATCCTTTAAAATCTTCCGAATAACATTTTCTACATTCTATTACATTCAACTACTTGATTTCTCCGGATAGACAAAGTTATACCTAAGTCATAGTGTAGATAGTACCCCTTACAGATTAATATAATTCGTAGAAAAATAGTTCAAGATAACAGATTGGCCAAAATTTTGAGAGTTAACTTGGATTTCCAGTACATTAAGACTTCCACCGCATCAATGTCCATTTTGGCGCATTAAACGTTTTAAAACTGTTTTTATAACTTTAGCGTATTAGATGGTTGATATTTTTGCAAAGAAAATAAAATGTTTTAGTCTTGTAGACACATTACTCTCCAAATCCGTTTTTAATTTTATTTATTTAATGGCCGAACTATTTGCAGAGGAACGAATTAGATAATTCGTAAATTATTCGCCAGGATACTTTATTCTTGCGTTTAAGTCAGATTGATGGGAAATTTAATAATGATAATCCTCACCTAGGTTCCCTTCAGGCCACCATGGTTTTCCATCTCATTCAATGCTATTTTTACATCTTTCGGCTTTACCGTGTGGTTCCAGGATGTATTGACTTTTCAGTCGCATTTCAGAGAAATCATAATCATCATTCTCTAATCTCAAAATCTCAATCATTTAGACGAAACACACGCAACTCAAAACAGTTTCATAATATTTGGATTTGGCTGATTGTTTTATTAAGATAATAAAAAACGCCGATAATTCGCAAGAAAAAATAAATTACGTGAAGATTGAGAAGGCTATAGACATTTCAATCATACGGTTTTCCATTGATTGAAATCAAGTAAAACCATCAGAATCGATTTTTTGATAATTGTTTCAAAACATGTCTAATCATTATCCGTTATTCCAATTTTTATTTCGGCGAAATATTTCGGTTTTGAGTAAATCTTTGTGTTTGAAATGGCAGTTTGAATATTTTTTCTTCTGTTTCAAGTTTGATTTCAATTTTTTAATCACACGAAATAATACTACTGAGTATTCAATATGTAATCCTGATTTTTTTCGTTTTTATATAAACTCACACGTAATTGGCATTTGCCATGACGGGAATGGCGTCCACATATCTGCTAATTTTTGTATAAGGATAGAGTTTAAGAACCCGAAAAAATGACAAATCTCCAAAATCACTCGTAATTGAAATTAACTGATACCTACACCAATTTCGAGCAAACCTTTGATAGTTTTTCTGGGATCAGAGTGCTGTATTTTACATTATATTTCAGATGGGAGAAATTTCCAGACATTTCAAACGGCTTCCGAGTAATAATTAAAAACACTTCAGTGGAACCATGATAAAAAAATAATTCAGACTATGATAAATGAAAATCTTTAAATAAAATAAATTATTGCACGCATTTCTACAAATTCATAATCTTTCGGGATTGATCTTTACCACCCAGCAACGTATTAGTCACGATAAATGAGGTTTTGGAGGACCAAAAAGGATAAAATAAATCCAGGAGAAATTACGATTGGAAGAAAGGATGTCTAGACTAACACTCTCCTTCTTTGATTTTCGGTGGACACGAATAAAGGGACTTCTTTCCACAAGTCAGAGAAAGAGCAAAAGCAAACCAGTTGAGTTGAATTCAAATACAAGAAAAACTGATAACAAGAATTCGGTGAATTGTCCTTCTTCAAATGTTTTTACCTGTTTTGTCTAGAAATTCAATCATCGGAAGTATTTTTGAAATAATTTTTGTTTGCTGCATTGGCTAAAAATGAAATATGCATTGAAAAACTATATCGTAAAAATCCTTAACGCATAATTACTAAAAAACCGATTCCAATTTCTCCCTAATTGCGTCTCTCCTTCAAGACCTTGACTCAGTATATTTGGCAACTGATATTTTGGAACCATTAAAAAAAAACAAATCATCGTAATGATTACCTTTTTGTGATCACCCTCAATACCCAATATAGAAATGTTTAATTCGCACCGTGAATCATAAAGAAAACTCACATTGATTTATTTACCGAATCTTTCGGCGGCATCCATGGTAACAATGTCACATATTAGACAAGATGGAGAGATGCAGGAAGGCGTCTTATCTACACATACTTTTACCGGTGTATATTTCTGTTACACAATATACCAGTATTTATTTGACGGAAGTATTGAAATTTATGAGGAATACTCATGAACAGAGATGAATTGATTCTTGTACTTTTTGAATGTTGTGATATCTAAATGATTTTATTATATACATTGGTAGTATCTCTGCTTGTGATGACCTTCACCTTTGAAATGCTAGTGTACATTCGGTTAGCGTGATCGTTGCCTGCTTTTTCGCCTGCTACACAAAAACGAATGTTTTTTTTAACGAAGAAATTCCAATGACCGGTTGAACCAATTTGTTAGTTGGGAAATATATTTTCCGGCTAAACTCGAAGGTCAAGGGTACCAATTTGTTGAATCTATACGCTGATGTAATTTTGGGCCTACTTACTGAGTGACATTGCCAGAATCGTTGGAACGTCTGTGGACGAAATAAACCGGTAGCCCTTAAAGTACTCAAACAGAGCCAGCTGCTCTCTCCTCTAATTAGCTTCAATTTCTTCCTCTTGCACCACAAGGTTCTCCGTGAGATCATTGCTAATTGCATATGTGCTTTTACAACCGCAATACTGACTTGCTGAGCCGGAAAACCTATGGATCTCCTTTTCAATAAAACGGAAAAGCCCGAATGTCTTAATTACAAATGACACTGAGTATTAGAGCAGGGTACCATATGACGGAAAAAGATCTAGGGAGGGTGGCGGAATTACTTCATAGCACAGATGGTTATTAATTTTTTTCTAAGTTGGATGGTGCTCTTTTTATCCAAAAATATCTATTCAAATTTATACAATAAAGTTTTTTTTATTCTCTTGGAAGAGGTTCCTCAAAGTGGTTGCCTTTAAAGGGGCGGTTTTGAATTCTTAGGGGTTTATTACCCATGTCTCCGTTGTCAAGAAATGGGCAGTCTGGTCTAATACAACCGAATGAACGAAATTGACGTTGCATTCCAACGAAAAAACTTTTTTTTTTAAAGGTCCTAAAATGCTATCCGCGCAGTGATGGTCTTATTGCAATTTCAAATGGCGATTTTTCTCCCTCGATCTCATTTCTTCTTGTCCTTCCTCCCCCCCAAACCGTACGGTTTACGATGCCATCGCGATTGGAGTGTTGGAATTTCACGTTGCTAGCTATTTGGAGATCACAGACCCTTGGGATTTCCAATTTGGGAACTTCCCCGAGCCACTCACTCTCTCGCCTCCTACGAAGAAAGTGAAAGAATTCAGAGATCCGTACTTCAGCTCGGACGGCATTGAATTGAGAGGGTATTTTTTTTTGATTGAGGAACGTGTCCTATTTTGACTCATGAGGATGGAGAAATAGATCTCGATAAAATGCATGGAGTATAGGCAAATGCGTCACTCTTTGTGTTTTCAAATATACATGTTAATTGCATAAAATTATCAGCTGCATTACAATAATAATGGTTAGACACATTAATAATTAGCTGTTCTGAATTACTAATAATGTTCAGAATCATTTTGTTAGGTATGGAACGAGAATAAATCTTAATAGTACAAAGGTAGCTTTATTATAAAGAAATTGGGATACTGAGATAAACATTAAAGGTTGGGGACATAAAATAGAACAGATCAGATTATCAAAAAGTCTTTTGTAGGATGGAGGGCAGAATCGGGATATCAAAAGAAGAATTGCGTCAGGTAAAGTAGCGTTTTGCAAAGGGGCGGGAGTTGAGGACAAGCGCCTTAAGTAAAGAGGCAAAGAAAAGACTACCGAAAACTTTAATATGGAGCATAGTTTATTAAGGTTAATAAACTCGGTCGTTGATGCAGGAGGATAAGCGTAGGTTGGAGGTCTTCGAGATTGATGTTGAGAAGAATGAAAAAAATAAAATGGACGGAAGGAAGACAAATGAAGGCGTTACAGGGAAGGGATGTGCCTGCTTGGAGAAATTCAAAGAAGGTCTTACAAGTGAACATTGGAGATACTGGGGGTCAATAGAATGCCTAAAGCAGGATTAGAGGTTAGAATGCTGGGAAAGCGACTTAGAAGGTGAAAAGGATAAGAATTTAAAACGGTATTACGGGACGAAGAAAGTATGCAGAGCTAAAGAATTATTTATATATTATTTTAAATTATTAATTTAAAATAAGTAATAAATCATTCTTTAGCTTATATAATATATTAAATTAAATTCTTAAAGAATGATTTATAATAAATATAATTTATGGGATTTCAGGATAGTTGGTATCATGATAGTTGGGGATTACGGATAAAGTAGTGGGTAGTGCCAAGGCTCATAAAAAACCTACCCTTAGTTCGCAGGGCTATACTGAAAGTATTTTTTATAATAATTATATAAGGAATTGACACACGGAGGGGATCTTAGCAAATTGCTGATTTTAATTGTGGGAAAAAATAGTTTAGGTTAAGTCTTGTAAAAAATACACATTAAGAGCACCAACAGGAATAATCTTAAACTTAAAATCAATAATTTTTATAAACGGACAGATAAAAAAACAGGTTCTAGCGTGACTCGGTGGAAAACCTTCGTATTGACATTGAAATTAAACAACATGGCTTTTCCACATATAAACCATCTAGAAAGAGTTTCTATGAGGAATGGCCAAATTGCTTAGTTTCAATTTCAATATACGAAGAGTTTTGAAAGAAAATTTTGGCGTTAAGATCCTCTCTTTCACTGATTTGGTTAGGTTTCAATTTTAACATTTCCGAATGGACCTTTTTATTTTCCGTTTCCAAATGCTAAACAATTGACAAGGTGATGAGATACTGGTCAGAAATGGAAGAGAAGTTAACTATTCAGGTATAAGTTTAATTTCCTGACTATAAAAATTGGCGAGCCTCCTATACGGTGAATCTCGAGAGCTAGATATCGAAATAAACAAAAAAACGATACAAATCTTCATTTGTAAAATCGCGAATGAACGCCAATTTTGTACTCTCATACTCGGGGGAATCATTTGAAATATTTTTCCATCTAGGAATACTGAACTGATTATTTACTGGCAGGACTACCTTTGGTGTCAAATTGAAATATATAGCATAGGCATTATTTATCAGATATTGCACGTATTGGGAGTTCTAAAAGTTCGTCCCGTTGGAAATACTCCTTGAAACAAATATAATCCACTTCGAGTAATGGTTGAAAATCTGTCTCATTAACCTTGGACACGTTTATTTGTCATGCATCAGTCCCACATTCCAAAGAAAAAAAAGATCGTGAAAGAATTACGTAATGGTAGTAACATACAGAGTATATTCAATGGGCATTAAGTCCCCGAGATCTCAACTCGTTGAAAGCAAAAGACTTGATAAAGGCGTTCCTTTGACTATTCTCACTGTATTTCCATTGCTGACGACCTGATTTCAAACCTTTCTTTGGAACGTTTCTTTTCACATTCTCATCCCCGCTTTGACGAGCTCCCACCGCCGGGGTCAAACAAGCTTAAATCTGATTTGGATCATCCAACGCCTCACACATTAGCCCTTCCCTTCCTCCTCCCACCTCTCAATGCCGTCAGTGAGGGCACCGGTCCATTTCGCTCCCACACTCCCGTTTCCCTCTCATTCCTCAATTCTCACTATCTCCCATCATGCACGAATACTCCCGTGCTCACTCCCTCGCAGCATTCATTCTCTTATCTCTCCATCGATATATTTCACTCTTTCCTCTTTTCTTCTCCTCCTATATATCCTTCTCTCCTCTCCATTCCGACCCCTTTCTCTTCCAAGCCTCTCCCTACATTTTCCCTCCTCCGACTACGACTACCTCCAACTCACCTGTGGTCTCTTTCTAGCACGCCTTCTCCAGCACCCGTCTCACCCATCCCCGTTTCTTATCATGCCATCGAACTATTTCGCTCTTCCTTCGTTTCTTCCCAAGTCTTTTTCTCCTCCTATTTTCCCAGTTCCTTCCCTCCAACCTTACCCTCATTTTCAACTTCCTCCTTTCATCCTCCTCTTCCTCCTCTCCTTCACTCAAGAAACGCCTCTCCTCACCTCCGATCTGACCTCTCCACCCCAATCCCTCCACCAATCCCAGTCCAGATAGAGAGAAAGAAAGAGAGAGAAGGTAGGAAGGAAGGAGTTTCCGAGGGTTTTTTTTTTCCAGGAGGCTTTCACAACTTTTCCCCGGGGTGAACACTAGAGAGAGAGAAACACGGAGAGCTTACGATCCGGGGTGCGGCTCAAACGGAAGGGGTTGCCGCCACACTTATGAACAAAACAACGTTTTCCGTGACGGATTACCGAATGCATGCTCTCCCCCTTCCCACCCACCCATCACACACTCTCCTCCCTCGCTCCGGTGAAATACGAAAGGTTCGCTTGAATCCGACGTCGTTCCGGGGAAGGCGTTCCACTCGGGATGAGGTCGATGGGCCTGTGACCCGGAGGTGGGATGGGGCGGGGTGGGCGGTGTTGAGGAGGGAGGGAGGTTTTCAACCGACGACGTCTCGCGAAGCGCCGATTCGTTGGGTGAAACGAGCTCCTTCGTTAAATACTAATCTTGGCGAAAATGAACATCACCCATACGTGGCTTCCAAAAGCGCTGAAAAAAATAAGGGAGGCGCTTATTTTTTGGAGTAAATAAAATTAATGCTCCCCGAGATGATGAATTTTGAAACATGGGTTTTCGCAATGTTTTCTGTGACTGGAATTGAGAATGGCGACAGTGCCGAAGACAGCAGCGACGGTCACTAAGACAGAAGGCCGGCTTTGAAAAAAAAGGTGAATATGAAATAAAAACAAGACTAAACGAATGATAGGTGTACATTCTTCTTTTATCCTCGAAAAGGACACTGTTGATTGCCGTATTCCCGTAATCAGGGTGAGTGGTTTGAAGGCTAATTGGATCATTTTTTATAAAAGGATCGAAGATCCAAAACTCCTAATGGATAACGAATTTTAATGATTAGGTGTATGGAATGTTTAGATTAGACTATTTACTGATTATTAAAATTCTCACACGCATTACTTAAAGTTGCAGGCGTTAAGAAGTTGGGCTTAGATTATGGGAGGAGTGCATTTGGTTGTTTATTAATTAAAAAGCCAGGGAGTATTCCACATGAATGTTAGTCCATTAGACTAGGGCTAACGGAATATTTCCCAAAGGGAGTAAAGGCACATGGAAAGATCCGCCCGGCAAGTGGAAAGATCCGGAGTTCAAATCCCGGTCTAGGAAATATTTTTGCATTCGTGATCTGCTGGATTCCGCCTTCCCCACCTCTCCTGTGTTCGTCCTTTATGTGTGTTCCTATCCCTTTTCCTTACATGTGTTTCTATATAAATGAGTATATATATATATATATATATATATATATATATATATATATTTGTACATGTGTGTGTGGACATCATTTTTTACTTATGAAATGCAACAGCGTAGTGAAAAGTTTAATCCAGGCATTATATTCGATATACGGGCTTGGATATTTCGGGAAACACAGCGATCAGTATCTTTTAAGTTTAGAAATTCGCGACACACAGATCGTACATCGAGCTGGGCTATCCTGCGTGAAGGACGGGGACAAAAATTAATCCCTCCTTCCCTTAGCAAGAAATATAAAAGCACACTAAAGTAACTGAGTTTCTTCCCGCATTGTCTATCTTTGACTTCTATCCTACTCCAATCTTTCCATTTGCATGGGACCGCAGGCATAACTTATTCTCCTCCATTTTATCTATGGCCTTGGTGACGGCAAACGTTCAAGAAATACTACTCCAACTTCCCTCTAAAATCCACTAGAAAGCACGATCACCACGGGTGGGTCGGTTGAGACGGGGGGAGGAGGGAGGTATTAGGAAACTATTTTAGCGTAGTCGGGCGACACGACGGGCGGAAGAAAAAAAATTAAATAATCCCCTTCCCCCATTTGAGAATGGAACTCGGGCGCAGGTTAGTCCGCAGATCGCGGGACACAGCTGATCGTTATCCTACCCAGTCCTCATCGCCAACTCCAACCCCAAACCACACGGGAACATCCCTTCCGAACCCTTCTTTCCTTCTCCTTCTTCATCTTTTTTTTATACACGCCTTCCCTTTCGCCACTCTCTCACCCTCATTACCCTCCCGTCCCTCAACCATTCGCGGGGTGGGAAAGAGGGTCTGTGTGGTCGTGTGTGTGTGTGCCGGGGGGGGGAGGGGGTTTATCTTCGAGTCCCCATCTCCGAGCAATCCGGCATCGATTTGTTGAAAAAGCGGCTTGGTTCGGGGGCGGCAGATGGGATACCGGGGAGGCACGGGAGTGGACGGGGGTGAGGGGAAAGAGAGATGGTGACAAAGAGAGAAAGAGAGAGAGAGAGAGGGATGAGGGTTAGGCATAGAAAAGGAGCCATTGGAGACTGGTGGAATAGGTTGAGGAGCAGAAGAGGTCTCCTTGCATCTTTGGGGAAGGGTCCTGGGGAGGGTGGACAAAGGTGGGTGGCGGTTGAGTTGTGGGGTGAGAGAGAGAGAGAGAATTAAAGGGAGGCATAATCCTGAGGATGTATCCGGAGAGTGACTTCCCAACCATCTACTGTTTCACGGTTCCCATTCCCTTCAACCCTGAGTCCGCAATCCCTCGTCATACACTGCCGCATCCCCTCGTACCGTCCCCCGTCCATCCCACCCGGCTTCCCCCCCACTTCATCCCTCTCCACGACTCCATAGATGAGAGGGGAAGGGGGTGGGAAGAGCGAGAAGAATCAGGGACATCGCACGGGCCGGGTGAAGAGTGCCAAGAACAACACTGAGATTAGATACAGAGTCTGAGAGCTAAGGAAGAGAGGGGAGGGTGGGTGTGGGGGAGGGACCCAAGGCTGGTGCCCGGAGAGGGGAAGGCGAAGGGAGGACGGGAGAGTGAGAGAGGAACGGGGGAGGGGGTACAGGGGAGGATGGAGAACGCGATGTTCGGAGCGAATGAGATTTTTCGGGTGGGGGTGGGGGAGAGTCGGCCCCTGCACCCTCCTTCTCCACCCTTCTCCTCCCACAAAAATCCTCCCACACTCCCAACCCCCTCCGAATACCATCTCAGCCTCTAATTATATGATCCGACGATAATAATCCCCTTTTCTTTTTGGTCAGGACAGAGATAGTTGTTCATCATCCTCACGGCATGGTCAGTAATTTAGGACCTCGTTTTCCTCGCTGATGTGATCTGCCATTATCGTAGGTGGGCCCTCATTACCTCCTCTTTTTTGTGCGAAAATTTGCATATTGTCTCCGGGATCTGGGAGTTTCTTTTTTATTTGTCACTTTTTACCGTTTTGGGGGAGGGAGGGAGGGGGTGGTGGCGCGCGAATGTTCTTCGGATGTCCTCCGGTTTAAAAAACGCGCACTTCTCGCATCCGCCTCCCGACTCTCTGGCCGTCACGAGGTCAGGCCGAGAAATAATGGGATAGAAATGAATGTAATAAAGTCTACGAGACAGTATTATTACATTCAAACTCAAGAGATACTCGAGGGAAATACGAATGTCCCGCCCTATATCATCAGTAAAAACCTTTTTCGACGTCTGCTGAAACCAACAGCCTACTCATTATATATTCTCTCTCTCGTCTACGTCGCGTCGAGACATCCATTCAAATTCTCTTTGACCCTAGTCTCTGGGAAAAAGAAAGCTTCGGGAGATTATTACCCTTTTATTAAGAGGAAACGGTCAACAAAGGGTTATTTGATCAGAAAAGGTACCTTCACGTTTCTTAAATTAATTCCACTCTCGGAGATTTCGAAATAATATCCTGACATTATTAACTGAGCATGTCTTTCATATCTAACATCTCAATGTTCACTGCAGAACAGGACGAGGCGCGTCCCCGAATAAGACCTCTTAGCATCGTTACGACCCTGCAAACCTTATGATTAAGTGGATTTACGCGCATACCCCAAAGCATGCAAACTGACATCTCCACCTAAACATTCCCTGTCGATGTTAGGAAGAACTCTCTCAAACTACACTCAAGATGCAAGATATTTCAGCCACCCTCGAAGGAAACTTCGATGTAAGTGCCTATCCATATTCTCTATCCTCTCTTCATTCTAGTTAGTTTAAGTTTTGAACCGCATTCCACTTGGAAGGTTGATATTGTCGAGGCAGGTTACTATCGAGGCACATAGAGAAGGCGTCAAAACGAGTGAGCTGCACTACCCGCGTCTGCGTTTCATTACGGCGCGACATCATCACCTGATCTAACAACATCGACCACATTTTGATACATGCCTTCCATAGGGGTAGGGGGAGAGAAGATAGGCCTAAGTTTACTCTAAGAAATTACGCCGGAGAGTATTTCTCCCACCAAATGAACCAGTAACGCAACTATGGCAATCCTCTGACGAAAAATATCTCTCCAACCCATCGGTTTACGAGTGGCGTCCTGGCACACCGCGCCACACACCCCTGCGGCGGTTTACGAGGTAACTATTGTGTAGATTGGGGTAGATTGTGTGATTGGTGACAAATTTTCGCGCAAAATCGGTCGGTTTCCTATTGAATCGGTCCAAACATTGCGGCGAAAATCGTTTGCACATTTCATTTTGATCGGCATTCAGCAAATGCGGCACCCACCTTACGAAGAGCTTTCGCATCCCTAATTCTTTGTGCAGGTTGTTTCGTTTCCCTTTCTTTCAATATCCCCACGGCCTTAGCTACCTCACTCACCTTCACCCGCCTATCGTCCAACACGTTATCGTGCTACTTTTCAATGGTTTTCGGCGTGGTTGCGGTTTTTGGCAGTCCTTCACGTGGGTCATCTTCGAGGAAAGTGCGACCACGTTTATTTTCAGCTGCCCACTTTTTAACGGTTGACATTTAAGTAGCAGAGTCCCAGGACTTTTGTCAACTTCGGTTGAATTTCCTTTAGGGGTTAATTCGTCCAAAACGAAGGATTTTATGACCGCACGAATTTTCAAGTTTTTCCATTTTAACGAGAAACACGAAAGACATCTACCGCAACAATACGTTCAACTTGAGAGAACAAGTTGAAACTTGTCTTACGAACTAATAACACGTGCATCCAGGCAGGAATAGTTGTTTTCGCCGATTAGGACATGATAGGCCGAGAACGTTTCTCTTCACCTTCTCTTCCCGTAGATCTTACCCTATGTGGATACTTTATAAAGAAAAATAGCACGTCTCCTTCACTTTTTCATTTCTACATTTTCCAAATCATACGTTTGATGGAAGCCTACTTTCTTTAGGGCTTCTCCGCAAATAGTGCAAACGTAATTTCTCCATATAAGATCCTATCCGATGATGACACCCAAGTATTTGATTTGTTGTGATGCTCTTTGAAATCTATTTTCTTACAGCTATTTCGCTAAGTTTCAATTAACGATCCACTAAATGACCTACTCTTCCGTCTACACTTTATCCTTAGTGATCACTCCAGCCTACAGCGATCGAATACGTAGACCACACATTAGAGTATGGGACGGATGCTTGTGGAAACTCACTTGGTGCTCCCACGCCCTCAGTGGGACCATCACACGACGGCCGTTACTGTAATTCCCCCTTCCCTGGTTGACGATTCCTCGTTGGCGGAGCTCTCAGAGGGACAGACTATTGCAGATTCCACTTCGAAATCATCCGATAGCGCCTGGTGCCTGTTGGAGACTGGGCTCTCCTCCGTAAGCAGCAATCCCCTGCGCAGCATTAACAGACTCTTTCCCCCATCCCCTGCTCTCCCAGCACTACTCTCCAATCTTCGGGTTCCTGAAGTGGCATACCGTTTTCGCGGATAGACCGAACAATTACCGGTATTTCCACGATCTCCCAACCGTTATTCGCATTCGGTCTAGTTCGATTCCCTTTGGAACGGTGGGTTTTCGATTCGCCACCCGAAGCCCTCCCCTTCTCTCTCTCAAGGGAAGTTACCACCCCTTTCAACCTTGGGTTGAAACTCCGCCACGATCCTCTCTCTCCAACTCGGCAATACATACGCTTAAAGGCCTTCGCATCCGTTTTTGAGCACCGCGATTGGAGAACTAGTCGAAAACATCCTAATATTCCACCCATTAAAAAAATAATACTTACTGTGCATTGCGCTAGCTTCAAAGCTAGGCCTTCTACCTTATTCCGTCGCTCGTAAAGGCGCTCGTAAGCTCTGACCTTAATGGTTAGAACTTATTCTGGCCATAACCTTTTGTTTGCTGATTCATAAACGATTTTAATGAATACTCTGATTTTAATGAGTACTAATAAAATAAACTAACTCTGAGCTAAAGAAATACAGATGAAGCACTATTAGCTTTAAGGAAACAAATGAAAAAGCCACCAAGGATACTACACACAAATTTTAGATGTACTGAGGCCAACACGTACTACATAAAATAAAACGAACTAAAAATTCACGAATAAAAGCAAAAAAAAACGCTGCATCAAAAAAACACTATTTACCTACAAAAGTATAAATAAATAATTTTTTCTCCAACACACAGCAAATCAAATCTGATCAGGGAAACTACATCTTCCAACGACGATGTAGAAGAAACTACTAAGCAGAGCGTAAATAAATATGCGAGTAAAATACTGAGGACTTATCAATACACGACAGCCAGCAGTAGTAGGTAGGTCAGCTTTTTTACTGGAATATTGCAGTTATTTCGGAGCAGGTAGGAAGTCAAAACGTGGCGTCGAAACGATTTCCGGTGAGGTCAGGAGCACGGGTGAGACACGTCCTTTCACTTCGAGAGTCAGGCACGGAATGATTTTTTTTTTAAATTAAAGTTTCATGAATAATTAACCCCAAAATAAATGTGCATTTCGTAGTACCTCATAATGCCTATTTCGACGTTAATGCTGTTTAAAAAATATTTTTGAGCCAAAAAAACATTAACAAATGGACTAATATTTTTAAAATATGAACGATAAAAGTAAATTGCGAAAGACTGCTCATGTTATATTTTTTTTGGACGGAACTCTTTATGGTCGAGTGCATCCTTCACCCGACGGTCACTATCAGGTAGAGGACACCGTTTCGGAAATGTAACACGTCCGTCAACTGTGAGTGCGGAGGTATTCACGAGTGATTCGTGCATTTCGGTGCGGCGCGATTATGCGACGATGTGTTAGTTATATCATGAACCCTTGTTAAGCATTCTGCATTGCACTTGGATACATATTAACTTGAATTTATTTATTTATTCTTTAATTTATTTGAATAGCGATTGCATTCAGTATTACTCTGTTAAATTGAAATGATTGTCTTGTGCAACAATGGAAAATTACCCAGTAGGCTAATTGTTATTGCGTCCTCTATAAATATATTGATTGCTCTTCGTGCAAACACTATTCCCTTCATTCAAGTGTTCATGCTTATTTGCGTCTCTATTGGTGAATTGAAATTTTGACCTTCGTGATGAAAATTTTTTACTATACAGTAATTCGGTGGTGTTTGCAGCTTGCCAAAAGTTTTATGAAGCAATAATATGCCAATTAAAGAGACTAATTTTAGTCACCTAAAATACCTAAATTTTAAAAAATAGAAATGCGATATTTAGTTATAAAGCAATTTTATTTTGGAGCAAAGACTTTTTTCTTTATGCGAGCGATCCCACCAAGATACAACTATTAATTACAAGGCAGCTTCACATTTAAGAACGGTCCCCTACACAAAACATGGGTGCCATGTACTAAGAGACGACAAAGTCAAGAGGTTTCCGGGTTCGAATCCCACGCAATGTCTTCGGACGTCTCTGGGCTTGGTTAGTGATGATCGCTCACCTGTAAAAGTAAACCTTTCAGTTTGCCCATGGTGATAATATGAATGACAAGTGAACGTCAATCACATGGGAGTTGAATTAAATCTTGAAACAGGCCCAAATCTACGAAAACCCGAGGGTGAAATATGAATCACTTAAGGATGTTGGATCTTAGTTCATAAATTAATGCAATACCCATTCACGCGGAGTTTGTAAACAGATACGATGTGAATATACAGTTTTTTTAACCTCTCTCGGGTTCTTATATATTTTTGAAATAATTCCGTAAAAATTGAATTAGAGTAGTTTGGATACCTTAATTTTCGTAACTATAATTTCTGCTATTAATTAATATAATTTAAAAAAATATGAGTAGAAGCTGTTATGCTTTACTTCGTTTGTACACTTACATAATTGATATCAGTTTACCGTGAGAACCACGTGTTTCCGACCCATATATACTAAGGTCTTCTGATGTTAGTCCTTCTTTTTCTATAGGCGAATGCATAAAATCTTGGATTATTCATGTCAATTCCCATTAAAACTGACAAAATGTCACCTTAAGTGATCAATGCCATTTGATAGAGTGAAATTAGGGTTAGAGATAGAGAAAGTTTTATCGAAATGACAAACTATACTTGATATCTCGATGTACCTTCCTTAGCGGGACGATTACTGCCACATAGCCTGAGATATTATGCGTTAGATGGTTTCGTTGTTTAGGACCAATGTGGCCAAAAAAAAAGGAGAGCTGTATTAGGAAAATAATCTTTCGCAAGGAGGGAATTGACGACAGGGACGTTGAGATTAAGGATGTTAAGAAACTGCTCATCGAAACTTCGAAATGGAGCGTGGTTTTACACGTCGTGGAAACATGGTCATTGGAATAGTGTGAAAGGCATAATGTGGAGGCTTTTGAAATGTGAATGTGGAGAGGGTAGGAAAATGTGAAGTGAACAGGAAGGAAAACAAATGAGGAAGAGCCAGGCGCGGTGGGTGGGGAAGGAGGGGGAATTGTTGGGACAAATCCAAAGGAGGCAGTAAAGATTGATGCTGAGCATTTTCCACAGATTTGTGTGTGTAAATCTGTGGAAAAGTACGAGTCTTTCTTTTTAGTATGGATATTAAATACGTCCACGAAGTGAAGCCTGAAACAATAGAATATACTGAGCATTTTGATTGGCAGTAGGATGTTTGAGAGTGTGATAGAGGGGAGAATGCTAGAAAAGTGATGAAGGGGCAGGAATAGAATATGGACGTTAAACGGAACAAATGGTGGGAGGAAGAAATTATGTGCCATTGAATAGAGGCTTATTATAGTTTTTTATGTCCGGATGTATTTTGTTAAGAGAGGCAAAGGGAGCTGCTGTTTTTTAGACTGTACCAAATAAGTATACCTTATCCGTTAGATAGCCAACATTAATAATATACATCACATCTCGTTGCAACTTCCTTAAGATAACTTATACTATGTGTATGAAAAATTAAACGTTCAATAGTACCGGTATTTTAGAGTCGTAAATTACTTCTGCATCTCAATAAATGAATATCATCCAAAAAGGTGTGTTGCAGGTGGTGCAAGCACCTTTCTTGAGAGATTCTTGGGAATCACTTACGCACATACGCGAATGTAAATGAATTCCGGGGAACCATACTTCCGGAAGCAACAACACCCTGAGCGTGCCACAACTTCAAAGGTCGTCCGGAATACCGACAACCTGAATGAAGCCTGTGCCTTGGGAATGGTAATTTCCACCGACCCCGTACTTCGGGGAATGAGCCATCATCGTCAACAACCTCTCTCACCGGCGCAACCGCTTGAATTTTGAGGTGTCAAAAGCGTACTCGTTCCGTTGCTGGCGTCTAATTCGCCTCCTCTTTGATCGTTCGTTTAATCTCCACCTCCGCAAACCACGTACTGCCGATGCATGCGCTGGATTCATTTCGCACTCACAAAGTTCCAGGATTCACGTCTGGAATATTTAATTGCTGCTGATGGATAGGGGATGGGGGTGTGAGTACTGAAAAATGTCACAAAAACAATATCGCTGATTGATCTACAAGTATTTCAATCACGTTACGAAGTTATCAAATAATCAATGATCTCAAAGCTATGGCCCTAATTGTTATCTACAGCTCCTCTCCCTTTCGCATGGGTCACCTAGCTACCGCAGTGCATGTACCTGTAATAATCAGGATAAACATTATTTGAATAATTTAAATAGACACACTCACATATACATATATAATAAATATATATATATAAATATATATAATTATATATATATAATTATTTATATTTATATATATCTTCGAAATATATTGTGTAATATTAATACATAAATGTATTATATATGTATACATTTATATATATATATATATATATATATATATATATATATATATATGTATTATATATGTATACATTTATATATATATATATATATATATATATATATATATGTATATATATATATATATATATACTAACAATTAAGCTAAACTTCATTTTGGATGCTGCATGCCTGGTGTGTAATCACCCCCTGCCACACACCCTAGGTGTGGCGTGCGGGGTACAGTAGATGGAATCAAGGAAATATAAAATTTCAAGGTATCTGGATTTTGTAAATTTCCACCATCTTGCTCCCCACAACTCCGACCCAAAAAAAAGTTTTAAAGCTTAAACAATAATGATCGCTGTAATCACATGAACGCATTATGGATACTTTTTTCCTGAAATTCAAACCAATATGAAAAAATAACTGCTTTTATTGTTCATTCGCCAGGTTAAATCATAATGAAGCAGCGGAAAAATTGTAATCGCTCCGGTCGTAATCCTGCGAAATTTTTAGTGAAATCTGTCGCGGGGAATACATTTAGTGGGAATGGAAAAATTAACTCTCTCATGATTAAAAAAGAAAAATTACGGAATTATTCTTTCCTTCAATTACTCAACTGAGCGTAATATTGATGCTTCTTTAATTTTTAATCCGTGTTATAATCAAGAGTTGTGATTCGGGGAAGAAAATTGCTAAATGTAATCAAAGAGTGTAAAACGTTAATCAGAAATCCTCTCTGTATCAAAAGAATTCAATCAAATATTCAATCAGTGAACCTAGATCCATTAAATCATTTCCAGTAAATTGAATCGGTGAGCTTATACCTCAACGTGAGTTCGATCATTCTTTTTAAAACGATTTTAACCAGCGCTCTTTACCATTAATGCAATTTCAAGTATGACACTTTTTCCTTTACAATAAATGAGTTAAGTCAAATTGAATAGTAAATTTTAGGTTTAGAATTAGGTTATTCTTTCAAACAGTTTCCGAAAACAATAGATCGTACATTTTTGCTCACCGATGCTCACTTTTCATTTTATGGATTAGTTAAACTGACCTAAAATTATAAAACAAGTCAAATGCACCTTAACATAAATAAACCTAGAGTTTTCTTTTATATTTCTAAAGGGAAGGAATCTCGCGGTGTGGATCAGAACGATGCAGTGTTTAAGTTTCAACCGTGCCCATAAATGTTCTATTCTGCAAATCTAATGAATATGTAATTTTTGGTAATATAATATGGTAACTCTCAACTACTTTAGTTTTGGCACGGGTAATGCTAAGCATAAATAAAAATGAACTAAAAATTTGCCTTGATATTAAACCGTGACATGGTTCAACAGGTTAAGAAGACACATTTGTCACTCTGCATTAAGTTTTCAATCTATAAGCTACTATAAGGATGCACAATTAAACTATTGAATTCTTCTCTAGATATTATATCATTTATAAATGTATATTATGATTTTAGTGGACAGCCTTGCAGATGGTTCGTAAGTGTAAAAGTTAACTCTCAAAGTACATGATTTTTTCGCTAAACTCCTTCTGCGAACTTCAATGGTCTCAAAATATTTTTTTAAGAGTTAACTTCAAAAGTGAATCAATTACTTTTCTTCGAATTCAGCGTTCATTAAGTTTGGCAAAATAAAATCACATGCGCCCAAAGCATCTGAATATTTGCGTGCCCACAAACAACATCTTGATGAAGAAAATGTCGACGAACAAAAAAATCCTGTTAATGTTTAATGAACAAATTGTATAGTGCATATATACATATATATGTATGTATATATAAATTATATATATATACATATATATATATATATATATATATATATATATATATATATGTAACTTCACGACAAGTCTCACGAACTTGAATAATAATCTACATGAAATTAGCACTAGCGAAGAAAGACAAGAACACAGAAACACCCAAAAAAGAAAAGAAACTCACAAGTTATCGAATTTTCGGTGGCACAAGCCTCCTTTATCAAAGAAGAGAAAGAAGGAACCCAAAACTCATGGATGACGGTTAAGAGCTGAGTACTATCGAAATAAAAAGGGAATTTATGAAGAAAGAGATATCAAGAGCCGCAAAAGAAACTACAGGAACCTCTAATGGGAAAGCAATAAGTAAACAATAGTTACGGATAAGATGATTAGAAATATAGATAAGAGAAGAAAATGGACGAATGAAAAAACAGAGTGCGGCAAAAGGAAGTACAACGGAGGACAACAAATAAAGGATAAGAAACATGGTGGAAGCAGTGTGAGGATATGGAAAGTTTGCGGACGAAGGGTGAAATTGGTGCGCTATATAAGAAGGTTAAAACACTAACGGGAAGTAAAAAGGGAAGATCTGTGCTAACAGAAGTTGGGTAAGATAATAGTTGAAACAGAAAAGATCGAAGAGAGATGGAAGGAACATATAGAAGCACTATATGGTAAGGCACTTAGGCTAATAAGGTTAGAAATAGAAAAGGAACATGACATAGAGGAAGATAGCTTAGGTCCAGGCATACTCCACGATAAGATAGAAAGGGCATTAAGGGAGATGAAACCAAATAAGGCCGTGGGGGTACACAAAATTCCTGCGGAACTACTAAAAGTTTTAGAAAAATGTGATAGGATATGGTCTGATTCGTAGCATCTATGATAGAGGAATCTTGCAGGAAGACTTTACGAGATCGGTTTTAGTTCCCATTCCGAAAAAGGTAAAGGCTACATCATGTGAGGACTTCAGCACAATAAGTTTGATATTCTACGCAGCTAAAGTTGTTCTCAGGATCATCAACAAAAGGATAGGGAGTAGGGCAAATGATTACTTAGGAGATGATCAGTTTGGGTTTAGGGTATGTTGCAGAAAATTGGAATAGATTGGAGGGACAGGAGGCTAATTCGCAACCTGTTCATGTCTCAGAATACTCAGGTGTAAGTGTAGAACGGAGAGTCCAGATGGACAGTGTTAGGAAGAGGTGTCAGGCAGTGTTTTCCTTTGTCACCGTTGCTGTTCAACCTGTATGCAGAGGAAATGATTAAAGAGGCATGGGAAGAACTGGAGGTAGGAATGAAAGTCGGCGAGGAATTCGTAAAATAAGTTAGGTATGCTGATGACCAAGCTTTAGTTTTTCAGTAAGCCAAGGGGTTGCAAGCTTTGTTGAGTGAATTCGAAATTCAGTGCGATAGATATGAGATGAGAATCAATATTAATAAAACAAAGGTTATTCAATTTTCTAGAAAGAAAAAGGTTTAGCTCAACATTAAAATAGGAGGGCAGGAGCAGAGCAATTAAAGCAGGTAGTTTACGTATCTCGGTAGTGTTTTGGACCAACACGGTCAAAGTAGTAGGGACGTAAGGAGAAGAATTGGGCTAGGCAAAGAGGCTTTCGCAAGGAGGAGGGAGTTGATGATAGGAACGTTGAATAAGGATGTTGAGAAAATACTCGTCAAAACTTTGATATGGAGCGTATTAATTGCGGGGAAACGTGGTCACTGAAGCAGGAGGATAGACTTAGACTGGAGGCTTTTCAAATGTGGGTGGAGTGAAGGATGGAGAAGGTGAAATGGAGCGAAAGGAAAACAAACGAGGAAGTAATAGATATCGTAGTAGCGGCTGGTTTCGAAATGAGTGTTGCGCGAACCAAAAAAAAGCGCTTCGCTGTTTTATAAAATATGCCAATTGTTATATTTTCACATTAGTTTAATTTCATCTTATTTTAGGCTGAAATACACCGTGGCAATCGATTACAGTCCAATGAAGCATATAAAAGCATGCAAAGATTGGAAATCCTCTCAGTATACCATTAAATATGTCTGTTCAGGTAATAAAAAACTGACGGTTCCAAAAGTAATTAAATTAGTTAATTGAGAATGATTGCTTTGGATATAAATTTTAGCTTCACATGAAAAATTAAATCTATTGTAAATTAAAAATTAGTGATTCATAAATTACCAATATCGTTGCGAATTGAATAAGTGGTGATACCCTTTCGAAACAGGCTAGCCCATTTAACGATGCAGGATGTCCTGTTTTTCAGTTGAAAATAAATAGTTAAATATTCGGTCGGCCATATATTATCTTCCATTTAAAGTGAGGAGGGTGGGTAACTCTGACCCTTAGGAGGGAGAGAGTAATTAGGAAATTTGACGCCAGGCCGAAAAAATCTAATTTTTTTTCGCATAAAGCGCGTTTAATAACATATTAATCATTTCCTTTTACATGCCATCCCAGCCAGGACATAAAATGCAATTTAACAGATGGTGTAAATGTAAAAAGTTTTGGTATTTACATAAGAAAGATTCGATAGGAAAGTCAACATGCTGAACCAGTCCTTATAAATAGTAAGAGTAGTCTACAGACTTAAGATAGGTTTCTTAAGGTCCACTACACAGTACAGTACTCATAAATCCTACTAGTATGACAAAAAATATTCTTGCAGCATATTTTACAATTATTAATTATATTGCTCAGATTACTTTCTCCCTTCATCAAAGCCATCGAAAATTCCTATCCTTTTTCTTCCTCCATCGCTTACCAACATTCCTTCCCATTACCAACTTCAGCCTCCCATTGCCTCTCTCAGTATCTCCTGCATCCTCCATTACTTTTAAGGCCTTGTTAACCACGAACCATTCCTAAAATCTTATCGTTAGTATTCCTTTTGTCCATTTTATATTTCCATTCTTCTCCAGAGCTATATCTCAGAGAGCTCCAATTTACGTTTATCTCCCTGCCTGCCTGAAAGACCACATACCTAAACCATGCAAAACAGCATTCCATTTTAAACTTCTAACTAGTGTTTTCTTTTCATTTACTTAAGGTTCCTGACGCCAATTAACGCCTCTTTGTAAATGCTTATCCACTTAAAGAAATTATTTCTTTTTAATAACCCCAAAATTTGTGACAGCCCTCATTCAAAACACTTCCCGAAAAAGAAAACAAATTTAGGTGTTTACTAGTTTATGGCCTCAAACTTAAATATTTCTCTTGGCCTCCCTACATCTTTGGATGTCATAAAATTTGTATTATGATGAATAATCTCACCCCATACCTCTCACTTTGATGCAATACGATAAGTAACGATTGCAACACTTTGAGTGACTGACTAACTGATGCTTGATCATCCGGAAATCTAACTGGTCTGAAGGACATTGCTGCTGATTTTACTCAAGCATTCCTCGTAAAGTTGTAAAGATAGTGGAAAATTCCGCCGGATAAACGGTCTCATATTTAGATTATTTACAAAGATTTGAGCATAATATCCAGCTTTTGAGGAAAACATAGTTCCTCAGGTGACCCACATTGACTCTTCAAATTTCCTAGAAAATCAGTCACGTGGCAAACCAAATCAAAGTGCGGACGTACGCATTCGCAACAATGCATTGCAATCTGACTGTTTCGTAATGAGGCTTTCTCACACTGTGACAATGAGTTGCAGCAACGCAAGTTGTTGACATTTGTTGAAGCTGCAACTCGCGTTTTCCATTAGCGTGGGCCATCAATTAGCAGGGCTTTCCGGCTTTGCAAAGAACCTGTTTTGAGGGAAGTAAATTGAGGGGAGCATCAAGATCGGCTCATCCCTTTGGGAGAGGGTCCTAGATCAACCCACCCTCGAGTAAGAGTGGAAGGGAGAAGATGAGATGCAGCAAATGCCGCTCGAGCAAAGGAGTTAGAGTGGGAGGGTGACGAGAAAGTGGAAAGTTTCCCTGTCCCTGCGACCGCCGACCGAACGCCCTAGGGGAGGATTCGGTTGATTTTGAGGCCATGGTAAGGGTTGAAGGCGAAGGAGGACAAGAGGGGTCGAGAGTCTCGCTGCTTGCTAAGGGATCGAAATGAAGACATCGCGGAGACGGGCATTGCGTACACCGACGTCAACGACGCAAATCACACGGACTACCAAGAACTTAAAGTGGGTATTCTTACTTCTTAATGTAGAGTTAAGCACACGCGTTGGTTCACGTTGCTGCTAAAAAACTTCACTTTAAACGAGTAATACCTCATATTTTAATATAGATATGTTATGTAAAGCCACGATTCTGAAGTCATGCAGTTGAAGTCCCGTGAACTGTGCGACTTCAGTAAACGGCAGTTGGTTCATTAGCTTGAAAATACTGAGTATTTTGTCTTAAGTTTGAACCATCAAGCCTTTCATGTGATACATATATTAGATGAATATACGGGTTAGCCTAAAAGAAGCCAGGTTTCATTTGACGAATTGAAGGAAAATTTAATTTAAAAGTAAAAGAGAGGTTTTGCTTTGCTTTCGTTAGACCGTATTTAGAGTACCTGGGCTTCGTGGGAGGAAGCTTTTATCAAAGATTTAAATAACATATAGAGAAAATCCGCTTCGATAGTTCGAAATTTCCCCGAGAAGCGAGTAAGCGTCATGGGTATGCTGACGTTTTAAGTTGGGAGCATCTTGATTCTCGAAGATGGCATACAATATTTTCTAATTTTAGAAATGTACTTGGGCACCATATTCGAAATGATAGAGAGTTTTCTTTCGACATAGAAGGAATTGTTATGGCAACAAATTATTTTGGTAGATAAGACCACCGGTATAAAATAGTAAGAGAGAGAGAGAGATAGACACCATCACAGACAGATTCAAGTACTCGATCTTCCCACACACGATATGCATTAATAGCAAAATTAAACCTAACAGTCTGAAAAAATTAAATTATCATAAATCCTTTAATTTTATGGAAAGATAAAACCGATCAGTTCTTGTTTAATGCATAGAGTCCCGTGTGTTCACGAGAGTTGTATATCAACTAATATTTATCCAAGGGCATGTATGAAATAATAATTCTGCGTGCATGGCTGGTGCCTTAACTTCCAATTCCACGCCCCCTTACGGCAAAATGTGTGGTATTTTGTGAATGTAGTATCAAAAAAGATAAAAAAACGTGTCTTAAAATCGTATAACCATATTCTTCCGAGACTAAGGACTCCAGACTTTACTCCCGCAGCTATGAAATAACACAAGTCTCGGTACTTAGGAATGGAGATACGAGACTGAAAACCTGCTTGAGTACGACCTTTAATTGATTGATTAGCTTGAATATCTAGGCATTACCCTCACTCAAGACCTCTCCTGGGTGAAACACATGCGGGGATTATGTGGGCAAGCTAGCAAAAATTTAGAATTTATTGAAAGAGTAATGGGTAAATGTGATGAAAAGGTCGAAGAGATATGTTATCTTTCGCTGGTTAGGCCTCATTTAGAATATGCTGCTAGTATATGGGAGCCTCACGAAGTTAGATTAATTTGCCGTACTGGATCGTGTACGGCGTAGAGGAGCTAGATTTGTGAAACGTTGTTATGACACACTTAGTAGTGTGTCCAAAATATTAGAGCAGCTAGGCTGGGAATCACGCACGGACCGAAGGTAAAATTACAGATTAAATCTCTTGCATAAATTGGAAGGATGTCTCTTTAGCAGTGATGTTGGAAATGTATTATTACCCCCATCGTACTACGGCAGGTGAGATCATGTCAGTAAATTTCGAGAGATTAATTGTAGAACAGATAGAGTTAAGATGTCATTTTTTACAAGAACGATAAGGGCTTAGAATAACATTGTCCGACGGCGGTAGGGCCATATTCGGGTCCAAATTAGTCTGGTGTGTATTCACCCCCTGCCACACGCCCTAGCGGCGGTTTGCAGTGTACTAAACTATCAAATAACAAATATCAACAGTTGCATATCGCTTGAGCGTGTTGCCCACTCGTTGGACATGCCTGTTTAAGTATACTCGTATTAATTTTTAGAACCAGATTATGAATAAAAAACTTGGGAACGACCAAATTGAAAATTCAACCATTCAAATCCACTCAACTTAAACACCGCTGCGGTCATGACGTCAATTGCATTCAATTTTATCGAAACAAATTTGAAGAAAAATTTTGCCGTTCAAAAAGAGGGGCTTGATATTCAATTTGAACCAACCTTTAAAGAGTTAGGTGGAGGGTTAGTTGTGAAGCTTGAGGGGGAGGGCAATATAGTAGTTTGGGTGGGGAAGTTGGGGAGGAACGGTCCTCCCTTCCCTCACTGAGAGGAGGCGGGAGGAGGAGAAGGAGGAGGTGTGGGAGCATTTTCTTTCTTTCTTACGGGATCCCTCCGAAGCTGAGTGGGGGGGGGGGTGGGAAACGGGACCCAGTTGTCGGCCGATTAAAGCGACCTTTGCAAGGGACGTGAAGGGAGTGCTCGGGAAGGCGATTGCTCCCACGGGGGGGGGGGGTGGTAGGGAAAGGGGTTGGGGGAGATAGGAGGAGGTGCAGCCAACGTTGGCCGACATCCAACGAATGCTGGCGGGGAAAATGGGGGTTTAAAGGCAAAGCTATGCCCATATATATATATATGTATATATATATATATATATATATATATATATATATATATATATACACACACACACACACACACACACACACCCTATTCGCTGTTTAGCAGAGAGAGCGAGGTCACATTGAAATCTTCCTCGTTGTCGAATTTCCCAGAGCGCTCACTCTCGTCTTCTCTCGCAAGCATTTTAGTGATCGAAATTCTAAGAAGGAATGGCAGTGAAGTTCTCCTCTACCGTTTTCGGAATCCTAATATGTGGCCGCGAAAGGTCTTTCAGGTCAATCCAATGATTTCGTTGATTACCAGATCGACTCATTGGTTACGACCAATATTTACCAACGCTTGCTATTTTAAGATTGATGGAGTGTGTCGACGTTTTTCGAGGTCCCTTGGAGATATCCATGAAAAAATTATGGCAGCTTTCGCTGGAAATGTAATCAGCCAAGTTATCAAACTGTTTACGCAGTTGATGGTTGCGACAGAAGGAGCGCGAAGGTACGCAAATTGGATGTTTGTTTAGGTTGGATACGCCCGTGGATACGACGACACGTGCAAAATGAATTAAAAAGCTACTTTGTGAAGTAAATGTATTTTGAAAAGTGGATGCAAAACCATCGGGTGTGTGGCATCATTAACTCATTATGTGTCTAAGTGAAGGTTAAATTACTTATTGAGTTAGGAAATACTTAAATTGGAGATTAAAATAATTGGAAGGATGTCCATTTAGTGTTGATGTTGAGAATGTATTATTAGCCCCATCGTAATATAGTAGGATAGATCATACCAGTAAAATTAAGATCAAGCGTAAAAGAGACAGATTTAAGATGTCATTTTTCCCACGGATGACAAGGGGTCAGGATAATTATATACGATCATGCTAGGCGTGGAAGGCATTTTTCCTTTTTCATTCTAAATAACCTAGTGTGTGCTCATTATTTCATCTGATCTAAATTTATTGTCCTGGTCACTAGCAGATCGTACATACGTGGAAAAGCATATCTCACTTAAATACCATAGTGCATGTGCCTTAAGTCATCATGATGTACAATATTTGAATTATTTTACACGCATTGTAACTAAAAAGTAATAGAAATTAATTTTTGATTCTGCAAGCCTAATGTTGGATTCCCCCCAGCCAAATACCGTAGCGGTGACTAGCAGGGCGCCATTTTAAAGTAGAAGTAGTATGCTAGATGTGGTATCATAATAAAAGTTACGACTGTGGCTAGGATTTTGTAAATCATGATTAAAGAGGATTGTACCGCGTAAACTACTAATTTAATTATTATAGTTTGGATGTAGATTTATATACACGTATAAAATGATAACATTTACGAAGAAGACATTTATGTTTAATCACAATTGTCACAGTGACATTAATTCATAAATGTAAATATGCATGCGCATGCAGAATACAAGTTTATTTATTTAAGTACCCTGAAAGCGGCCGCTAGGGTGTGTGGCCGGGGGTGAATACACACCAGACTAATTTTGACCTCAATATGACCCTACCGTTGTCGGACACTGTTATTGATATTCCTTATTTTTCGTGGTAAAAACGAAATCTTAAATCTATCTGTTCTACACTTAATCTCTCTTATTTTACTAACATGATATCTCCTATCGCAGTACGATGAGGGTACTAATACATTGTCAACATCACTGCTAAAGAAACTTCCTTCCCATTTATGCAAGGGATTTAATCTGTAATTTAGCCTTCGCTCCGTGAGTGATTCCCATCCTAGCTGCTCTAATATTTTGGATACGCTACTGAGTTTATCGTAACAACGTTTTACAAATCTTGGTCTTCCACGCTGCCCGCGATCCAATGCGGCAATCAATCCAACTTCGTGAGGATCCCATATACTAGCAGCATATTCTAAATGAGGCCTAACCAGCGAAAGATAACATTTATATTTGAACTTTTCATCACAAAAACCCATTACTCTACTAATAAATCCGTATTTTTTTGTTAGCTTGTCCACATATTCCCCGCATGTGTTTCACCCAAGAGAGGTCGTGAGTGAGGATAACACCTAAATATTCAATCGAGCCTACACATTCCATTTCAGTGTTCCAAATGCAGTAGGGGTTCGCGGTGGAAATTGCTCTTTTTCCAAATATTTATCACCACGCACATTTTTAAAGTTTAATTCTATAATGATTGACCGAGCTAAAAAAATGAGCATTAAAATATCCGTATAACATATTCCTCGTGGCATGGTTGCATTGTAGGCAGGAAACACCCAAATACAAAAGGTTTCTTTGGAATCACGGTTGAAATGTTCATCAATGACCCTAAACAATAGAATAAGCGAGATAAACAAACAAAAAATGCTATTTAGCATGGAAATGATCTCGATTACATTGACGGGAAATATAAATGGGTGAAAAAATAATATCACGATCTTCCTAAGCGGGAGAGATTAACAGCCGGCACTTTATGGAGACGTTGATCTAAATGAGACACCTGGGAATAGGGGCAGTCAACATACTTCGCGGAGTGGCTTCGGCAGCGACATTTCCTGCTTAGCGACCGTCTACATAAATCTTCGAACTGCCCCCCCTGGTGTCACTATCATCTGACGGCGAGCACGTTCGTCCGCCGAAATTGAGATTGACGCCACAAACTGGTCATTTGACCTGTGTTCCCGAGTGACCTTTGACCCCTCCGCTCCCTTTACATTTCTTTCGCTCTCTTCTCGGCATTATGGCCGGCGACGGAAAGTTTGGAAAATTGAGGTCTTCCCAAAGTCTCTGCCGTGGGGAGAAGACCAGGATATCACTCCAGGGTACGGCGCAAGTAAGAACGTTTACAGCACCTGTCTCAGTCGAAGCAGACTCCGACATTGGGGTGGCATTCAAAGGTATTTTTCAAATAGGAGAGGAAACAACGGCGTGTGGTGGAGGCACTAGCCGTTCATGCAGGAATATAAATCCATACCATCTCACTTGAATACGTGTTTGCTCCT
Organism: Hetaerina americana; assembly: GCF_022747635.1. NCBI lineage: Eukaryota > Metazoa > Arthropoda > Insecta > Odonata > Calopterygidae > Hetaerina > Hetaerina americana. Next base: position 74,312,202 of record NW_027286874.1, read on the forward strand.
GTACATCTCTAGACCTCTTCTGCAAGACAAATTGAAGGAGGATATGTGGATCAGCTAGCATAGGGTTATGATTTTTTATAAGGGTGTTGGGGAAATATGACTAGAGGGTTAATGGGTGATTAAAAATCTTTCGCTAGTTAGGCCTCATTTAGAATATGCATCTACATACATTTAGAATATGAATCTACATTTAGAATTAACATCTACATGTAAATGCCTGGCAGCATGTAAGATTTTCTAAGGGTATGGAATCAGAATAAAGTTATCCGACCGGGCTACGGTAGGAAAAGCATTGTGTATCAAAAGTAGTCTGGTGTGTAATCATCCCCTGCCACACACCCTAGCATGGACTTGTAGGATATCATGCATGCACTTCAATATTCAGATACGCTTCTAGCAAACTGCAGTGAATCAAATCGACCTGCCAACATTTTGGATTATATCTGACATTCGTATTTCGCTTGGAGCTGTGGGGGATGAGGTTGTATTTTGAATATCAATAAATTCAAAATAGATTGTTTTCAGAAGCCGACAAGAATCGGAAATATTGCTATATATATATATATATATATATATATATGTAGTGCTCATTTATATAGAAACAGATATAAGGAAAAGGGATAGGAACACACGTAAAGGACGAACACAATAGAGGTGGGGAGGGCGGAATCGAACGGATCACAAGAGTAAAAATATTTCCTTGACCGGGACGTTTTCTATATAAATGAGTATTTATTCGCCGTTTGGCGGGGTTTTATGTTTGAATAAATATATAAAAACATAAATATACATATATATATACACACACAAATATATATATAAATATATATATATATATATATATATATATATATATATATATATATATATATATATTATAGCATGACATCGTGCGCCACCTATATATATATATATATATATATATATATATATATATATATATATATATAGGCGCACAATGTCATGCTAATGGTATTGACGATCAATTTGGGTGATAGCCTATCCATATTGTGATGTGCCTAAAGGGCGGAAATAAAGATTATATCCCTTTAGTGCATGGAAACTTAATAGATATTATAAATAATATCGATAAACCTGAAAATTATCGGCAGTTCGATATATCTTCACCTTCCCGAGTTTATTTCATGTTGAAGTTCCATATTGGAAAAATCGATACGTCACTGTCCCGGTTTCCCGCGCTACTTCGACTTCCTGCAGCCTTGTTTGTGAGACGTGAGACGCAAAGCAAAGCATGCGGGATGTTAGACGGATGGAATGTTGAAGCATCAAATTCCCATCCGGATCCCTTCCGAAAGAAGAAGAAGAGAATACACCCAACCGTGCGTACCTTACGTTTCGAAATCAATCCTACAGAACACTCCGGAACACTTTGAGGGCTGATGCCGATACGGATATCTAGTCTGGATGAAAGGACGTGTTTTATTTTCCTTTTCAATTTTTATGCTATGTGAGACTATGTTTGTGTGTGTGTGTGTGTGTGTTAGGAGGTGGAGTGGAGGTAGGAAGGTTGAGGGGTGGCTGGAAATGACGCTCTTGGGGTGGGCTGTCCGCCTTGAGCCCCCGTGGGAGCTGCAATGCCACGTGCCCGCGAAATGGAAAGACGGACTATTGGTATTAGAACGGAGCATTCGACTGCAGGCACGTGACTCTCGGGCGGCATTCAATTTAAACGAATCGCATAAAATAAATAGTCGAATGGGAGCTGAATTCAATGCTGTTGTTGAAAATATATTACGTAACCACGTTGCATTGGATTTTGTAAAGAAAGACATGCCTACCATCAATGATTTTCTGAATTGATCCCATTTTTCAATGCCCACTGTGTGTTTTTCTCCTGTAGAAATGAGGAACAGGGGTTAAATTTCAGTCATGCAGTATCTTTGAATTTCTCAAGTATGATTAGTCTGGTAAAATAAAATCAGTCTCAAAAACATCGAACCGAAGAGCCCGGAGGGAAAGTCAAATCAAGTTGAATGCTAGAATTTGATTGGTTGGTCAAACGTAACGGTTATTACATTGTACTCATGAGCGACAGTTTTGTCTGAGCTAACGTGTATTCAAGTGTATGCATGAAGTAATATTTCAGCATGTGTGGATGGTGCTCTAACAACCCCTGCCAAGCGTCCTCCTGCACTATAAATTTCTATGTGCCTTAATGGAAGGAAATATTGTAACTGATTACAGTACAAGAAATGCCATTTTGTAATTGTAACTGCGTTGATCACGCCACAGTCCACTAGGATAAAAACAATTCTAATACAAAAAAAAGGTACTCCTTTGACAAATTTAATATAAACCGTGAGAAATAACTCGTGTTTGAACGTTGGCTTCCGATTAAAAAACTGTAATGCAACAACTACGAGTACTTGTGATGTTGTATGAACGATAACTCATTACAGTATCTTGCCTTTAAAGCTCGTATAAAGTCACATTATTTACCTACTTTAAATGCAGCTCTTCGAGGCCCTTTGCCCCAGATCTGCGAACAAATTTATCGATTGCGAGGGTACTTTCCAAAACTACATGGGCATGTACGTGCGTCTGTATACCAGTGCTTTTGTGAAATAGCTAATAAATATTCCAATGCATGTATGAAATAATAGTTGCGATTGAAAGGCTGGTGTCCTACCAGTCCCCACCACACGCCCTTGCAAGGGTTTTCGGGATATTGTTCATATGTATCATGGTTCACAAAACTATTACGTGGGAAGATTGGGCCTCTGTGATATTCATATTATTACTGTTCAGGGATGAAGGAAAATCAGGTTTTCAATAAATTACCACAGTCAACATTTTCTGCGGTACGTTTTAGGGAGGAGGCTTTGTCCTTTTTCAAGGAAACACGACACATAAATTCCTCCATGTATATATGTCCCCTCAAAAATAAGGGAGAGCGTATGTTGGTAGGCGTCACAGTTGTGGTTTCTCATAATTAATTTCAGGCAAAAGAGTCGCTCAAATGAATTTAACTGAAGTTTCCAGGGATATCACCTAAATGCGTACCTTGGCGATCTGCATCATGAATATTGCATACCGCTGTTACATCTTCATAACCATATTCCGTATTGCTTAAATCATGATCACAAAAGGGAGCAATTATGGGATAAATTATTAAAAGGAATATTAATATCTTTCTATATACACTTATTTCTTTAGGAATGACAAATCGACTTTTTATTATTCTATTGAAGGATACCAAACTGACTACAGTGACACTGAAGACAGTAAGCACTCACGTGTACTAACTTACTTCATGTTACACATGTATGCACGCGAAAATACGAATAAAAGTTTCCCAGGGGGCTAACTCTATGAATACGCCATCTGAGTACTGTGCCAATTCATGTACGAGTCGATTTAAAAATATGTACTACCAAAATTGATACATTCACTCAAAAGTCTTCGAAGTAGCAATCGTGTGCGTCCACACACCGCTGTAAGCGGGTTTTCCATGCTTTGCACAACTCCTGGAGGGCGGCGCTCGGAGTACTGCTAAGCTACCCCGTCACGAGCTGTTGTAATACTTTCACTGTGGTTACGTACTTTCAGCACGAATTAGAGCCGGAATAAGAGGAAGAAATATTTTGGGGCATTGTCCAAATAATTTGGATCCCAACTCATACTATCGAGAACCTCTTTGCAGTTCCGCGTGAGAGATTCCTTTACTTCATCCGAGATCACTCGCGGCACCAACTTCGCACACACCTTTCCAATATTTTTGGTCACAAGTCAATGCACATCACTTTTAAGGACGCCAGGTTCATCAGAAACCATGCGGAAACTTAACCTGCTATTCCTGTCCAACAAAGCCTTCATTCTTGCCAGATTTTCGTCACTTTTTGAGGTCGAAGGGCGTCCTGAACGATCGGCATCTTCAGCATCTTCTCTACCCACCCGAAACTACTTGTACCACTCAATAACACCCGATCTACCAATTGCGTTATCACCATTAGCTGTCTTGAGCATGCCATGAGTCTCTTACCCGGTGTTACCCAGTTACACGCAAATTTTGATGGCCTAGCGCTGTTCCAGTACCCGGTTCAAGACGGAGCGTAACGTGGTCGCGTTATTGAGGTTTCGCAAACGAACGATCCGCACTCCGCCAAGGCTGGGAGCCAACTGCTACCTGCTTCCAACCTTTCCAGAGACTCTGCTCCCTCACACCCAGCCAGGGAAACCGCCGCCCATCTCTTCGTCCACACGAAACAAATAAGTCATACTACTTTTTGAGCAGACCTTGTATTTATCGAACGTTCGGCGTCTTCGACATCTTCTCTACCCTCCCGAAACGACAGATGCCACTCAAAAACACCTATATAACTATGGCGTTATCACCAAAAACTGCCTTGAGTATGACATGACTCTCTCTTTCCTAGTTCCACATGAAATTTAATGGCAAAACGCTGTTCCAATAACCGGTTCATGACGATGCTTAACGAAGTCACGTTACAGAGGTTTCGCAAACGAATGATCCGCACTTCTTAAAGGCTTAGCCGATTGCCACCGGCCTCCAGCCTTTCCTGAGACCGCTCCCTTGAACCCAGTTGGGGAAACCGTCGCTCATTCGTTCGTGTATCCGGGAAAAAATGTCTTACTAGTTTTGGGACAGACCTTGTATACATATATGTACAATATGCATATATTATATACATATATGCAATCCACACGCATATCTGGGCCTCAATTTCTCTTGAACAAGTATTTTGGGGTTAAAAAATGTTGTTATTTGAATGTGTTACTGTTTTTAGTGTATTTTTGGGATCGGCTTAGAGGAAAAACAGTCCTTAGTGTGTTTATACAAAACAATACCTGGATCGGTAGACTTCTCTTTCATTCTTTAATGCCATAGATTTTTCAATTTTGTACTATACGAAACAAAATACGTAGTATATTAATAAATATTGTCTAATTGTGAATAAAAATTATGCAAAACATTTTTCATATCACTTGTATGCTTGTATAAAGATCAAATGATCACCTTCAACTTCTCCAATGGATAATTGATTATTTTGGAGGCCGAATCAGCTGTTCGGTAAATATAAAATATTCACTCTTCACTTTGACAGCATAAAAGCACGTCTCGTAAATCTGCCCGATAAGTGATTAGAATATGTGTATCCGACCACGCTTGGAGTGGGAAAGTAATTTATTCATCCAAAAAAGGCCGAGTATGTTGTCAGTAAAACATGTAAACTTAGTTTATTGTCATTCTCGTCATCAAAACTCCTCTCATATGCTTATAGAAGTATATTCCACTTAAATACAGTAGTGTATGTACCTGTAGTTACCGTGATCTACATTATTTGAATTATTGTAAACACATAATGTAACTAAAAATTAAGAAAGCTTAATTTTTGATGAATGTTTGAACTTCCTGGTGTTGTATTATCCCTTCCACACACTCCCTATCGGTGGCTTGTAAGATATCATGCAAAAGTAGAAGTGACAGTTTCTCCTAACTTCCTATCTTCAGTTCCGGAAACCTCGCCTTACCAACCAACCCCTTCTTTCCCTTTCAAACGCCTTCGACTCCTCACGCTCACTCCTTTCACCATTCCTTTCCGGTGGCCTCCCTCCTCCGCACATCCTCATGCATATAACCCCCTCACTCTCCTACACACACACACTTGTTTCCTTGGGAGTTGGATTCGAGGGGTTCCCTCGTCGGTCCCTTCCCCGCAACGGCTGTTTTTGCCTGCCAGGATTTCACACACGGCGTGAGAGGCATTGAGGGTGAGTGTGAGAGAGCTGGTGGGTGGAAGGGAAGAGAGGTGGGGCGTGAAAAGGTAAAGGGAAAGGTGTGAGAGCCATTTCGTGAGAAGTTGGGAAGTATCTTTTGGATTGCGGATCGCTATACCCAGAGTGAATCCGAGTGAAAGTGATTTCCGAGAATTATTTTTTTCCGTTCCGAAGCTCATAAATTGAATGCGTGAGCATCGTGATTCACCACTTTAAATTCATATATTTTATAAACATGTATAAATAGGACCTTTATGACGTGCACTTATTCTTGATGCACACTAACAATAAGCGAAAAACGGATTAATAAAATCGTAGGCAAAGCTCACTCCAATATTTCGTGTGGTCCCAGTCACCTTCATCAGAGTATAAGAAGTCACACAATATATATATAAATATATATATATATATATATATATATATATATATATATTTATATATGTATATATATATATGTATATATATGTATACATATATATGTTGCAAAATTGCCCCTCGGGCGCCGTCGGGCTTAGTACTGGGTGAACTCTACCATCACATACCAAACCGTCCTTTGGGTTTACTTTGGGATTACTTTGTTTATGGTTTATATTATATATACACATGTACATGTATTTATATATATATATATATATATATACACACATATATATAAATACATGTACACATTTATTTACATAGGAAACCTTACTTTTCGAAATATATATATTTCGAAAAGTAAGGTCTCCTATTTTTTCCATGAAAAATCAAATTTATTCTCAACTTTGCGCGCATCGTTGGAAAGGTTGAGCATTTAGCTATATTTCTACATTGTTGCCTTGGCGATCAATCACTTTTTGCATCCTTGTGATAGAGGGAGTAATGCTAGGAGAACAATGAAGGGGTAGAAATAGAATAGGGATGTTGGACGGAATGAACGGAGAAAGGAAGTGTTTGGAGATGATGAGGGGCTTGTTGTAGAGTAGGATGTTGAGTTGTTTTGTTTTAAGAGAGATAAGATATTTTTTTGATTAAGAATGGATAGCAGAAATTTTCTGCCGTATAAGATTTATTTATTGTACGATCGGGTTTAAATGTATTTCATCATTTTCAGGTCGAGGACTTATGAAACCTTATCCAGTGGAAAATTGTTACTATCCGTTTTTTGTTATGTTCGAATTCCACCAAATCACGCCTGAAACTGCTGAATTTATTTATTTGATAGCTGTATCCATTCAAAACATACCTTAAGTGGTTATTTAGCTCAAATAATAATTATTTAAAGATATTTTGTGGTTTATTTAAAGTAAATAAAACCGTTTTTAATTAAAAGATGTAGATTTAATGTATTTAAAATACTGGTATTGTTTGCGCTGACCATGATAAAAATAACTGTTTGATTTCACAGAATGAAGTTTGTTTCTTCTGAAAATATTGTCTTAAAAATTGCAAAGGCTTGCTTTCATTACGGCCTCTTCTTTCGTGATCAATTGAACCATACTACAGCTTTTTCATTAAATTCTAGTATTATTTCACAATTGAGAAATTCACCCTAAGGTTCCTTCTCGTCGATGTTAGTCCTACCAATTAATTATTTTTAATCCAAGAACGGTAACACTATGTTTTTCACCCTATCCTAGCATTAATATTCAAACATTCGTGTCTCACACCCATTATGACTAGAAGTCCTATGGGCGCTCATTTTTTTCGTTTTTAAATGTAAAATGACGTAACACAAAGATTGTTTTTCAAAGTTTATCGGATGACAGAAAATTTATTTTATATAGCGATATTTTCAACCGCTCTGGGGCGTTTTTCACCCCAGTTTATAGATTTATTTTTATATAGCCCTCTGATAATATCTTTACGTGATCTAGAAGTTTTCTGCGTAACCAGTGGTTAAAGAAATGTATTGGGAGCACGTAAGATTACTGCTTTACGCACTGTTTTACTTGACTATTCAAATGCCTTTAGATTTAATCAAATATTAGTTATAGATCATAGATAGAATAATGCCAGGCAAAATACAGAGAAAATACATTTATTTCAAAAATCATAATGACGGAAAATATCCTAGGATATTAATTTATTCTATAAATTTTAGGGTCTGATAGTGAACAGTAAATTTTACGTAGAAGTACTCGGAAGGCTGAGAAAAAGAGTGCATCAAGTCAAGAAGGAGATCTTTGTTAACTGGAGGCTGCACTACGACAACGCGCCGTCCCACATCGCCCTCCTCGTGACCTGTACCTGGTCAAGCTCAAGGGGGCAACGCTGCCTAATCACCCTACAGTCCCAATTTGGCACAACCGGACTTATTTTCGTTCCCTAGAATCAAGAACTTTGATCCCAAAATAGCATCTTGGAAGATACCGACCAGCAGAGGCGCTGTTATTGATTTTGTATCAATTCGAGAGGGGGAACTTTTATTGAATGTTAGTAATTTGCACTTTGATCTGAAATACTACATATCCCGGAATTATTCTCTTTATTTTTGAGACAGAATATGTACGAGTAGTTACTCGTGTTATCTTACATCATAGAAGATGTAAGATAACACGAGTAATACAAAGAAACGAGTAGTACAGATGTTGAACGGAGAATGTGGTGGTCGACGTTTGAGGGCAAAAATTTATTGAAGCATTAAATGTTGAAGAGGAACGTTTGGGAAGAGGATGATATTCTTATGTTGTATAAAGGCGAAACTATTTGGTTGTAATAACTGTTGAGTGGAATAAATTAAAACTTTTAATCCAATATACATATAATGCCGCCCTCCCTCGAAATTACGTTCGAGTCCACCTACTTCAATCCACTCTGATCCGATTATTTCTTCACCAAATGAAAGTATTACCTTTCACACAGGAAAATCTTTTGAAACATTCCTCTACCCGTGGGTATTTCTGCCTCTTTGGAAATCCTTTACACCCTGAATCACACGACTACATTGACAAGTTTACCCCCTTCCGCGTCTTATGATTACTTAATCAGTTAATGGAGGGAATAGCGAGAGAGAAAGAGAGAGAGAGAGAGAGAGATAGGAAGGAGCAGAATTTTTCTTTGGAATGTAATCTCTTGAGGGTTTCCATGGCAGCGAAGAATCCAAGGAGTTCGCTGGAACGAAATGTTGATCGACACTGCTTATCGCCTCCCTGCGTTGTCAAGTTTTAAAAAGTGGCGTGAGGTTCGTTGTCTTGCCAACAACTCTCCGAAAAAATAAACCTCCCTACTTTCCCCCTCCTTTTCATCCATCCCATCCCCATCTCTCCTATTCTAAAACCCACCCTTTTTCCAGCGATATCCAGGCCAACAATTCCTCCCCTTTCCCGGCTTTTGTTCCCTTAAAATTAGCGGCCAAAATAAAAATCGCAGGTCGAAAAGACGGGAGGTAGGTAATTAGCGGATGGAAAGCCTTAAATTTTTCAGGAACGTTCGTTCCCCTTCCCTCGAAGGTCTCAAATTATTTCCTCAAAATATCCAGGAACTTTTGAGGCGCCAGGACCCTTCACGTCAGTTGGGATACGGCTAGCGTCTCGGGTTCATTTACCCTTAATTAACTGAAGATACGGTAATTAAAAAAGTATTTTAGAATATCATTTCGCGGAAGAGAAGGGGAGCAGAGTAAGAGCTGCGGCCATCGGGGGAGGTCTACTTCATTTAGGGACTGATTTGTTTTTCCCTTGATTACTTTTCCCACGAAAACGAGAGGTCTTGTTAAGCACCCCATTCCAGATCAGGTCCCCTCCAATTGACCGCGTTCCTTTGCAACCGGACGAAGCGGAAACGGAAAGGGAGAAAACTTTAGATTAGCCGACTACCCTTCGTTGTTATAAAGCCTGTTTCGCTTCGTTGAGGAATTTATAAGGCGGGTCGGTCTCAGCAGCTTCAAGCATCAATATTAAAATTTCGGTTAATATTTGAAAAACATGAGCGTGCGAGTGTATATATACACTCATATATATATAAATATATATGTATATATATATATATGTGTGTGTATAAATAAATATGTATATATATATATACATATATAGATGATTTCGTCGACGTAACACGGAAGTGCCGAATGGTACATTACACAGTAACAAACAATATAGAAAGACAAAAAAAAGGAAGAACAAAAAAAAGTGATATTTTTTTTGTGTTTCTATATTGTTTGTTACTGTGTAAAATACATGTATATATATATATATATATATATATATATATATATACAAATATATTTAGGGTAAAATGAATGTACTAATTAGAGGAAAATATTTTATTTAATACCGAGGGAAAGGATTCCCATGCAAAAATTCGTATTCGATTGAGGAAATATCCCGATCGAATCGAAACGAAATTACCTCGTGACACGCTTTCACAAGATAATTTAAGCTCAGGAAATATTCTATTCGGTGACTTTTTGAAATATTAACTCTATTTTCTAATTCAATACGTGGATATTCTGATTCCTAATAGCGCGTTCCAATATTCAGCGGCAGTTCCACCAGCACTGAAACTTCTTTCCAAAATCAACCTGCCGAGTCGTGCAGCTTATTGAATATGACGTCATAGTGGTGACGTCATTTTCAACCGTGAAATCAAAGATCATTAGAATTTCATCTATGCGACAGAGATACGAGAGGCAAGTTAGAAAACGGCGACCATAGCAACGATTATTGAGTTAATGTTAAGGGTTGTTTAACATTCCCTGTAATTAAGCTCGGCGGTCAGGTTAGGTGCTTGAAAATATAACGAAAATTATATTTGTCTCAATATTAAAATATGGAATTGTTAGTCTGACGAAACATATTGAAACTACTGCTTAGATAAAGACTTCCACCATATGGCTTCTAATTGACATTTATACAACATGTGAGAGTAAAAAGAGTAGATGGATATATTCTATTGTTTCAGGCTTCACTTCTTGGAAGTATTTAATATCCATACCAAAAAGACTCGTACTTTCCACAGATTTAAAGACTCATACTTTTCCACAGAAATCTGTGGAAAAGTACGAGTCTTTCTTTTTAGTATGGAGAGTTTATGAAGCTTTAACTATCTCGTGTGGTTAAAAAATCAACACGAAATCGACGACATGACAAAGAAATAGGTATTTTGCTGATAATTAGGGTTTTGTTGTCAATTTTCCTCTCTCGTAAACTATACTTTACGTTGGAAGTTATTCTTTCTCTAAAGTATGATACATGCTCACGAATATTGACCCCATGCAAAGGCTATCTGGCATAACTATCTTTAATAATATAGGACGTTTTTACAAGTCGGCAGTTCGCCAAATGGTGAATATACATCCATATATAAAGTTTCATGCATATTCATTTCAATTACCATGCACATTTTTCGCTATCTTTTCTTAATAATATTTTCATTGTTTGGGAAGGGAACTTTATAGTTCTATAAGTAGACTGTTCTAGTCAATGAGTGTTTTCTCGAGAAATTATTTTTAAATAAATTCTAATTCTTTCTTTGAGCCCCGCATTTCACCTTATGATCACTTCTACCTATAAAGTTAGGATTTCCCACGTCCTTCTTTAATACTTCCCAAGCTTCTCCTTCGTCAAACATGTAGAAAATTCCACATAGGTTTTTTCCCCAGCTTTATGTTTTTATCATAGCTTTCACACTCTTAATCCTCCTGTGCTTCCACATTATATGTCGGACAGTTTTTTATTTTACCTTCTTCAGCTCGTCCATATGACCTTCCTTATGTGTGTCCCATAAATGTGATGATTATTCTAAAATTGATCAGATATACACCTTTTCCTTAGTAACTCTACTACTCCCATCCAGGCTTGTCATTAAACGATGCAACGTTTTTAAACTTTCTTAGCAATGGATTCCAAACGTTTGGCCCCCAACCCTACAACATCCTTGGTTTATGAAACACCTAGAAATTTACAGCTATCGCATACCAAGAATACACGGTTCAGTCTAATAAACGAGATTCATAACATCCTCATCTGGCCCCAACTCGTTTTGTCTTCTAGAACTAAATTTCAAACCAAACTAATGATTTTTCTCCAAACGTTACCCAAAAATACCAGAGTGAACCTGTCGATCCATAAAAAAGTGTTGCTGTGATGTAGAAAAAACAATGTGAGGTGCAAATAAATCAGGTGGCAAATTTTAAACATGCAAATATTTTCATGTCAATCTCTTAATAAAACGAAACAGGTGATTTGAAGCGGTTAAAATAAGCTTATTATTTATTTAAAAAAAATGTATTTGTTAATCTTAAATCGCATTAAGCAAACAAAAAATATTTACAAATTGAGTGATTTTTTTTATATTTGTTATATGAGTCCCGGTACACACAACTGATATGCTGTCAAAATTTATTAATTTTAAAATCGAGACACATCTGATTCATGCGAAATGTTATGAGATGAAAGCGGAAACTGTCGTACAGATGGGTGTCGATAAATACACAACGGACAGGTTATTCAATGTGGGAGATTCGTAGCGCTTTCCCAGACACAGATTGACAGAAAAAATTGCTTAAATTAGGTCAAAAAGTTATATTCACTGTCTAACGGTAAGTGTTTACTCTGCAAGTAGAGGATAATCTAGAAAACCTACCAGAGACAAGGATTTGAAACGCCTTCAGAATGATAGTTGTTGAGAATTGGAACTTGGAGTAGTAGTAGTGGTAGTATTTTAGGGGAGGCGACCGACAGCTGAGGTCATTTGCGCCATAGGGGATGGAGAGGAATGGATGAAGGGTGGAGAGAGAAACCCGGCGTCGGCATTAGCCTACTCTTTACGAAAGGCGCCAAGGGGTCCGCAGCTTAACGTCCCATCCGACGGACGGCGTACCCACTCAAAGTGCCCTCCATAAAGCACCTCAAGTAGGGATCGAGATACCACTGAAAAATATTCAACACCACCGGGATTCGAACCCGGGCCCTCTGGGTGGGAAGCCAGCACGCTAGCCCCCGCACCATCTTGATCCCCTGGAACTTGGAATTGGATGCAGTGGACGAAGAAAAAATATAATAGTGTACGTATTTTAGGTACCAGAACCGACCAAATCGCTGCAAAAATTGAGTTTCAAAGAAGAAAGGATTGAAAGGTATATTAATAGCCGTTTGCACTAGATCCGGTGGCTTTCGAGAAATCCTCTTGAGTCAAAATTTTCCCAACGATTTTTGACAAAGAAGGTTACTTGGAAATACCCATTTGGATATCACATGGTAAATATTGACTAAAGATCTCCCCGATGACTATTTAATGTGAACTAAACCAACATCATAGGGCATACAAGTATCCACACATGAAAAATGTAGGGATACAAAGGAAAATGGAATTTAGATTATATTACAGTCAGGAATGTTTAGGATCATCTATTCATACAAACCTGCCCGGGGGCGAATGCAGATTCGCATCATAACGTGAACGTCATGAAATGCTACATTTGCATTTAAGGAGGATTAAAGGGGAGAAAGGCATGGGGTAGGATGTTCAAGCTTTAATTTGAAATGAAAAGGGAAGTAAACCAGGTATCAGTTGATAAAATTACAAAATAAGTATTTGGGAAAAGTAGGAAGGAAATATGGAAATAAGGAAAGGACTACGTAAAGTTGAAAACAAAGCAGTGAAAAATATAATAATGTAAATAATATTAATAATTATATTTTTCTCCCGGGCCATTTTATGATTAAAATTGAGGGTAATGATTAAACTTCAAGGAAAAATGAGAAGAATAATGGGGGAGTTGAAGAACAAGGATTTGGTGAAAAAATATTTAAAAAATCGATAAGACAATAAACTAATATAGACAAAAAACCCAAAGTTTACGTCCTGTAAAAGAATTTCAAAGAATGTACGAAGGATTAGCTATGTTGGACCAACTTTAGCATTTTTTATGGTCTAAAGGTTGGTCAGCAAAATTTTTCATAATTATTTTCAATCTGAAGAAGAGGTTCATAAGCTGTAATTCACCGGCTTATGGTAGGTTTTTGTTGAACCCTGGAACTTACACACTACGGCATTCCTTTACCCTGAATATTACGACACAGAATATCCTAAACCCCATATTATGTATCACAATTACTCATTATTTAGCTCTGAAACCACCTTACCCCCCCATAATTTCGTCCAAAATGCCTATTTTCCTCAATGAAACTCATTTTCCCTTCTATTGCAGCTTATAGAATCTGGAAGCCTAATGGTCTCTCCTACATTCTACACGTATAATTCTTGGAATTTCTCCCAAGAGCCGTCTTCTTTTGTTACCATGCCTAGAACTTCATCGTCAGTTTTCCTTTCTGTCCATTGTTTTCTCCATTCTTCTCTACGCCCACATCTCAAAAGTTAAAATTAGTTACAGAAGGATAAAATGAAGATCAATGGGTCATAAACGTCAATATAAGGTTGGGGAGTTGGACAAAGGACGGCCTAAGTAAATCTAAGTTTAAGTTTCGGAATGGAACAGAAATCTATGACTTGAGGTATTTAACGAGAACATTAAAATAAAGGAATATGTATAGGAGTCCCGATCTCTTTGTAAGCTTCATGGATCAAGAGTTCAACTGAGGATGAAGAAAACAATAATTTAAGAAGTTAACGTTGTAGTTATAGACTGGAGATAAATAGTTTTCTTTTCCAACTCAAAAACACGCCGAAATATTTTGAGGTCTTACTTGGTAACGTCATACATTTGTAAAAGGTATGGCCTCACCAAATGATTTTCTTTTTCATTGAAACAATTTCCATAAGCCAAGACGTTGCAAGAACGTATCGTATCGTATATTGATGAAGGGTCTTAAATTCCATAGCAATAGTCAATGTACTGTGATTGGTGCATATTGCTAACGTGAATTATACAATTCTCTATCTAAACACTTTTCATCCTCATGCGTTTCAAAATAATTTCGCTCATCCGCGATACTTTTTATTAAATTTTCTCCATTTGAAACGGATGGTATTAGACATTTTTGACAAACGCCAAATTTGAACTAGCACAAAACCATGAAATCTATTCGTGTATTATTTGGTAATTAGATTAGTGATATCTCGGAAACGATTATTTTATCGTGCTCTTTGCTCTAGCCTTGGGTTATAATTTGCTTTGATGTCATTCGTAGCACGTCGAAGTAGCAGCAGTAGAATATCAACCTGAAAACTATATCGATTATTTATACCCTTAAGAATAGTTGTATGATTTCAACGTTTTATAGCTATATTTTTTTGTTTATGTGGCATCTGCTTTCAAGCCAGAACTTACTGGCTTAGCAGGACCAGGACAATTATTCTATTTGAACCTATCTCGATTTATACCACTATTGCATATGACAAAAGATTGTCTTAATGGTATTTTGTATTGAAATGTTCTACCACACCAGAAAAAAATGAATATATATTTTTTGGTCAATAAAAAATAACTGAAATTAAATAAAACCTTTTTAGACCAAACTAAGTAATGAATTGTGATTATTATGTAATTTCCCTTTAATTTAAGATTTGGCTACTAAGAATTACTAATCACAAATATTCAACGAGTGGCAAAAACCATTTCATCAAGTTAATACTTGTATTCCGCTTTTTTATTTAATACACAAAACTTCAATTATAAAACTCAGTCTATAAGAGTATATTAAAGACTTTTGGCGTTCATTTTTCGAGTACATAACTTAGGACTTCTTAGTTCACGAGTCACTTAACCAGATTAAACCTTTTCTCTTAAGACATCGAAAAATGGTCAACGTGGGTAAGTCAATAAATAAGCCGCAAACGTCAGATTACCTTATACCACGTTTAAATTACGCGCAAATATTTTGCCAGCAGATAGCAGCATATGTATGCTTATGTATGCACGTATATGATAGCAGAATTTGCCAATCAGTCAGTCAGTGGCAGCCAATGCAAGATGGTATGTGTGCTGAATAAGTGTAAACATGAAGAACAGCTGTTACGAACATTTCATGGTGAACCCTTGGAACATCCGCCGCACGGTCCACCGACATAGTCCCCAGTGATTTTCATTAGTTCGGGCCACCAAAAAATCAGGCCGTAGAGGTTGCTCGCTGGCTGAGACAGCAAATCGAAGACTTCTTTGCCGCCGGCTATCAAGGACTTGTAAAAGAGATGGGATAAGTGTTTGAATGTACAGGGTGAATACGCACAAAAGTGATTCCGGAAGTTACTCTGATTATTATTGCCTCTATCCAGTTTAGCGAGTTATTTATCGACTTATCCCCGTACATCGAAATAAATAAATTATGAAAATATATTAAATTTAAGCATTAAAAAAAAGGATATTTCTAGAAACTTGTATTCATTCCATGATGGTGCCATAAAAAAGCGGAAGGCATTTTTTTCAACGATAACGATGTCACTTTTGTTTTTTGGACATTAAAATTTCACGCCACAAATTTGTGAACATAAATTAAGGGTTTCAGTGACATCACATGTATGCGTGTGAAAATTCTAGATAAAATAATTTATTTCCTTGCTGCGAGGAAGATGTGAATTAAAAAAAAATATATATGGGAACATAAGTCATTCTCAGAAAGAGTAATAGTGCTATAATAAAAGGACTAGGGGTGTATTATTTACGCACAGGCATAGAACAAGATCGAGAAATTCAACTAAGAATAACCCAAACGAGGTTTTCACGCCAGGAGTCATTTTCCAACCTGCTAGGAACATAATCCAGCGATAACCGGAAGGATCTAGGTGGAATGAAACAAAAGAAAATTTATAGCACTCCGTATCACGGAAATATGTTTGTTCGGCCAGTCTTTTAGTGGCAAATGCAATTGAAAAAAATGTCCTAAAATTCTTCGACACGCAATACACCAAGAGAGACATTGGTGTGGGCAATAAAATGTTGTTGCGGGCAACATAACGGTTGGCCAAATTTATAGACCGACGTTAGAGCGCCCTTCGACCAATAGCTATCCAAGAGTGATCGATTTCAATCATCGCCAATATATTTTTATTCTCCATTAACTGTTATTTTCATCTTGATGTTACATAAAAGTTATCACATAATTTTTTTCAGGCCGATATTGTGATTTTCAATCTATGGAAAAATTCCTCATTAATTAGGATATTTGTTCTACGATGGAGAAATTGAAAATTGAAGCTTTAAATGCAACTTTTTTGATATTTTCTCCTCGCAATTGTATTATTTCTGTACCAAACAAGGAGTAAGATCGCCGGAAACGAAAACATTCCTTCGCCTGCCAATCTATTCAGGTTCTTCGACGAGTGGTGCAAAATACGGCGATGGACTCCGACCGAAAAAATCGTCTCCATATTCAAGCGAATCTCTTCCGGATTTATGGCGGAATTTCTTCTGAATGAGCACAGTTAAGGTTAATAATCCAGACTCGGGAACAGCGACAAGTTTTAGTGCAACGGACTGCTAAGGGGGAACGGGATAATTAATGACGCGAGCCAGTCAGCGTCTTTCATCGTTGAGACGTGCGAAAGAAAATCCGGGTTCGAGGAGGAAATCTTTTATCGAAGCTAAACGTGAAAAGGAACCCTCCTGGTTTAGCACATTTGGAATACATCACCGCGTTCTCTTTAGCAGCATTTATGACGGGGCGAACCAGAAGTGGCGGATTCGAATCTTACTTATGGTTTGTTCCTTCCATGACGAGTTGAGGAGCTAAGTGTGATGTGAGTTAAGAATAATGGGTAGAGATTTTGGATTCTTACTGAAGGGTCCTGGGTTTAACTAGGAGGATTTCATCTATTATGAAAATGGTTCAATTTTACTACGAGGTATGTTTAAAAAAAGTAACGACAATTTTGTACTCCCGCAAAGTGCATATTGCACCATAAGTGCACCACGTGCCACAAGGTCAAGCAATCAATAAAGGTCCCTACTTACAAGTTCAACACCGTTTGCGCCGAACACAACACCCGTATCTGTGGTTAAACACTTCATGGCTTTTGCACCTCGATAATTCTAACCTTCTCTCTCTGCTCACTGCTTGTTCGTTAATTTTTTTACCAAAAACAGCATTCTCCAAATTCACCAGACATGGTCCCGGGTGACTCTTTTCTGTTTCCAAAAATCAGGAGAACCTTAAATGGCCGTCGTTACACAAGTATAGACGAGATCATAAACGCATCGTTCAGAGAGCCAAAGGCCATACCAAAGATCGAGTTCCAGAAATGTTTCGAAGATTGGAAAAAGCGCTGGAATAAGTGTATAATATTTAATGGAGATTAATTTGAAGGGGATGACAATACTATAGTTAAATAAATAAAATTCTTTCGAAATAACTCAAATTTCCGTTTTTTATCGAGCATGCCTCGAATGCTTACCAAATTGCCGTGGGCAATTGAGAACGTGGATTGAAACTGGTGTCCATCTACCTTGAATACGTGATATAATTTCACACTCATTGAGCTTTATTTCCAAGTAGTCTCTTCATAGCAATCTAGTTTGTTTGTTTCCTGCTTTGGATGGTGGATAGATAGTGCAATGCAGTGGTTTCGGATGGATAGTAAAAAGCCACTATTTTTTTCTACCATATATGTGTAACAGGGACAGGTTCGATTTTGTGGAAATCATCCTTAATGCAAACCTATAAAACACTAATGTTTTCATTGCTGTTTATTTTTTGCGTCGCGTTAAAATATTTATGCATCACACTAAGGTATAATAACATTTATTTTTATAAAATGCTCGTAAAAACAGAAAACTATTCCAAAATTCTTTACAAAATACGGATTATTTCATGCGCACACAATATATTTTAAAACAAAATAAGATTAAGGCGATAATGAGTACACACTAGTTAATGTAATTCTTTTACTTCTTCACATATTTTTTCGCCTTGCCAAATTGAAAATATTTCAACATAACACATTACTTCATTCAAACTTTAGTGAAACTTATATTTCCACTGATTTATCAACTTACGAGTATATTATATACAAATAATTATCCCACCCAATTCCAGACTTTGACAGAAGATAATAAAGCTAATAATTAGAGAAAGTGTTTCTAGGAAGGGAGGCACATGGAGAAATAATAATGCACTGTGAACGATGAAGGGGATGTGAATATTTTGAATTGATAAAAAATGGTTAAAACCATTAAATGTAAGCTATTTATTTCTTGCAACATTTTAATACGAGGGCGATCGAAGAGTAAGGTCTCCTATTCAAGAAGTTCTCTCGGGTTTCCCACCGGGTCAGGTTGCAGTGCACCGACGTTTCGATAGCTGACTCTACCATCGTCTTCAGGGTGAAGTGACGTCTTCAGGTTGACTCTGCCATCGCCTTCACCCTGAGTCAGCTATCGAAACGTCGGTGTACTGTAACCTGACCCGGTGGGAAACCCGAGGGAACTTCTTGAATACCATACGCGGGGAAAACCTGAAATCCTTCAAGGTCTCCTATTTTTTTCATGAAAAATCAAATTTATACTCAACTTTACGTAAATCTTTGGAAAAGTTGAGCATTTAGCTATTTTTCTACATAGTTGCCTTGACGATCAATCACTTTTTGCATCGTTGTAATTAGCGTTTTAATATAGGCGTCGTACCTTTCTCCCGCCGCGTCACGAAGCCAACTGACGACTGCGTCTTGTAATTCCTCGTCTAACTTGAATTTCTGTCCTCCAAGGTGTTTTTTGACAGCGGGAAACAAGTGGTAGTCGCTGGGGGCAACATCCGGGCTGTAAGGAGGGTGGTCGATGATGTCCCAGCCGAATTCATTGAGCAAGGTGGTCGTTTGGTGTGACACATGTGGACGTGCATTGTCATGATGCAAACACACTCCTTTGGTGAGACACCTTGTTGTAAGTAGTTTGATTACACTCCAACCAATAGGAACAGCACGGGAAATTTAATTGCATTGATTTTGGAACGTACCCTTGTATACATTCCAACTAAAACCTAATGTTTGACGTTGCATGCCTGGTATTACTACATTATCCGTGTCTCTCATCACCCTTTAATACATACACCACCGATTGGATACATAACTGAGCGGCCATTTATTTTTGATAATTTAAATTTGAATTCTTGTCTCATTGGGCGAATTAAAGATCACGACCAACAATTCAAACTGTCCTCCTCGGGTAGGAGTAGGGAGAGAAAGAGAGATAAAAAAGAAAGGTACATCTGCAGAATCAGCAATTAGGAATTTCCACACAAGACACACTCCTTGCATTGACGCTTGGTTGTTCGAATGAGACCAACTGGCGCGTTGACACGGGAAAACTTCGTTCGTTTTTAAGTTCCGTTCCTGTGGGCGCTTTCTTACGTATAGGGGTCCTCCACACGACGTCGGAAGCCATCATGGCAAAACTACTGTCGTTATTGCCGAAGGAGAGGTCGTTCTGGGGGAGAAAAGGCAAGGGCTGTGAGAATGGGGGTGGAAGAGTGGCAATGCTGGGGTGGAGAGGTGGGAATGGTGCGTTTAGTAAAGGACGAAGGTGGTCGGTCAGGCGAGGGAGAACATTCGACGCGAGGAAACTCCAGATGGAATGTTGCTGGAAGTAACCGAAAATATTGAAAATCCGCGGAGACGGGGGAGGGGTGCTAAACTCATTAATTACAGGTGCTCAGGGCGAAATTCCAGCAACGGCGTCGGAAAAAGCTGCTGCGATGGCGAATTCGTGAAGTTTCACAGTGCTCCCTGGACTAATTCCCATAAATATCGTCCAACATTTGAGAGCATCAGAAAATTTCCTTCCAACCTCTGCATTAAAAAAAAAAGAAAGAATAAATTTCTCTCAGACTATTTCGCAAACTAAATTTTTCCTCGTAGTTTTTTGTGCCAGTTGCAGAAAATATAATTTTTGTCGGGGTGGGGGTGGGGAGAGGGGGGGGAAAGTTCTCCTCTGGAAAAGTTGTGGGAACTGGGAAACCTATAATTTCTTAAATATTTTTCGGCATCAGATTTATTGCCAATTATCTCAGTGAGAAAATAAGCTTAAATTAATCACTTGAATAATTTCATTATAAAGTAACAAGGAATTTTTTTCCAGAGTTTGTGCGTGAACACTTCAGAGAACAAAAAGTGAAGGAAAGCAGATAAGGACACGCGATTAATTAAATCAGTCATTAAAAGAGTACTTTCGACGCTTTGATGTGAACAGTCCAAATAGACACACCAGAGTATGACGGATAACACACTTTAATTACTACTAATGATTAAATATCAGAGCTCTTTCATCTGATACTATTTAAACTGAGCTCTCAAGCTGTAAGGTGCAGAAGACCCCGGTTGTGGAAACATATACAGGTACATAGCAAAATTACTGACTTTCTAGAAACCAGTCCTCAAACGACTGAACTCAGTTCAGTGTGTTTATAACAAAGTCAAGTATAGAGGATATAATTACTACACTACGTCTGGGTTGATAAATAATTATATCCCATTAAATAATAATTCGTTAATATCATTTGTAAGGATTCTAAAATGCCAATAGACCAGCTTTCTAAGGAAGTATATTTGATGAATGTTTTAAAATCATTACATTTGGGGTACAAGCACTCGTGATGGATTGAGTTTGAAGTGCATTACAATATCGGCTATAAAAAGGCAATAATTTGAAAACGTTTGGACAAACCATTTCCATTTTCCTCAAATAAACTTCGACGAAGTTTACGTGATATGCATTGATATATGTAGTGAGAATACAGTGATGATTCCGGGAAAATACAGTGGATTTCCGGGTACTAAAAAAAATAAATAAATTCATGTGATTTTTCATTCATTTTACTCGTAAAATCGCAAAATCAGCAGCGAAATTACATCCATAACTCACGATATCTCTGGCATCTCGGCCCACTGGATTTAATTTCTATGTCTCCTTCTTACCTGAAAGAGGAGAAAAAGTACTTTAGTGTCAGACAATAATTTATTTAAGTGTTTTAATTATAATGATAGCGTTATACACTATAATTCTATTCATCTAAACAATACCCCACAAGCCACCATAAGGTCGTGTGGTGGGGGGTGTTTGGTCAACAATTATCAATGCCACCACGTGCATGAAATATGATTTAGTGATTTTCATATCAATTTCGCCCAAACTGGCTTTTTCGTTGGGTTTATTGCCCTTCAATGCCAAATCAAATACTTAGGTTTCCAGACACTTTCGAACAAAAGAGTTAGGATTTCCTGAAGTGAATCTTTATCTCTAGGCAAACTGTTGAAAGGGATTTTGTGAACACGGCAAGTAAGATGGTTTAACTAATACGGATGTTCTTTTTAGTCAGACGCACGCAGGGTGAAATCTAACTCGGTAATGAAATTAAACTGAAGCCATCCAATTTTAAGAAAATCACTCTTTTTGACATTTGTAATGACATGAGACGGATAAAATTACCAGTGATTACTTAGATTTTGTATTGCAATATCGGATATAAACATGAAATAATTTGAATAACTTTTCGCACATGTATTCCATTTTCCCGAAAAAGTACAAAATATATTACATAATACTAAAGAGGTTTATGTGAGAATACAAGAGAGGTAACAAAGGACTTAAAATTAACAAATAATGAAGCATTTTTTTTTACGGATGAGGCATGGGAATTTTTTAGAATATTTTCATTTAATTTCATCACTAATTCAGTTATTAATATCAGGTGATCTACTGTTAAGGGTAGATTTTGGATGGACACATGCTGAACAACGATACACTTCTTTCCCTCTCCCAACCCTGACACCAGAGATTACAAAAAACCGTATGCTTCAATTCCACATTATTACTTTTTCTCTTCATTCCATCCAACATGCCCATCCTATTTATGCCCCTTCCTCGTTTGCCTACCTTTCTCCCCTCTATCTCAATCATCAACATCACTTATGCGAATTAAAACGCTCTCAACGCATCTTCCTTGCTTCTTTGGGCTTCCTTTCTCCGCTACCACGTCTAGTACTTCTTTTTCTTTATTTTCTTTAGGTTCATTTTACCGTTTCCCTTCTTCTCCTCAATCTCAAAAACATTTAAAAACTATTCTTTACCCTATCATTTTGTTTCAACGATCAACTTTCTTCTCGCACAAAACCACGATCCACACCAGAGCGTTTACAAATTTTTTCCCATAGTCCTCACTCAGCGACACCCCAGTCATCGTAGAAGTTCAAATTAAGGACCTGACTAATTTTATCCCAAAGAAACTAGAAGCAAAGGATTTTTTTTCCAGGTGTTCATCTGTGAACACTATTGGGTACAAAAAGTAAGGTAACAGCACTTTACAAGGTATATAGTACGTGTCAAGGATCATCCTTCGCAATTAGAGCATGTCTCTAAATCTCGAAATCTTTCGGGCATAAGAGTAATGTCTTCACTTTGAATCCTTCGCGTTTCTCTCTTTCTCCCTTTTTTTTCAATATTCCCACGACCACACGGCGACGAAGGCTCCCGCCGATTTCCAGTTCGAACGCCCCTGAGTACGCCGAGGGCTTCCTCACTCGATCCTCCCCTATCTCTCTCCCTCCCTCCCTCCCACAACTCTAAGGGGCGTGACGGCGAAGGTGCGATGAGCTCCGGCCTCCCATTTCGATTGAATGGAATATTATTTTTTTTCCCACCCCTCCCCACCGACATCTCCGAGAGAGACAGATAGAGAGAGAGAGAGAGAGAGGCGTTGAATAGCAGGAGGTGGGGCAGTCGGGATGGTGGAAAAAAAATTCTCCGCGGAAATAGAAAGGGGAAGTAATATGTCACATTTTTCGTTGGACTCAGACCCTATCACGGACCCGTCGCCTCTGAGATACACCTCGTCCTTCATAACCCTCCCCAAAGTCCCAACACCAATTTCTACCCCTCCTCACCCAATCCTCTACGAGAGATACGCCTGTTGGAAAAATTTCACCCGCCCGCTCCCAGCACCCGCCCACTCCTCCCTCTCATCATAAGACCTCACACACGCCCTCCTCCGACAAGCGTGCAACAGAAGCCTCTCTAAGTTTAACCCCCCCCTCCCCATCCTCACCTCCTTCCGAGTCAGCCAGACCACTGCCCCCGGAGTAATACCCCTCGCTCTCCCCTCCTCTCTCTCTCTCTCCACACATGGCACATTTATCTCGCTAGAGCCGTGATTTTCTCTTTGCATCCCACATTATTCCTCTCCGGGCGTGCATTAAGGACTTAAAGACTGACTGCTTTGGGTTTTCGAGGTCTATTTCATGTGAGGGAACAGATATCGTTGAAGGTTTACATAAATGGTCGTGTTTCGGGCAACGAGTTTTCATTCCCGTATGTTTTTTTTCAAACCCCCACTCACTCGTGCGCGCTCTCCCTCCCACGCGTGTGGTTGGTGCTCTGCTGTTTCCATCCCGCTTCGAAATTCACCATACCTTCCTTTCGAATGCTATCAATTTCAGTTTCTTCCACATGCGGGATCAATCTGTGAAGTAATGATGGTAATCACTGGCTGCTTTAAATTTCCACGAGCTCTCTCGCAAACGTTCTTTCGCAATTTCGCACTTTCTTCACCTCGCTACTACTTCTACTCGCTGGATTAATCAACCCGAAGGTTGGGTTTAATAGGAGAAGCTCACTGCTAACTAAGGTCTTAGGCGTATGAACTTCATGCATTCAAAATGGAGGGGAGGCTCATTCCTTTCCCTGTGCCACCAGCCATTTTTTCACGAATTTGAACTCGTTATAAAATCGAACCGCTTAGATTTCAGAGATATTCGTAACCTAGAGAATAAAGTAGCTTTAGCAGGTAACATTATGTCTATTAATGCTGGTGCGACACATCACAATTATAATTAAACTTTAAAACAATCCGTAGTAATGAATTTTTGGAAAAAAAGAAATTTTTTCCTGAACGCCTACTATACGACAAACACCGAAATGCAAAGTGTAAACACGATTAAATACTCGGGCATTACCCAGCACTCACGAATTCTCCTGGGTAAAGGATATATACGTTGAATATGTGGGCAAGCTAACAAAAAATTAGGATTTATTAAAAGAGTATTGGGGAAATGCCATGTTAAGGTTGAAGAGAAATGTTACCTTTCCCTCGTTAAACCTCATTTACAATATGATCTTGGTATATGGGTTCCTCATAAAGTTGGATTTATTGTCGAATTCAATCGTGTGAAGCGTATATTAGCTAGATTTGTGAAACGTTGTTATGACAAACTGAGTAGCGTATCCAAAATATTAGATGATCTAGGTAAGGAATCACTCACGGAGCAAAGGGTAAATGACAGATTAATTCTCTTGCATAAATGAGAGTTAGTCTCTTGACCAATGATTTTGATAATGTTTTATAAGTCCTATCGTAATGCGGTTAAAGAGATCCTGCCAATCAAATTAGAGAAAGTGGAGAACAGATAGATTTAAGGTGCCATCTTCCCCACGAACGATAAGGGATCAGAATACAATGATATTTGCCCAACCGTGCTATCAGAGAAAGGTGTTTTCAGTTAGGGGTAGTCTGGGGTGTAATCGCCCCCTGCCACACACCCTAGTGGTGGCGCACGGGGTAATAAATAAATAAAAAAATTGATAAGGTTTGAGGGTCAGAGTTCTGTAAAGGTATAGTCTGGGATTTGAACAAGGGATCCTCCGAACAGTAGTCGTAGCTCAACTCAGTTAACTAAGTCACTCATTATGCCACTGACCCGAGTTTTAATGTCACGTGAAGCCTCTGGGCACACTCGGCATCTTACGATCTGTGTTATTTTACGGTTTTACAGATCATACTTTTAATCCGACTCCTTTTTGATTTTCGTTGGCACATCGCCGGTGTGCCTCACCTAAATTTAATAATTGGTGAGAAAGACTAAACTGTCTAATTCGTTCAATTGTATGAATCACATGGGTGGCAGGTTTTGATTGGCTAAGGTTTTTCGCACGCATACGTAAGTCAAACCAACGTTGCCGCATTGCATCGCACGACTCCCTTGCCCCTCGCGTGCTCTAAGCCGTAACTAGGTACCGCTGTTTCCATTATCGCACGCCTCCCCCATACAATTTTCGAGATTTCGAGTTCACTCCTAGCATCCGTATGATTTCGATCATCTTACATCTATACACAATAATCCGGATGCCATCGCAAGAGGGGGCACATGGCGGGGTGTGTTTTGGGGTACCAGCCAGCCATACATACGTGCATACATAAATATTCGTTCATGCATGTATTTGAATACATATGTATGTATATATATATATATATATATGTATGTGCGTGTATATATATATATATATTTGTATATGTATATATATATATAAATATATATAATTGGACAGCAACAAAAAATATAGGCACACGTAAAAAGATCACTCACACATTATTTCTTGATCATTTCGACGGAATTCTGCTCCGTCTTCATTGGAAGGAATAGAAGTATATATATATATATATATATATATATTTATTTATTTATTTATCTATATATACATACATATAACTCGTACGCGCACACACACAAAAAAGAGCATAGGGGTCCCAGAGGTGGCAGAGAAAAATGAAATGGTCGCCCGATCCTGATTTATAAATTTCACACGCCATTGGACTTATTACCAATTGCGTTATCTCTACACTTCTCGAGCATCAAAATAACTCTCGGGCTGATTATTAATGTTTACTCACCTATCATCGCCTTTTTCTCACCGCTTTTATTCTTCGCTGTCTTTTGAAATCACTCTAATCCACACGAGTACCAGTAGTTTCCACCCATTGAAGGGATTAAATGGAAGAAGAGAAGCGGCTCTAGACTACGGGCTCCCTACTCCCACAGTACTAATAAAAACCTTAATCAATCAATCATGTCATCTGAAACACTGCCTTCCTTTATATTTTTTTCGCTGATCTCTCCTTTTTTTAACAGGGTTGGGTTGGCGGGCGGCCCCGCGAACTGTTAACTGACTTTTGATGAATCATGCTCTTAAGGACCAAGTTTCTCGGGGCTATAGAAATATTTCTGTTCGCTCTCGACCCTTGGGTTGCCTCCTCCCCTCGTCCTCAATTTTTTTCCTCCCCACCTTCGTTAAGCGTGTCTTTTTAAATGGTTTTGTTGTAGGGGAAAAAAAGTTGTAGGGGAAAAGACGGTTGTGCTATCGTGGACTTAAGGGAGTCAGCGGTTATGAATGAAAGAATTGATGACTTCAATCACATCAACAGAGGGTTCAGTATTGACTTCGGCCAATCAAGTTAAATATTTGGGGGTTGTTTTAACTCCACGCCTTTCATGGGGAGCACATATCAGGAAAATATGCGGATCAGCTTTAAAGAAACTCGGCTTCATAAAACGGGTGGTGGGGAAATGTAATGAAAAAGTTAAAGAGAGGTGTTATTTTGCTCTAGTTAGACTTCTTTTGGAATATGCCGCAAGTATTTGGGATCCTGGGGAGAAAATTTGGCAAAAAGAATTAGAGAAAGTCCAGAGAAAATCCGCTAGATTCGTTAAAAATTGTTATGATAAGAACGCAACTGTGACAGGTCTTTTAGGGGATTTAGGCTTGGAACCACTTGAAATGCGGAGAGAACAAGCGAGGCTTAGACCTTGAGAAAGGTTCAGAACAAGCGAGTTTAACTATGACACTGTAGGAATCATAATGGCCCCACACTATTTAGGTAGATCAGACCACAAAAATAAAATAAGGGAGATAGATTCCAGTACAGATATATACAAATACTCATTCTTTCCCCGAACAATCAGAAATCATAATAGTAAGAAACCGAAGTCACTTTAGAAATATTAAAAACATTGAATTTACGAGTCGGAGCAAAGTTAAACACTACAAAGCTGTTAGGTATACTTTCAGGTGCATGTGTATGTAAGATGTAGTTTGAGTGTTTGCATGTGTGTGGGGTGAAAGTGTTCTTGCATGAATGTATGACATGTTTTTTTTGTGAATGTATGAATTTGTGGTTCTTGCATGCGGTTTTTTTCCTTTCTAAATTACGGGTGATGTCCTAACACCCCCCGCCACACGCCCTTGCGGCGGCTTGCGGGGTATTAGGTAGATGTAGATGTAGACACTTACCTGTACAATACTCCGCAAGTCGACGAAAAGGCGTGTGGCTGGGGGGCGTTAGGATGCCAACATTTTATATTTAAATATTATCTTAACGAGAAAGACTTCATTCATAAATGATGACTGACAATGATGATCAACAAGATATAAAAGCAACTTTGTGATTTTGAAAAAAAATTCTTAACAAGACGAGATATATTCAACGCTGTGAGCTACCAAGGCCTTACAAGAGATGCTCCATTATTGAACTTCAGCTCACCAATCAGGAATGAGCTTCCATAATGAGGGGCAAGTTTAGGAGAGAGGATTTGGAATTTCGGTCGTAGATAGAGCACCTACTCTTTTATGAACACAATGGGTACAATATATTTTGGCGATGAGTTTAAACGAATGGGAAGATCTTATTTCTCCACATTGCTTCGGAAAGAGAGAGAACAATCGTGAAATTAGGTGAATTCCACCAATCTACGAACGTACGAATTTAAATGACTTGTCTTTGATTGTCGACCAGCCTTTGCGTAGCAATGTGAAAGTTGGCACCTGTTCAGTTGACCCGTGGGTGGCTGCCATAGACCTTAGAGCGTAGGTTTGACCCGGCGGAAGGAGTTCACGGACACATTATTCGACTGAATAAAAAAACCCCAAAACTGTGCGTCAGGGTAAAGATATTGGATGTCCTTTCAAAAAAATAAAACTCAGCGTGTCAGCGGTTGGCAGGGTCCCTCCCCGTCCACGTCTCCAACCACCAACCTCCTCGGCAGCCGCCACCACCTTCGACCTCTCCTTCCGTCGCGTCTCCTTTGCCTACCCTCCCTTCTCTCACCCCGATAACCCTCCCCATCCCCGCCCCCCAAGACCTCACCCGCCTGCCCTTCTTCCAATCTCTCCCGACCCACCTACGCCCACGTCAGCGACCTCCAACGGAGTCTTCAAAGATGATCTAAAACCCACTCCTTCCCCTCATTCCCATCTACCACACCCCCCATCCTCCTCTTTCTCTTCCCTCCACCCCTTTGGCGCTCACTCCCACCCTACCTCCCCGTCTCAGAGAAGGACCACCCAACCCACTCAACACTCCCTCCCTTCTTTTTCATCTTTCGTAATCCCCCTCTTCCCCCCCTCCCATTTGCATAGCACTACTTGCTCCCCCCTCCTTTTCTCTCCTCCTCCGTCATCCATGTTCTTCTACTTAATTTCTCGCATCCTCTCCTTCCGTTCGTGGGACTGCCAACTGACCGCGAATTCACTGAATGCCCTCCGATTTTGTATTAAATTCATTGAATGAACAATGGCGATGCGATGAAATATGATGAATCGTGAAATAAATTTATAAAGGATTTTCGAGTTAAAAAAAAACCAACAGTGCTCCACATCAATAAGAGATTCAACCGCCACAAAGACCAAAAACGGAATCTTCAAATCGAGTTTCCCGTTCGCTCTTTCGATTCATGACATTAATACACACATACATACATGTATATCCTCGGCCTTTTAACGTACCATTCGGATGAAATATTCACTTCATAAACATGTGCAAAATCTTCAAACTGAATATTTAATCCGCACTGATTATCTCAGCAATAACATCATTACATTGTTCGATTACTACTAGCGAATGAGAGCACTGTATTATACGTATTTTGGCGAAATTAAGAACTTTATGGATTCACCTATCAATAGAATTTATTTGGTTGATCTTCCTTTTTTGATCTGTTAAGTGTACGCATTTCATAGTTACAATGTCAATCAATTTCTTTCGGTAAGTTTGACAGGATGAACAAATATGCTTCATATATTGAAAGTACGGGGAAGTATTTTCTACTTTAAAAACACTTCAGAAACCCAACCGGAAATATTAACGGTCTCGATAGAGTAGAACGTTATTTGCTGAGGGGTGTTTTCAAATTTAATTATTTAGAATGTTAATGTCCTCCTATATGCTTCATACATAACGCATTAAAAAATAAATTAGCCTCCAACCATGAAAGTAGCCCTGTTTATCCTGGTGGGAAAAAGACTCATCCCTCAAGAGAAAATGATTCTTTTGAGTTCCGCCTCAGACCTACTAGATGCAGCGTAAATCCTTGAGGTTCGGCCCCAGGGAAATATGATAGCGAGGCATACTTTTAGGCGGTTTATCGGGAAGGTGGAATTTCGTCAGTGGATGGAAATCATTAACTTGAATGTCTCAGGTGATCTTCGTCGTAATCGATAACTTGAGTAATGATACCAGTTGTTCTCAAACTTCAAAGTGGCGTAAAACATTTCCCGATCTAATTATGAAACAATTTTTTTGAAGTCAAAATTCAATATCATAGCAAGACATCTGCAAATATTTCCCCTAGCCTTTTGCCCGAAAGAATGACAATAGCACGTAAATATTTAAATGAAAATGAAAGAGAATATTGGCCATCGAAACTGATGGACGAAAAAAGCAAGCTGGAGGAACCAAATAAATGCAGGTTATTTTCCTATAGTCAATAGTAAATGCCCATCAATTATCGATTGAATAAATCATGAATATAAAATAGAAAATCTTACCAAAGAAACTTGTTTGGTTTTCAATCTCGAGTTTACTGAGGAACAGCTCAGGGAATCTTGATTAATGTAAATACTTACATCATTGACTGATACCAATACGGGAAATGTACACATTCCTCTCACAATAACGACTTAAAATGAGTTCACTACTTTACTTTCTTTGAAAATGATTTACCCCAAAAGAAAGAGAGAGCTAGAACAAGATTCACGGGAAGACTGTCTAGGAACGAGTCTTGAGAAGATATTAAGAACTCACACGCACTTGCGAAGATCTGGAATCTCGGGTCCAAATATTTTTTCTTGGAAAAAAACGACTTCTCTTCGTGACGACTATGTTAGCATGGGAAAAAAATGAATAGAAATGGAGAAAAAATACCCGGGAAAAGAATTTGGCGTACGTGAATATCTTATTTTCCACCCTGTCCGTGAAAATCCTTGTCAGCGGCTGGCGGAGCTGGAGACCTCTCCCTAAATCCGCCCCCCACACCCCAAAATATACACACACACGCTCGGCCTTTCCTTCCCACCCTCGTCTCCCATCTCTCTCCCAGTCCCCCCTATCTCCCTCTCCCTCTCTCTCTCCCTTACCCATCTTATTCGCCCTTTTCGTCCCTTGCATTATTCACGCAACAATCCCTTGGGCCCCGCTTCATTCATGGATTCAATCTATGATTATCTCCGCTCCACTCTATTCCCGTCATATCTTTTCTCCTCATTCCTTCCGTCCATCCCTATCCCGGACCTTCCTCCTACACCCTCCCCCCGAAAATCTCCCTGTTTCTCGTTCTTCTTTCCATCCTCGTCCTAAAGAGAGCTTTACCCTTTCTCTCCTTACATTCCGAGACCCCACCCTTATCTCCTCCTACTCTTTCCATCCCTCACTTTCTCTCTTTCTTTCCATTTACCTCAGACCATCCCAAAAAAACCCTCTCCCATACTCACCTCACCCCATCGCAATCGATCCCACTCCGGCGACTCCCGATGCAATGTTTCCGAGTGTAGCGTGATTTTTAAGCGATTTTCGTCGACACCCGTTCCTCGAGGAGTCTCGAAAGAGCGCTCCCGGATAAAAGGCCACACATTTTCGAGAGATCAATTGCCCCGTCGTCTCGATTTCCACGAAGGGAAAAACTGGAGTTGGGTTTTCAATATGTGGGTTGGATGTGGTGATTTGGGGGGGGGGGGGTGGGTTCTTTGCACTTCCCGGTGGTGGGATCGACGACGCCCGGGACGAAATCGTCGGTGATGGGGTGGGAGCTTCCCGAGGTGATGTTCGGAAGCTGAGACTCTTTTCACCTTCCCCCCCTCCTCCCGAGTGGGACCCGCGTTCAATGATCCACCCCGGAGATCCGCGCGCTGAGTGAACGGTAGGGGGCGGTAGATTGATTCGTGGCACGACCGAGAAATGGGTACGAACTGTAAAACCAATGCCTTCTCACTTTCTCCCAGGACCTTCGCTCCTTGAGTGTTGAGTAAGCCACTACGGATGAGATGCTCTAAGTTCGGGTGCAAAATTCTGATTAAATTGGAATGGATATGATGTTCCAATATTTAATGATGAAATATACAAATGCATGTATTGTATTACTTTTCCTTTTTAATATACATGCCGTTGAATAATTTATTTAAGAGTAAATATTGATTTCCGAGGCGATAATTTTATATTCACCCCTGAAACAACCCTGTGTAAGAGTAAGTAAGTAAGTTCTTTACTATATAGTTCTTCTATATACTCCTTCCATCTCTCTTGGGTATTTCCTGTGTCAACTATTACCTTACCCACCTTATCTCTAACTGCTATCGTTGATCACCCTTACTTACTTCCCGATAAAGATTTAACTTTGCTATACAGCGCACCGATTTCACCCTTCCTCTGCAGACTTTCCATATCCTCACACTGCGTCTTCCACCATGCTTCTTTTGCTTTATTTGTTTCCCGCCTCACTTTATTGTTCAATTCTTTGTACTTCATTTTGCCTAACTCTGTATTTACATTCTTTCATTTTCTCCGCTCATCCATCTTTGTTATCATCTCATCCGTGATCCGTGGTTTCCTAGTCCTTTTAGCGTTAACGATTCCAATAGTGTCTTTTGCAGCTTTAGACAACCCTTTCTTGATCCTTTCTCATTTTTCTTCGATAGTACTTAGCTCTTTACCATCCTCCATGATTTTCTCTACCGCCTGTTTGTAATCATTTCTTTTCAAACCATTTAATACTTCTACATTCCATTTTCTAACTCTCCGCCCCTGCCTTATCTTTTTGAAACGTACGCTACATTTCATAACAACTAAATTGTGGTCAGAGTCCGCATCCGCTCCCGGGAAGCTGTGGGAATTTATCGCACTGTTCCTAAACCTGTGTCTAACCAGGATATAATCTAGCTGATATCTTCCTGAGTCACCTGGCATTTTCCATGTATACCTGCGTCTTTTGTGGTGTCTAAACCAAGTGTTGGTGATGACTAACCCCTGTCTCCTGTAGAACTCAACTGCTTTCTCCTCGCGGTCATTCCTCGTGCCTAAACCGTAGTCCCCCACCTCATCCCCATATCTTCCTTCACCTACCGCCGCATTCCAATCCCCCATCACTAAATTTATTCCTATATTTATTCCTATAACACGGCAAACCCATTCCCCACCCGCACCTGAGCAGTCTGAGACATGTACGGGTTGCGGATTAGTCTCCTTTCCCTCCAATCTATTCCTATTTTCTGCAATATACTCATTAGTTTTTCCCAATTCACTCTATCAAACGCTTTTTCGAAATCTACGAAACAGGCAAATACCTCCTGGTTGTGTTCTATATTCCTCTCGATTAATAATCTCATTACTGCAATGGCATCACGCGTACCTCCCCTTCCTAAACGGTAACTGATCATCCCCTAAGTAATCATTTGCCCTACTCTCTATCCTTTTGTTTATGATCCTGAGAACAACTTTAGCTGCGTGGGATATCAAAATTATTGTCCTGATATATATATATATATATATATATATATATATATATATATATATATATATATTGATTCTGAAGACGACAGCCGTGCTGTCGAAACGTAAAATAACAAATTGTGAGTGTCCTTTCTTTGTGTCTCTATATTCTAAAAATCTACATCTGTGTTTTTATATATTTGTGTGTCGCCGAAGAGCGTTCCATTTCGAAGATATTATATATATATATATATATATATATATATATATATATATATACATACATATTTATATACTATATACACACATATTTATACATATATAAATAAATAAATAAATATATATATATATATATGATTTATGGCACTACTTGCACGATTCAATGCAATAAAAAAGGTATAAAGACCGTGGCGGTAAAGTAAGTAAGTCAAGGTAAACGTGACGGAGCTGTTACATGTTACTGCGATGGGAGTCTATCGTTGTGAATAAAAGGCGGAATACAATGCAGAAAATCATACATTTGAGTCTAAATTAGATGGCAAAAGTGTTTTTTTATTTTATTTCAAACACTATTGTACAGAAATATGGGGCGAAACAGAAAACCTGCGGATAGGAGACAGCAAATCGATTGCGTGTATGTAATCTATTCAATGCGGTATTCGCAATGATGGCCAAAATTATAGAAAAAAATTTCAACTAAAAGAACGGAAGTACTACAGTTCTTTTTTACCGGCAGTGGAATGAAATTAATCCAAGTGCACTTAAGAGTACACCTCTCACTTTAATGATATACTCTTTCTCGGTTAACATATAACATACGTATTTTATTTAAAAAATTTAGAAACCTAATGTAAATTGATTTAATGAGTGTGTACAGGTTTCAAAAATGTTTCCGCGATGTTTTCCTTCCTCTCCCGATGAAATGCGGATATTGACGTTCCTCTTTAAACGAATGAATATCGTTTTCATGCGGCCGTCATACGTTTAAACAGGAATTATTTGTTCATTAGCTACATCCGCAATGCAGGCTGTAATTTCCATATTATTGTGGGATGCCCCCATTTTGAGTGATATGGAGGATTTATTTTGAGCACATTCCAACCGTCAACGCCAGCGTGTTTGCAAAATGGTGTGCATGTGATGTGAATATAATGAAGATTTAAAAGTAAACAAGCTATGCGGGATCAATCAGAGTTGAAATTATTTGACGAAATACCTACACTATGCCATTAGGATAATACCAGCACCCATTGGTGAAACGAATGCCAACAATATCTCTCCAGTAATTACTTCCTTGAATATTACTTATTCTAAATCAAATTCATCGTGGGATATAATTGCGTAAAATTTCACATTATTTATGACGAAATGTTCATGACCTACACACCAAGAAAAATAATTGAGTTTGGCGTGCTTACAAGCTGCCTGAAACCATTATTTTCCATCAAACATGATTGATAGAAACGAATGAACCATACATACGAGGTGTTTTCAAAAAGTAGCGGGAATTTTGTTATTTCGCTCAGTTCATAGTTCACTATGAGTCCTTGTCACAAGGTCAAACGATCAATAAAAAATACTAATTACAAGTTCAACGCGGTTTGCCAGAAGTAATGCGAAAAACAAGTACAACAGTATAATTTGAATGTACGTGTTCTGTTGCATGTAATTACTTTCTTTCGTGTGATTAAGGTTTTCCGAGTGCATTAACAAACTAATAATTGAATAGAGGTAATATGATTTGGTTTTGCATGTTGTTTTATTCTTGCTTACAGATTACCTGACATGCCCCCCATACGCTTTTGCGATGGCTTGCGGGGTATTGTATAGATGTAGATGAAAAAACGCCTGTATTTGTGGGCAAACAATTCATGGCTTTGGTAAAAGGATAACGCTTTACTGCTTGTTCGTCAATTTTTGGGACAGAAACACCACTGTAATGATGTACCAACCTCCAAATTATCCAGACATGGCCCCCGCGTGAATTTTTCCTGTTTCCTAAAATAAGGAGAGCCTTGAAGGGCCGTCGTTTTACATGCATAGATGAGATTATAAACGCACCGCTGAGAGAACTTTAAAGCTATACGCAAGTTCTAAAAGTGTGTTGAGGAAGGGAAAAAGCGCTGTCATAAGTGTATAAAAAAAGATAATGGGAATTAATTCAAAGGGGATGATACTGATACACATGTAGAAGGATAAATTAAATTCTTTCCAAATAACTCATATTGCTGTCATTTATTGAACACAGCTCGTATTATCATTATTAGGGTTGGAAGGTTACAGGATTGGTTTTTAATAAAACTGATCCCTATTAGTTAAAAGTAACGCGGTAGTAGCTAAAAATAACGTTTGAATACATGATTAAAGGCAAAAAAACATTTTTCCAAGATATATCAATTTTCCTTAAGGTATTAAAACTCGCTCCCATTTATCTAACGATAAGATTGGTAGATACTTAGGAGAGATTTGGGTAAATTTTCTAAGATCGAGGCATGAATAAATTTCACGGTTTCTCAAAATTTGTCGGCAATCAACTACTCGCTCTCAATCCGCGATTATATCCACATCTGATCTTACAACCAACTCCTCTTGAGCGGTTATCTTCAGATGTTCAAATAAAATTCATTAAAATGGAGCATCACGATGTCCTTCTACCAAGTGAGATAGCATCAAGCTGTCATTCAATTCATAACGTCTATTTTTATGAACCGATTTCCTTGAAAAAATCATTATTTATAGAAAATTACTTCAAATCTATGCTTCGTAATTATTTCTGAAAGGAGTCAATTGTAAAATTAAAGCTATTTTCGAGTGATAAAATGTAGTAAGTGTTGTCTCCGTATAATAATTCTCTCAATAGTTTGCTATGCTTATGTGAGTACCGATATATGAATGGAGGTTGTCTCAATAGTTTTAGCCGTCAATGGTTTACCCCCAACAAAAAAAATTATTTCCTCCCACATTTTCTCTTTGTTATCTGAACTACAACTCAATCGTGTACACTTTTTTAGTCTCCCATGAAATATTTTTAGGAAAAAAGTCAACTATGAATGTAATCAAAATGTATTTAGGATTTATCCACACGACTTGGATATCATTAATACATTGTTTATTCGAATCGTTAATGTCGGGTGGTGCCGTCGGTTGTAAAAAAGAATGTGACTCAACGAGCATAAATACGAATTATGTGAAA
Organism: Hetaerina americana; assembly: GCF_022747635.1. Lineage (NCBI taxonomy): Eukaryota > Metazoa > Arthropoda > Insecta > Odonata > Calopterygidae > Hetaerina > Hetaerina americana. Next base: position 74,348,541 of record NW_027286874.1, read on the forward strand.
TGCTTATCCCCAATTAAGGTCGAGAGGGGTTTGAATGGCGTATTATCAAAGTTGCTAGATTCAGAAGGGGAAAGTGTGTGTGTGTGAGGGTAGAGATGAATCTTCGTCGGGATAGGGGAGGTGGGGGGGGGGGTTAGAGAAGAAAAGGCGGCGAGAGTTGAGTTTTGGAGATTCACAAATTGCTTAAAAGGTTCTCCATGTAGCCCCCAAGCAGTTTCACTGCAGAAGGATTTTTTGAGTCGCGGGACGATTTAGTTGAAATAGGAGAGGATTCAATAAACGGTACACGAAAATGTAATTAGTCGAACTTTGCGAAAATTAATGCCAATGCTTTTATTACTCACATCACCCCCTTCAGTGCCGATGACGTACTCGGTGGGTAATTATGGGTTACGTTGATGGGTTTAAGTCAAGTTAGATGAGATGCACTCATCCAACACGGCCCACAATTGGGGGAGACGTTCCCAAATTCACTACGTAACAAATTCAGTGGAATAATCTCAGAGTGAAAATAATTTTTTCCAAGATTTCTTCCAAGGAAATTAATGCAATCAGCTTTACCTTAATGGAGAACTGTAACAGGCCTTAGTCGTAATTTCACAGATCTCGTGATACGTTAAGGAATTATTAACATGATATAGCATTGCTGTATGAAATCAAGTGAATTTTACGTAGTGTGAGGCACCTAACAAGAAATATACGTAGAAATAAACATGCATTCTCTTCCGGGTGGGCAAAGTTAAAGAAAACTTCCAAGGACTCTACTTGAGATATTTCCTCCCTTTTGATAATAAAGAGGAAGAGTATTTAAAATATATCAATAACAGACTCATTACAAATACCATACAATAGGAAATATAAAACTGAAATTGTTTTTCAAATGGATTTTCTATATGATGACGACTAACAGCTCTATACTTTACAGTTTTAAATTTTTAGCTAACCGCATTTCACATTGACACTTCACCAGATAAACTTCTAAATTTTGAATCAGCATGGTAATGTAATTTTTTAAATTAAATCTTGCAGTCCCAAATTATTAAATATAGAGTAACGCATTGATAAGATGAAGTTAACTTGAAAAAGTTACAATTTTGTCAAGTTTCAACCAAACAGGTTATTTTCATTTCTTTTTAAAATTGAAGCATGTAAGCTTCTTTTTACAATATTTAACGTCAATCTCTACAAGTCAAAAGTTGGAATCAAATGATGCAATCAATGAAATGAACTTCTATGATTGTTTCAGCATCACAGGAATAGGCATAAATACTTTTTTGTGTCGGTCAAGATTCAGATTTCAGAAGAACAAACTACTTTTCAGAATATAGAATGAGCATTTAAATGTAGAAGATTAAGTTCAAAAAGTAGTTTCGTCATTCATAGGGATCGAGATGGCGCGGTGGCTATCGTACTGGCTTCCCACCCGGAGGGCCCGGATTCAAATCGCGGCGGTGTTGAATATTTTTCAGAGGTATCTCGATCCCTACTTGAGGTGCTTTGTGGAGGGCACTTTGAGTGAGTACGCCGTTCTTCGGATGGGACGTTAAGCTACGGATCCCTTGGCGCCTTTCGTAGAGAGTAGGCTAATGCCGACGCCGGGTTTCTCGCCACCCTTCATCATTTCCGTTCCATCCCCTATGGCATAAATTACCTCAGCTTTCGGTCGCCTTCCCTAAATACTACTATTAATCATTCATGGTGACTTAGACAAACAGTGCTAAGGCTAAAATGAAGGCTATCATTTTTAACTGATGTTGAATTGAATATTGCAATTAATGAGTCAAATAAGACATGCACAATATATTACCGACACAATTATTGAGTTTTTGTGCTTAACATGAATGGGATACGGTTTGATCGGTAACATGAGGTATAATTGCTTAAGTTAACTTTGAACTGAACTTCGAATCACTTTTTGCGAGTGCAATTAATTCAGGTCAAATTCATTCTTGAATCAGCTAAGAAATGATTCAGGATTAACTCGTTTTAATGGCGTTAATTAAAAAAATAAAATTCCCGAAATCTGTCTATAATGGTTCCGAAAACAATAGACATATGTAGATTGAAACTGTTAGTGACCAAAAGAAAAAAGAAACAATATATTTTTTACAGTTTTATTTGAAATAATAATGACGCTTACTCCCATTTAGAAATACCGTCCCGTAATTGGGCCGTTGTAAATATCTTCGGTTCAATGTAAAATTCAAAAGTGAGTCAACCGCCTATACATCGTTCAAATGCTTTTTTTTAAATAGCAAAAATATATGAAATTGTACATACCTGACCAAAAGGATTTTAATATTTAAAATTTTTATTTTATGAAAAGATTTTTTCTTCATTTCGTTACGAAATTAAAAACTTAACTGCATAATTAACTCAGTAAAACAGCATCTCATTAATGATAACACATGATTCTATTATCGGAATCACGTCGGCCAAGGGAGGATATTTGGTGAATCCATATACAATCACCATGTAATTCAGGCCTAAGGGGGACTGGTAGCAGGAGCGTATGCATACATCTACAGCAAGGAATTTTGGTAAACATCGTTGCCGCAAAAAACGGCTGTCTGTTTTAACTGAATATTTTTCTAATTGACCTCTATAAAATTGCTAAATATTTATACCAACGCGTTCTTTGCGAGTCATTTATAGCCTGTATTGGCAATTTAAACATAGAAGAAACGAACACGAACTCACTCCATCGCGACCAGTTCAATTCAAATGTTCAAAAAAGAAAAGACGAGAGAAAAGTCACCGAAAACGTTACCTCGCTAAATTTTTCAGGCACTAATCATTCGACAGAATATTTTCTGGTAAACGAAAATAAAATGCAAGCCATTATTCTGCAGAAACCATGGCCATCAATAAAAAATATACAATGAAAGTGAAAAAGATGATCGTTTTTGATAAGTTCCGGTGTACCACACAGGGAGACTTTTACGAGATGTACCTCGACTCATAAATTCGACGTCCGTTTCCAAAGCAACAGCTACGCCGTAATTTTCCCACTCATTGCAGAAAAATGAGCATCTAATTGCAGGTTCAGGTGGAAACGAGTTGACGGGACAAGTGCACATCATGTTCTGAGTCAAGTCGTTGTTGACGTCAACTAACTACAACTACTCCCTTCTCCCCAGAGAGAATCTTGTCGCCGCGAAATGTCAGAAATGGTTGTTTACCATTTATTGCATCCTGGTACGCAAGCAACCTATGGGATGCCGCTTTCACCAAGCTTCTCCCTGGATCACCGAGTTCAATCAATATATTGACCTAAATATTTCGCGGCATCACTTTCCACCTGGTTGAATCACGAATTGCTTAACGCATCATTGTAACAATGAACGTCCCGCTTCGTGCACACTGTCTTCAAGCACTCACACTCTTAAAGAGGAGCCAATGAAAGAGAAAACCGATCATTTAGCTAATGATTTTTTTAATGTAATGCTACTGCTATTTCAACACTAAATTTCTATTTCAGCATGGAACTTAAATCACAGCACTAATTCTAACATTCAAATGTACACACATACTGAACGACTTGCCCGTCGACGCCTTCCAGGAAGCGTACCGCGACTGACAGAAGCGCGCTGGAGTCAGTGTGGATAGGAACCGGGGTGCTACTTTGAATAATTCAAGTAATTTGTACTTTAATCTAAAATTAATTTCTTTCCGAAATTTATTCTATTTTTATTTGGGACAGACCATGCACTATTCTTTGTCACATTAACAAAATCAACCTCTCATTGATCCTTCAAATATGCATTTAACGAAAGGAAGAGCGTTGGCTTCACGGAGAGTTTCGGGTGATTGAATCGTCCTCTCAGGATTTTTGAGCTTCCTCAGAAACGTCTCCGGATTAATAAGTACTCAGGGCCCTAAGGATAACACTTTGTCCGCACCGTGTGGTTACTAGTTGTAAAAACTCGCGCCCGCCGGGCTTAGGGAAATTGCACTGCGGTGGTGGGCCTTCGTTGAAAATAAATAAATAAATAAAGGAGATGAAGTAGACCGCTGACCATTTAATTGAACTATCTCCTCTCGGAGTGGTCACTTGGGAAGAGGTTACACTAACTAACAAGCCTTTGATATCGAACGCATCGAAGTCTCGAACACAGGTTCCCGATCCTCCAGCTCCGTCGCCGTAGGGGAGAGGGGAAACTCACGTGCTAGTCTCGCCATGTTACCTCTATCCATTAAACACACCCCAGTGGAATATGAGGATTTCTGTTGTAGATTGAGTGCCGTGCAGATTCCCCAGCAGATCCATTTAGCTCTGGGGAATTCCCATTTCCCCGATTGGCTTTGACCTTAAATATCGTATCTCTGGGAAATTTTCTTGCGTTATGTCTTCATGAGGTTTATTAATAGTCTTCTTTTTAATTTGGAAACGATAAAATTACTTTCCATGGGAATAAATATCATATACCACAGAAGTTCCTTACCTTTTTTAAGGCTATGATTCCATTTGACTTGAACCAAAGCGACCATGACCATAATACATTTACAAAAAACTTTTTCTCAAGGTAACATAAACCATATTGAAAATTAATTTTTCAGCACAGTGCAGGTGTAACTCAACTTTAACTAAAAACAAATTAAAAAAATTAAAGTAGTTTGAAAATCAATGTTTTTTTTTACGTTTCATCCGGTGGCCCCAAGGAAAACACACTTAACGACTCCAAATGGGATCGCGAAACATGGGTTGGAAACCCATGCCTTACTCCATCCTTAAAAGAGTGCTTCTTTTAAATTATTGCGACCAATAACGTGTCTTTGAACCAAGAGACCGATCAGGGAAGAACTATTTCGGTTCATTTTCCTTAAAGCCAAGATTGCTAAATGATGGAATATGGAGCACAGGTATTCTCAAATTTCCATCCTTCTACAAAACAATAAGAATTGGTTATGTTTTATGGAGAATGCATTCATTAATAATTTATAAAAAAAATTTAATTTTATCTTTGATGGCCATTTTTGACTTACGAAGTGTGTCCGAAATCTATCCGACCTACGTTCATATCTCCGCATTGGTGCTAATCTTAGACATCCTTCGAAGTAGCCCCCATTTGATTGAACCACACGCTCCCAGCGGTGCTTCCACATCTTAAAGCAGTCCTCGAATGCAGATTTAGGAAAGGCCTTCAGATAGCGCGTTTCATTACCTTGAATTGTCTCAATGCCGTCAAACCGCTTTCCTTTGAGCTCTATTTTCAACTTTGGGAACATCCAAAAGTCGCAGGGAGCCATGTCGGGACTGTACGGAGGCTGGAAAACCTGTACAATCTTGTGTTCTGCCAAAAATTTCTGCCCAAGGTTCGATGAATGCGCCGGCGAGTTATCGTAGTGAAGAAGCCACTCATCACCTGGCCAGAGACGCTGTCGTTTCCTTCTCACGACATAACCCAATCCTTTCAGAACTTCAACGCAATATTCTATGTTGATCGTCTGACCTCTTGAAGCAAATTCGTAGTGCAAAATACACTCACAATAAAAAAAATAATAATGAAAACAAAGCAGGTCGTATACTTTGCGGACCACCTCGTATGTGCTCAAAAATACGGAAAATAATGTGATTCCTGCAATTTATCCGTACGCAGTTACTGCCCCCCATTCTTTCGTTGTGGAGTTCTGAAACTAAGAGCAAGTTAGTTTGAATGGAAAAATGAGTTATAAGGTTGCAAATAGGTATAAAATCCTATAAGTAAATCGAAACTTATTGGTATAAATTTCAGAATTTCCTGTCATTCTATCAAAACTAATGGTAGTGGTACGTATACGGTCAAGCAGAGGTTGAGAAATTGGTTTAATTGAAAATAATTCATCAGCCGAGAGTTTAAACTAAAGAACACTTCGCTGGAACAACTAGCTGATTGGCTGATGAGGAAAAGAAACTTTGCAATTCCACATAAAGATTCAATACAAACCATGGTCGTGAGAAGCATTGAATCTTTATGTGGAATGGCAAAATGTCTTTTTATACCCTCATCATGGAGGAATTTCACTAAGTAAAGCCTGAAATTGTTATGTTTAGCAGATTGGCTGTTGAAATCCCTCAAACCTTCCAGTTTTGGTTAATTTCCTTACTAAAACAGGCAAGAATAATTTTCCATGCAAGGTACTAAAATATGATGACGACATGATAATAACTGCACCTTACTTTAAAACTACGAATATACTAATGAACAAACTGACCCAAAAGGTACAGGTACTATATACTGCTAACAACTTTTCAGTATATAACCGAGCCAATTAATTTTATACCAGTCTCAGGCATGGATGTTGCGAGGCAAATATGTTCCGAATTGTACCAATGGCTAATTCGCTAATTCCATCCCGATAGTACCACAAAACGAATTACACCCGGTGTTACATAGGTGAAATACGATTTCACTCAAATATTTATGGATTCCGCAAGAGGGATTATCGTGAGGTTGAGTTTTTTTTTTATAGCCACGACATCAGGTTCATCGCGACCAAGACGCTCCGCGAGGGAGGAGATAACGTCGGGAGGATTTAAAAAAAAAAACACATTCAACATCCGCCGACAGAGGATGACTAATTTTACACTCGCCTCACAGCTTGAGAGAGAGAGAGAGACCGAAATTTCCGCGTCTCGAGAAGATAAAAAAAATGAAAATAATAATAATAACATGAGATGTGAAAAAAAGAGAAGAAATCGGGAAAATCCTTCCCTCTGACCCGGAGCAAAGAAAAAAAAAAGATTTCAATATTCCAAAAGGAGAGGGAGAGACGGAGAGGAGGAGGAGGAAGACGATGTCGCTTCGCCCCTAAAAAAAAGGGGGAAGGGAACCCTTTTGCTCCTTTACGTATTCCTTCCCCACTCTCAATCCTCCCCCTGCTCTTCCCCGCAGCCTCGCATACTCTACTTTAACGTCTCCCGGTTTGAGCGTGTTCGTGTGAAGGAGAGCGCGGAGGACAGGCCACACCCCCTCCCCCCCGCGTCTTGAACCAGCCATCTACCCACCCAAATCAACTCCATTCCTTTCCCACCCCGCTCTGCCACAGCCAACCCCCCGTCCACCCCATCCTCTCCCAATCCCTCCACCGCCCTCTCCCCCTTACCGACCCACCCCCTCACGACGTCAGTCATTTCATTCTCTGCGGATCCAATTTTCGTTCGCCTTATTAAGCCTCGCTCAATGGCGGATTCCCTTCAATCCCAACGTGGCGGTGGATCCCCCCTCCAACCTCTCCCTCCCTTTGCCCCCAATCCCCGCGAACAACCGTTGTTGAACCTTCCACCCGCACCACCTCCAATCCATCCCCCATCCCTTTTGCGCCCCACCAAAGTCCTCCCCGGCGGCTCGAGGAGAAAAAAAAAGGATAAACCCTCTGCTTGGATCCCAGGGTATAGAGAGAGAGAAGTGAAAAAAGAATAAATAAAATAAACCCTTTTTTCCGACCCCTTTTCCCCTTTAACTCACTCCTCTCAATCTTCCCGCCGTCCGACTCCCTCCTTACCCACCCGACCTACTCCCTATCCTTTCGCCCTTTTTTCACTCACCTGCGTCAATCCGATTCGCACATGGGCACGAGAAGGAGAGATAGAGAGAGAGAGAGAGAGAGTGGGGTGGGGTATCTCTCAGGGGGCGGGTGCCGCGTTCGTCGAGATGCGGTCGCGAGGAGGAGGGTGGGGGGTGTAGGGGGAGAAAGAAGGAGGCATTTGGGTGGAGGAAAAAAAAAGGGAAGTGGGACAAAGGTTTTTCTCCCACCCCCTCCTACCCACCACCACGACCATTGTGCTCCCCTCATCCCAACACCCCCATATCCGCAGCCGACTCCCCAAGGAGGGTTGCCCTCTGCTCCCGCCTCCTTCTCCAACCTTCGCATCCCCCCGATGCTGCTCCTCCACCTCCGTAAATATCACCCCCCCTAACCCCGATCCCTGTCCTCAGGGGATATTACTTTGATTACCACACCCTACCTCCTCCCAAGTCCCTCTCCTCCCCCGGTTTCACCCGCGCGCGAGTTCATCCCAGACACGGTGGCGGATAACGTTCCGTCGGCGTTATTATTTCTCTGATCTTGAGTGGGTTTTGCGGATTGCACGCCTCCTCATCCGTTTTCTCGATCGCCGTCCCGCCCCTGTTTCTTCGCGCAGGGTTTTAATTTACCCGCGGCCTCGCGCGAGAGTGCCCGTCTATTCCCTTTACTTCCGCAGAGACGGGGCTCTATAGCGTCGGCCTCGCTTAGGGGATGGGCGGACGAGGGAGTGGGGAGAGGCGGGAGGACTTGAGCCGCGTCTCTTTTCTCTCGGCGGGGGTGAAGGTTCCCTTTGGAGATGACCGAAAGATCCATCTCGCTCCACGTTAAGAACCTCATCAGCGTCTTTCAAAGTAGTCTCCCGAATGCGTTTTCGATGGAAAATTAAAGCATTCCAACTGTCTTGATTAACTCTGAAATTAGGAGAAAACCGTATCAGCTATACGCAAACGTACGGGTTGTTGAGTAGCACAAAAACGTTAAGTTAAAAACAATTGAAATTTGTGAGGATAAAGATATTTTTTTCAGGCGTTACTTGCTTAAAAATTTCGCGACATCCATGATGAAACACCATGGTGGAAATTTTCTTAAAAAGTCTCATGGAAAAACAATACGGATTCAAGAGGGAAGCCGAGAGACAAAAGAGGTTATCCTCAGAGTGAGGAGAATAGCTGAAAAATGATACAAGCAAACGAGCCATTCTATGTGGAGCCATTCGTGGTCTTGGAGAACGTGACATTATTTTGAAGATATTGAAAGCGCTTGGAATTGAAATCCAAAGCAGAAGAATAATCCACGGTCTCTACGAGAACCAGGTGACAGTCATTCAAATGAAAAACAAAGGGTAAAGAGAAGCAAAAATAAACAAAGAAATTAGATGCGGATGCAACCCCTCGCTAGGGCTTTTCACCAAATATAGAGAAGAGTCAGTAAAATAGGCACAGGAATTAATTTGGCTTCAAAGGGGTCAAGAAAATAAAAATGCTCTGGGCCACAGATTGCATCGTAGTAAGTGCAGAAATGTGAGACGACGTGAAAGTAACTTTGAATGCTATAGGCCTAGTGCTTCGGGAATATAAATATGAGCGTCAGAAAGAAGAAAACTAAAATATATGTACATATTTGAAAGGGAGAATCTGTAAAGATATAATAATTCGAGGAGTGAAATTGAAATAAATAGCATTCTTCACCTACCTTAATAGCAATAGAACATGAGATGGCAGAAATTTGACTGTAGTCAAGCGAAAAATATCTCACGCTAAGAAGGTGGTCATTACTATGTTCAAAGAGCCTAACATACCTGTATGCAAAACAAGGAAGCTGTCTCTCAAAACGATCGTATGGAGCATGGCACTCTCCGGGTCAGAGACAGGAGACATTAGAAAATGGACAAGAAAAGAATCGAAGCCATTAAAAGTTGTTGCTGAGGATTAAATGAACGGAAAAAGTGAGGAGGAGCGAAGAATTATTAAAAATTATTGTAGAGGGGTAAAGGACCACAAGGAGAACTCTACGGCAATGAAAAACTAAATGAATTGGACACACTTTGAGGTACAATTGATTCCTTTGCTTTTCTTACTCACATCACCCCCTGCAGTTCCGATGACGCACTCGTTGAAATTCTGGGTTATATTGGTGAGCTTAAATCAAGTTGGATGAGATACACTCATCCAACACTGTCCACTGTTGAGGCAGGTGTTCCCAATTCACTCCTCTTCCCAACGCAACAAATTCAGTGGCATTATCTTAGAGTGCAGATATTTTTTCCCACATTTCTCCCAAGGAAATTAATTTAGTCGGGTTTCCCTTAATGGAGAACTGTAACAGGCATTAGTCGTAATTTCATGGATCTCGAAACATGTTAGAATGAGATAACATTGTCGGATGAAATCAAGTGGATTTTATGAGCCTCGTAACAAGAAACATAAGAAGAAATAAATATAAATTCCCTTGCGGGGTTAGCAAAATTAAAAAAATCCCAATTCCTCTTCTTGAGATGTTTCCTCCCTTCTAATAATAACGAGGAAGAGCATCTAAAATATTTTCATAACAGGCTAATTATAAACACTATACAATAAAAAATACAAGCCTGAAATTGTTATTGAAATGGATTCTTAATGAATTGCAGCACTATATAGCACTAAAATTTACAGTTTTGAGTTTTGAAAGGAGAAGTTTGAAACAATATAAATGAAAATGAAGGGAAGATCCCGCGTGGAAGATTAAGAGTTAAGTACATGCAACAGTTAAGTACAAAAAATAGGATTAATTAAAAAAGGCAGTAAACAGAAAATTTATCAGAGGGTGGAAGGGAATTATCACTGAATAGAGAAGATAAAGGTCTGCAGTAAACCAACATTAGGTTTGGAAAACTGATGATAATGTAGATTTTTACAAGCATATTTTAAATAAGCAAACATGGTTTCAACAAATTTTTCCCACCATCAAGGTAATAAACAATATTTGAAGGAAAAACATTGGAAATTGTCGAATACACTGGTTCCTTGTCCATTTTTAAACTGCTCCCTGTTTTAAATATAATAGGTACAATTGCTCGCATATTACCAAGGTATGATATACAGAAGTAGTAAAAGGATTACGTATTTTCTGGTTAAAAATCTCTCACCCACATCACACAAATAATCTTTGCGAAGACGTCGAGCAACGATAACAAACTATATGTGTTGAAGACAATATTAAAACATAGAAACAAATGAAATGGACGCTCTCATAAACTTAGTGGAATATAATTCAGGGCAATTGTGAAATTTGCATTTGTTTCAATGGCGTGATTATGCGCTGTATACATTGCGAAAACAAAACGCAGCTAAATATTTGTGATACATAAATACGTCATGGTGAATAATTATTAAAAGCTGGTTATTTCTCGAACGAAATACACGTTTTATCATAAACTGAAAAAAAACCGAAAAAAACGTGACATTATCGATAAATTTTGCGAACAAATATAAAATTTAAAATTTTTTTTAACGATGATTGTTCAGCAATCTCCACAGATTTTTTCAAAGACCGATTTGCCATCATTAACCGTCGGGATAGGCGTACTGGCGCAGATAAAATTCCGAAGCCGCGGCGGACGACGTGTTGGTCGTTTTCTGTAAATATTTCAGGAAATTTTCAACTCGCGACTGCTTAGTAAGCGATAAAAAATATGAGATAATAGGTCAAAACTGCCCGAGGAGGGAGGGGGAGGAGCGAACAGTCACGGGGGTTGGAGGAAGGGGAAGTCGGGAGCTATCGGTGCAATGGCGTCGAGGCGTGGTTGAGGTCAGTCGGGAGAGAAAGAGGGAGATTTAAAGCAGGAGGGTGGAGTGGAAGGTTTGGAGCGGATATATGTGAGGGAGGGACCGGTGGTATAGATGCTGGGAGGAGGATAGTGCGGAGGGTTAAAATAACATTTGATGTGCCTCCGCGTCACGTGTGGTCGATGTACCCACAGAATTGCGGGGAGAGGGGGGGGGGGGTTGCGAAATGAGAAGGAGCAGGAAATACGGCGGGGTCTCCCCGGGAAAAGGTTGGGAAAGATAAAATGGGGCGGAATGATCAAGGTGCCCGGGGAGGACTTAAGAATCTGGGGCGAAAATATTAAGTGGATGAGGAGTTAGACTCTCAACCATTATAGGAACGGGGTAGGAAAATGTGTTCCGGCCGGAGGGATGGTGGGGGTGTGAGAGTAAAAAAAAAGGTTGAAGGGTGTCTAGAGGGGGAATGTTTGAACTTGTGGGGAAATAAAGGGGCGGAGGTTTATTGAATAATGACGGAGCATTTAGAAAAATACCAAGCGACTGCGGTAGCATTAGAGCCGGCTCGGGGAGATGATAGTATTAAGAGGAAGGTGGGTTCGGCGTTGCCCCCCCCCCACCCGCATCGAAAAATTCCCAACAGGTCGATGGCCACGCAGCCGAGAGATCAAATTTTTAAAAGCGAGGCTCAATACTTATTCGAGGGCGAAAAAAAGCGTGGGAGTGACTTAAAGTGGACCGTCTTCTCGAGTTAAACTTTTCGTTTGTTCACGCGAATGCCCGCAGCTGCGACCGGCTCAGGACCCAAAAACCGCCCGCTCAGACGGTGATGTTTAAATAAAAGCTTGGGGACTTCCAGTTGGAGAGCGAGTGTGAATTTACAGGTATTGAGGTCGGTGTTGTCATGTGATTACATTGAAGATTCGAAAAATTCGGTAAATTCTGACCGATTCCAAAAAAGAGATGTTCGGCTTAGTGGGAAAAATCATGGAAATATTTGGAAAAATTCGAGGTTGGAAATTTTATTCGGAGGGCATCGAAGGAAGAATTCATTAAATATAAAAATGGAAGGAGGATGAACTCTGTGTGGAATTTGAAAATTTTGTACTTAATTGAATAGACTTAGTGGAGGTAGCCCTCTGGATTAGAAAGAGTAAACGTTAATGCAGGTTAAGGAGTATCATGAAACATTGTGAAAACTTAGCAGCCTATTTTATAAATTGCACGAAGACCTAATCAGCCAGTAAGACCACACTGAGGGTCAACTAGATTCATCAGAAGGAAATAAATTTCAAAAGAAAATTCTTATCCTTCTGATAAATATGGATGGATGATGGGGTGTGTGGGGCAAGTAGAAGTGGGCAAAAGAGGGCATAGTGCGAAAAAGAATTTCCTCGCAACAGCGAGGGAATCGTTAAAGCCCATCTACCACTCTTCAGAGCAAATTCAAAAGTCACTGTGTAGATGAGAAAAGATCAAAGGTTGTGAGTATGAGAAATTTGAAAACAAAATTCTTAGCCTCACAACCATTTATCGCATTTCGATCGCAATAATACGAAAAAGTAATAGGAAAAGCGATCTTCTTTTTTGCCTGAACATCACGTACTTGAGTGTAATCACACATTAGAATAAAATATGGATCAGTCTTAAAAAGAAACCAGATTTCATTAGACAGGTTTAAAGAACATTTAATAAAAGGCAAGTGAAGTGGTGTAAACGAAATTAAACATGAATGAATAAGAGTCGTTGATTCGTTTTAGTTCGGCCGCATTTGAAATATAAGGGAAGTATTTGGGATTCATGGGAAAAATGTTTAGTTGAGGAATTGGAACAGGTTAGATAAAAACGGCTACGAGAAAAGAGTAAGCGTGGCGGGTACGCTGTAAGAATTAGAACGGGGGCCCACTGAGTCACCAAGACATAGATAAGGGGAATCAAGATTATGCGGTGGCTAAATTACTGGTTTCCCACCCAGAAGGCCCGGGTTCGAATCCAGGTGGTGAAAGATATTTTTCAGTGATGTCCCGATCCCTAGTTGAGGTGCTTTGTGGAGCGCACTTTGAGTTAGTACGCCTTCCATCGGATGGGACGTTAAGCTGCGGACCCCTTGTTGTGAAAAGTAGGCTAATGCCGACGTCAGGTTTCTCTCCACACTTTATCCTTTCCTATCCAATTTCTATGGCGAAAATGACTTCCGCTGTCGGTCGCTTCCCCAAAAAACGCCTACTAGTTCTACTTCGAAGAGAGGTGGCAATACAAGAAAGGCACAGAACACCTAAATTGTCTCGTAACACCGCGTGAATCGTTAAGGCTCCACATTAGATTATCAGATTAAACCTCTAGGATAAAATGAGAGAGATATCCTTTAGCGTTTAGGTACCTCCTCGTTCTTCCCTCTTAAGAAACAAAGCAACCAGATTAATCGATCGAATTAAGGATATTTTGATAGGTGAGGGTAGAGCTTACCCAGTACTAAGTGCAACGATGTGTTAAACTCACACATTGGGGTATAATGGGGGTCACTTCCTTTCCCTGTGCTGCCAACGGTTACCGAGGAAGAGCTGGTACCCGAAAAAAATCACGGGTGAAACTGAGGGTGCTAAGAGGAGTTAACCGTAATCGAACCTGAACCCTAATTTCAGCGAATCGGCGCTCTACCTATTTGACTATTATATCCCTCGCACGATAAATAATGTAAAAAATAATAAGTAATCACCTTTGCCTTCTATACTTAAAAGGCAAACATTTTTCACTTGAACTAACCCATTTTTTGCATTATACGAGTATTCATAGATAGACATATATTTGTTTTAATGTGCAACTGTCTATGAATGTGAAATAACTATAAATATTTAGGGAGAATTGCATATTTTTGCTTAATTATTTACTGAAATACATTAATCATTCGATTCCTATACATTATCATTACATAAATGATTGGTGTCCTAACATCCTTCGCCACACGGCCTTGCCGCGGATTGCGGAGCATTGTGTAGATGTCCCATAGGCACTGCTTTGTAACTACGATACATGCTGCAATCCATAGCACCACGTGTACTGTTTCCATTATGTCCATACGTATTTCCATACGAAGAGCTGAGCGATGTCTATTATCCGCTCGCAAAGAGGATCCTCTGGGCTAAACGTCGACGGTGTTAAGTGAAGCTACCCTGCTTTGTAGCGGGCGTCATGGATCTGTGGTCGGATCTCCTCACAATATGTTAGATCAACACAAACCAAAAATTAAAGAGATAATTCGTAATGAGCATTTATCAATTATTTTACGAGCAGTACGAGATGTGTTAAAAGAGTAGCGGTAATTATGTAATTCATGGCGAAATATGCGTATTTGTGGCAAAAATATGATCATGGCTTTGGCAACACCACAATAATGCAGCCACTCATACTGCTCACTGCTTGCTCGTATTATAATGTTTGGTCTCGAAAACAGCACTAATAAGAATTCCCAGCCACCATATTCGTCAGATATGGACCCCGCGTGAGTTTTTTCTGTTCCTAAAAATAAAGAGAACCTTAAATAAACACCGTTGTACCAGCAGGGATGAGATTAAAAACGCATTGCTGAGAAAGCTTAAAAGCTTTACCAAAGGTCGAGTCTCACAGTGTTTCGAGGATTGGGAAAAGCGTTAGCATAACATCTAATGGTAACTACTCCGAAGGGGATAACGTAAAATTATTTCTAAATAACTCAAATTTCCATTATTTATTGGACACATCTCTTTCAATACCGAAAGCATTGATGGAGAACGGAGAGACATAGCCATGAATAATGTTTAGATCACCATTATGAAAGGGACGGGAAAAGAAACGGATGAAAGTCGGGAAAATTCCCATCTTCCAAGGAGGGTGTGCGTAAAGTTACCATGTAGGTTGTGTTTCAGTGAATAATCTCTCATTCGCCCTTTCAAGCATCGATATTTCAATGTATCGATAAAAATTTAATCTCAAGTACGGCAGGTGTCATATCTCACGTTACGGTAAATTAAGCCCCGCTCCGAACGGCCGAGCCGGGATACAAAACATCGACCGCATGGCTTAAGGGTGACAGCGTGCTATCCATCCATCCCTGTGAGCGATTCGAACCTCGAGTTTCATTAGATTACAATTCGGATGGATATTTCCCTTAAAAGGACTACGAATGAATGAATGAACCCTCGAACAGTCACAACGAAATCAGGGACGTTTTCAAAAATCTCACTTTTCTCGCATCAGAAGTTTGAATAGTCCCAGGATCGCTATTCTTATTCCTAACTGTGAATTGTTCTGGATTGAATATTCGAATATTTCCCTTTTCATCTCTTTGTGCGTGTAAGGCCTCGTGAAAAAGGTGTAAATGCATTCGAGGATGTTTTTGTTGCATCGATAGTCGACAAAACTGAATTGATCGAATTTGACTAGTAGATTTTAGGAAAGGAATAAATATAGGGTTTTCTCTCGGGCTTACGTAAAAGAAACAATTTGGAAGATGAAATGTGGAAATTTTTATTTTCCACTGATAGCAATACATCAAGCTTCGCCAAACCCAAGAGGCCTTCATTTTTTTTGTCTTATCTTGCTTAGTCTTAAATTGAATTCGGACAAAAAATATTAATTTCACCTGATAGATTCATTTTTCAAAATTAAATCCGAGAGATAACAATTTCCTTCAGCAGAGAAATTTGACTCAACTCCATTCATTAAATATTCATATAATTTCCTCACAAATGTAACGCATTGCATACAATATATGGAGATGGGTGTGGTCAGACAAAGCCGACAACTTGGAAATTTTGCCATTTTAATGCGATCACCAATTCTTCTACGAGGCATTGAGAGTGCACTTCCAAGTCTGCAGGAGAGAGATTCGGGAAAACTCATGAATTCAATGCATTTCTATTCACACGCTCTTATAAATTAAAAAGAAAATATATATATATATATATATATATATATATATATATATATTAATATATTTATATATATGTCTATTAAAAACCTACCTTAACTGGTAGATTACCTTAAAATATTATATATATATATATATATATATATATATATATATATATATATATATATATATATATATATATGTATATATATATATATACATATATATATATATATAACGATTGTACGAAAAAACTCACTCGAGCGGTACAATAATGGGCTGGCACAATATAACACAAGTAGAATAGCAACATTTAAAAGGACACTCACACGGTAAATTGTTCGAGCTTTCGGCCCTCTCAGAGGCCTTCTTCAAGTGAGACTATATATATATATATATATATATATATATATATATATATATATATATATATATATAATAAATTCGAATCTTGAGGGCGAGTCGACCAGATTCATCCATCCCTCGCCCTAAATTTCTGCTTCCCATTCTTAAATTTAATGATCTCCGCCCTGAAGTACGGAAATTCTGCAAATAATTCCCTACCCCCACTAACACGCGGAATTCTACGTGCGCGCAGCTTATTTGATTTCGGCCTACAACAGCGACGCACGTCCCGAACGCTCCTCCTCGTCCCCCGCGAATGTATGTGCACCGGGTAGGGAAGGGTGAAGATGGGGGCTTTGTGATATCAATACCGCCAACCGTCTCCCTCCCCCTTCCTTCTTCTCCGACTGACCCAAACCCTCGTCGACCCTTGTGGGATTTTCCCCCCCACTCACTCCCCGCGCCATCATCCCCCACTCCACGCACCCCTCCTCTGCCCTTACCCCTAAACCCCTCACGTCACCCTTGCTTGAAAAGGACACGGAGGCGGCAGCACAAAAGATGCTGGGTGTGGCGGATGCAGAGCCTCCCCTCAAACCCTGCGTGCACCCCAATCCTTCCGCGAGGTAACAAAAAAAAGGAAACAGAAAGGGAGAAAAACCTCGCCTTCTGTTTTCGTCCGGAGTCGGACCTCGTTCTCCGGGGATGGACGTACACAAGAGAGGAAGGATGTCGGTGCGCGCTGAGGCCGTCTCCCTTCCTCCCCATTCCTCTCTCCAGCTCCCATCCCCTCCCACCCAAAAACCTTAACCACTGCACACATCTTTTTACACTTCCTTTTCTCCTTTACGGTGGTCTTGAGGGAAATGTAATCTGTAGGGGGAAGACCGATGCTCCAGCGACGTGCGCCTACTTTAATCGCCTTAAATTCTGTGTGGAGCGGGAAGGAGACGGATGCTGCACCGTCCCACGTGATCGCCGCTGCACGATTTTAGTTTGCGACGGGAATATCAAGAGCACGAGAGCATGAGTGGATGAGGGGTACATGGAGTGAAGGGAGAGAGAGGCACGACGTGAAACGGTCATGGGGAGGGATAGGGAGAGGGCGGGAGCAGCAGGCAATTGGATTAAGAAGACGCGGCCGGAGAGCCCCGCGGAATCAGCAGTGTTGCGCAGTAGTAAGAGGGGGCGGAACTCATCGGGCGGATGCTGGGAGCATATGGGGTGGGTGTGGGTGGGGTAGAAGGAGAGGGGGAACGAGGGTAATCAATTGAACTCGGGTTTACGATGTGTCGGGGACTTAGCCGGTGGCGGCGGTGGTGTTTGAGGGGAAGGAGGGAGGGAGGGAGGGAATGGAGCAAACAATTCCGGTAATTACTCACAGGGTGTAGTGGGGTAGTACTCCATTCCTTGGGTTGGTGAATCGCATTATTCTGTCGGGCAAAAGATGGAGAGATGCAGCGAGCTAAAAATGTTCGGACGCTGCAAAATGGAGTGAAAACCCCCGCCGATGGACAGTCTTGCGTTCAAATGGAATAAAAAATAATCCCTTGTCATTTCTCTCCGACGCCGAGAGTCGCGTTTCCTCCCTCGCGTATATCTCATATTTCACGGAAGAATCGCACGAGTGGACAGATGCGGAGACTGTGAGGTTTTTGTGGATCTCACTGTGGCATGTTTCACATTTAATACCTCGAACACATCACTTTAAGTTTATCTTAAACGAGAAGAAACTTCCAGTGACAAAAGACGGACTTGTGCAATGGGATGAGTAACTTCTTGTTTGAGGAGATTATTTTCGAGCGTTAATGGACACAGAATTTGATTCGTGAAATTTCGTTCGTATTTATTTATTTGACCCAAACCCTCCCGATAAAGAAGACTATGGTGGCATATTTGCCAATCTTTCTCATACGATGGACCGAGATTGATTCTTCAGTGTGGTACGGAGAAAGACTTAAGGACACTGGTCTTTCTTCTCTTACAATTAATATTTGTTTATTTTGCAGGCAGATGACAAACGAAGACGTTGCTTTTAAGCCATGCGTCATTCAAAACTTGTAACTCTGTATCATTTCAACATTTAACATCTCTTTAAACGTTATAAAAGGCCCAACTGATCTGTAACCTTTTGCAACTAACTGATTCAATAACTTTTGACGTCCATGGAACATTAAGGAATTTTACTTCTTTCTTTAATTTATATCTATTTTTTACTACAATGCCTATAAAAAGCTTCAGGGCGAATTGATTTGCAGTGCTCAGTTGAAAGTACTTCATTACGCAGTTGTATTGTACGTAGATAAGATAGAAACATTAACTTTATACTTAACCATAAAAACAAGAATTAGTCCTCTCTAGGGTTTATAGATATATAAAAGTGCAATAATGTTGGCAGCAGTGGCGGAATGTCCAAAATTTCCTAGTTTAAAGGTACTCATACCGCAATTGTGCAATGCAATTGTGTCTTGTTCCCTAACATGAAGAAATGGCTCGTGGGAAAAAGAGTTACCTCAATCGAGGAAGTTATCGCCGAGACAGAGGCGTATTTTGGAGAGTTCGACAAATCCTATTTTTGTAGGGGTTAAAAAAATGGCCGGAACGTTAAGAGAAGTGTATCATTCTAACAGGGGACTATTTTGAAAAATAAAAAAAAATGTTTTTGAAAAAATGGTTTCTTCATTGCTAACACGGGTACTTATTGAACCGCCCTCGTATTGCTCTATTTGAGGTCGAGACTAGTTGGTTTAAAATAAATATCCAACTGCAAATCACTTTGAACCTCCTTATCCTATCCAACACCCTCGCCTGAAGGGAGAAAACACTACTCTATATAGCACCCATTCTCCTAAGAGAATTATTCCCGTAAAACTTGCATTCAACCATAATTTCATCGCACCTTGAACCTGATTAAAATAATAATCTATTTGGTCATCATACGAGGCAAGTTACATAAACGCATATTGCAAACGCAAGAAACACAAGCCCTGACACAGTGCCTATACAAATAAAGAGTACTGAAACGATCAGAAGAACATTATTCATCAAACGTCCATCGCCCATGCTCCTAAAGTGGTACGATATGAAAAAGACCTCGTCAACACTACTCAAAAGACCAACGCAAACATTAGTCTCACACAAAACAAAGGAACGCACCTAATAAAATTCATTTATTAAAACAACATTCAGTAAGAGCTAGCAGGAAGTCCCAAGGACCGGAACAAATTTGTCTTTTCTGCTACTGCTCCGTCTTCTCGATCAAATATGTACTCGCATTCGAGCTCTTTCCACTGTTCCCTTGATGATTCTGCGTTGGTATTGCTGTCGTTTCACTAATGATTCCTACAGCTTAATATGGTGGTCAGGTGCCGTATACGTGTGTTCGTCGACAACTGACTGGCAAAAATATTTTCTTTCTTTCCGAGTATGAGATCTGGGATGCTTTCCTGTCCGATTGGGTAACATGCCATCTACTTTATTCTTCGTGGGGCATATAGTGATTTACATTATACCTCCGTAGGAGTTTACTTATCTGTTCAGATGCTTGAAGTATACACATTCTCACGATACTTGAGCTTAGGTATACGCAGACGAGGAGGTAATTGGTTGTTTAAATTGTGCCAATGTTTCACTTTTGCAATTACTGAGGTGTTTAAGTCATGATAGACAGAACTTTATCGAAATAAATGAAATAAACGGAGGACATTAGTTATTTCTAAATGTAAACACGAGAAACATTACGAAAGATGTGACGGTGAATTTTCGCATCGCTCATAGAGAGAGAGCCGCCGGAAGAAAAGCACCAATGAACATGTATTTACCCAAATTATGAATCTTGAATTTGGTAAGGGAAGAGACAAAAGACTTTGCTATTCCACATAAAAAGGTTTATTATTTTGCGCGACCATCTATGGTCATCTGATGATGATGCGCATCTTTGAAACCATGGTCGTGTAAAATCATAAACCTTTTTAAGTGGAATAGCAAAGTCTTTTTTCTCTACTCTCATCATGAAAGCATGTCACCTAGTTAAGCCTGAAACTGTTATGTTTTAAATTTGTTGTGATCATGACAGATGAAGAGGTAAAAAAATTCAATAAAAATGCACTGAATTATTTCCTAAGAAGCTGTTAATGAAAGAGAAAAGGATAGAAAGAGCGGACAAGAAAAATGAAAGTTGAAAAGAAGAGTGAAAATATATTAATGAAAGTTGTGAATGAGAAAATACTAATAAATTAAAAAAAAACAGCTTGTGAAGAAAACAAGAGTGAATGACTACGGCAGAATTCTTAGCGAAAACAGATAACATTGAGTGATGACGAAAATCAAACAGAAATAAATACGATAGTGACAGAATCTATGTCCTAAATCAACAAAAATCGTGCTACATTGAAGCCTGATTAAAAAAAGCCCTTTGTCACACAGAGAAACCTCAAAAAGTATTGTTTGAGTAATAAATGTGAAAAATTATTTATTCTCAATTTTTTTAACCTATAAATTACTCCTGAGTTCCCAAAAACTTGACTCAATGCTCAAAAAATGTATTTATAGATTTCTGTGATTCCACTTGACTGTAATATTTTTTCCAACAAATATTATCAATCTCTATAAATGATTTCATGATGAACAAAGATCATGACATGATTAGATGACAAAATTTTATTAAAATATTTCAAAATATCTCAACATTTTAATCTCTTTCTTTTAACTCAATTAGGTTTGCCTAGGTGATGAGTTGAAGTCTCCACGATTTTCAAGTCAGTGACTTTCCTTACAGTTCTACCCTCGACGTATTCGCCATTATTTTTGTGGGCCGCCTGAGGTTGACTTCAAGCGCAAGTTGAGTACCGGATGATTATCTCCTTCCCTTCTAACCTGCCAACGAAGAAATAGTCTAGACACACGACACTGTTGATCGAAAGAGGCACGTGAGCGTGTTGGAAGAGACAAATCGAAGGTCATCGTGTCATTCACAGTCTCAAAGCCTCGTGAATTAATCCGCAAAATTATATCATCTTCAAAAAGGTATGCCCAATATCACGGAAGTGTAAGCCAGGTTTTATTATGTCTCGTTAAACTGAAAAATTAAGCCCAAAAGTCAGTTTTATGACCGCTAGTTACGTTAATAAAACACCATTAAATTGCTCAATAACCAACAGTTGATGAAGGTAGAAAAAGAAACTTTGCACTTTCACATATTCCGGTTTATGTGGTATTGCAAAGTTTCTTGTTCTAGCTCCATCATGTAGAAATTCCACAAATTTAAGCCTGAAACTGTAATGTCTAATAGTCGATGGTATTTCGGTTATAATATTCATATCAAATAATGAGTAATATTATTTTTTCATAAAATCAGATTTTTCGGTAATCCTCACGTTAAGTTAACGTTTACATTAACTAATGATAGGATTTAACGAGATTTTAATTTTTTTTAATAAATACAAAAACATATAAGAAATTTGACCGGGCCACAGAGAGGTTAATTTAACTGTTATAATAAGATAAAATAAAACGAAGAAGGTGGCACGGTATAATCACTGGGAAGTAGATATTACGGACGAAAGTAGACGACGCAGTAAAGGTATTAGCGAGAGAATTCTGGTACGCCAATAGACGCTGAGAACAAAAAGACATTAGACCTAATCCTGGCTAGAGAGAGACAAATAGAAAGATCACTGATACATGTATTAATGTGAAGTAGGTCTTTGTGATGTTCTAGACCTTGAATCTTGATGCCACGGAATGAGTTAAGAGTGAAGGCTTTTGGGAAGCGGAACCGAGGAGGGTTGTGAAAAAGAGAAAATAAATGATTTCATTATAAGACAATGTTTATGAGTAATCATGATACAAACGAACCTCTGCCGTCCTTGACGGATAATCATTTTTAACTTTCCCTAACACATCCGAAATAACCAAAATAGCCCTCGCCTTCCTTAAAATTTCATTCCGTTGAATATACCATAACCTGGCTGTCTTCGTGTTTGCGCTATTTTAAACATAGACTTAACCAACAACTCATCATCGTTACAAAAAGTTTTATGCAAGTAGCAAATACGCTTCATGTACTACCAAACGATAGACATATTGATAGCTTTTCATACGTTGCATATTATATCGGTGCTGACTAATTCAATTCCAATTTATACTCCATCAAGCAATTAAATGACATGTCGAATATCGAAAAAATTAACTTTCTCTTTATTCATTTTCCCTACCTACCAGTTATAAGCAACAACTTAATATTTTATCAAACAGTTAATTAACTCTCATGAATATTTTTAAAAATTTGCTGCTTTATTAATTGTCTCTAACTAATCAAACTAATTTATAGTACGCCGAAATTTTTAACGTATTCAGAAACTGATTTTTATAGTATTCATGCTTCACACATTGTCATAGGAGATACGAAAACCACTCGATACTTGTTTAGAATTTACATCTTACCATATTACCTCAATAATTA
The DNA here is from genome assembly GCF_022747635.1 of Hetaerina americana. NCBI lineage: Eukaryota > Metazoa > Arthropoda > Insecta > Odonata > Calopterygidae > Hetaerina > Hetaerina americana. Next base: position 74,371,507 of record NW_027286874.1, read on the forward strand.
TTTTAACTAATTTCATCAGGAAGATAATCCACTAATGTATTCCCTGCGATGACTCCCGGATCCATAAGCATATTTGTGGCTCATTAAAATACTCCAAGGAACATAATAATACTCGAAACACGAGGATGGAACTTATTTACGGAACGCAGCTCTCAGACATCTTCGGATCATATATTATCACAGGCAAAAACATAATATTTCTTTCTGGCAATAAATCACCGCCGAGAAAAATAAACATGATGTTATTTTTTGCTACCTGGAATACTCCACCATTTCATTCGCGCTTTAAAAACTGCGTCGAAACATTTCTCAGAACCACGTTATAACGCACAAACACGTCAAAATATTACACACAAACACGTTTTGGACGAGCACTTACACATGAAATCAGACCCTTAGCAAATCTGACTCAGACGTCGACCCTTCCAGAGAGATCCTCCACTGCTTTCCTTGACAGAGGCGTCAACATGAGTACACTTAGTTCAAACATTCATACGGCAAACATTCTGTTGACTCTTGCCGAGACGATCAGTTACGTGACGATGACGTTACGCGCGACGCGGAGGGAAGCTCTCTGACACGGAGTTCGGCGCCGTGGTGGGTAGGAGGGGGGTGGAGGCAGAAGAGGGAGGGTTTACGGGGCATCAAGGAGTATCCAGGGAAACGCCATCGTCCATGGACTCCGAAAACACCCGCATCTCACCCTACCTCCTCACCCTGTCTCCCAACTATTCATTCGCAGTATTTCCCCGGCCACTCTTTCACGCGCACGCACTCTCGCCCACCGTCAACGTTTCCCAATCCCCTCCCCGTCATCCCTCTCACGTCGGCCATTCACTCCGACACCCCAATCCCTCCTCCCCTCCCGTCTGCCTCTACCGAAACCTTCCTCCTCCAGCCACGTTTTTATCCACCCCTAAATATTATCCGAGGGTCTGACGACTCTCACTACTCCTCCCCCACCTCAAACCTTTCTTTCCATTTGATTTTCTTTCCTTCCACCTCATGATATCTCTTGTCTCCCTTCCATCCCTTGCCCCTTTTTATTTCCTCTTCGGGGAAACCTAAAACTTATTTACTCCACGCAGTTTTCGTCTCATATTTTTATGAACTCAAAGGCCCTTGCTGCGTTTGATTCCAGCTACGTATTTTAATTTGTAAACGTGATCAAATTTTCCCACCGATGTACTAAGAGAGTAAGCAATAGTGGTGGTTATTAGAAGTGAATTCGAATTTACATGCCTTCCAATGCCTTTTGATCCACACGCTGCCTTCGATGAAGTTTTCCCACGTAAAATTCGATTATCTTTATTCGAAATCCGCCCCCCCCTCCACTCTCCCAAGTGAACTTATGCCAAAGTGAACTCCTAGAAAAAGACTACCCTTCAAAATTAATCCTTGAAGTGAACAAAATTTGTTATCTTTTATTCACTATTCACCCTCTTCCAATGAACTCGTGCCAAGGCGAATGACTGGAAAAAAAACACCTAACAAAATTAATCCTCGATGTGTAACTAACTCTTTCTACCCGAAAGAAAAATCCCTTTCCTTTGAAAGTTGGGACTCGAAAACAATTAGGCAATGCATATATTTTCGGATGCAAGGGTTATTTTACCCATCTCGCCCTTGAAATAGAGGGAAAGACAGGCAGCCTCCTCTCGGCTGTCTTATCAAACGCGCGCTCACTTTGTATTCAAAATGGCGGGCGCTGACGTCAGAGCATCTGTTAGACGGCGCATTAATATTCAATTTCTTGTGAACGAAAACGTTAAACTGTCAGAAATTTTTATTTGGACTTTGAAAACACTTTGGAAAGGAATCTTTGAAGGAGTCACAGAACGCCTCCTGTGAAAGGGTTTTTGACGAGAACAATGCGAAAGTGGAAATGAGGAATAATAGGGTTCATTCAACTTAATGCAAATGCGAAATAAAATTATACGAAGTGGTGTATTGGCTGCGCATCTAACTTCAATTTTAATGGCCAATGGTTAGATCAATGCAGAATGAAAATTGTATTATTACCTTTTAATTTTATTCTTCACTAACTTGGATGGCGATTAATGATTAACATTTTCAAATAATATCTAAAGTATCAAATCAAATGTATCAAAATTTTAAAAATATTCGCGCATAGAAAAAGTTCAAAGAAAGGCAGCAAGATATGTACTCGGAAGGTATAAAAGAACAGATAGTGTCACAGAAATGTTAGATATACTGAAATGGGAGAGTTTGAAAAATAGAAGAAAAAGGAGTAGGTTAGGCGCGATGTATAGAATTGTTAAAAAGGACGAAGCGTGGGAAGATTTATGGAAAGGGATAGAAAAGCCTAACTTAAAGGGAAAAAACGACCATAGCCTCAAAATAAAAATAAGGACTCAAAAAACAAATAAGAAAAAATACTCTTTTTTAAATAGAACCATAATTGATTGGAACCAGCTGCCTGGAGGTTTGTTTGAGCCCTTTCCATCCAATTTTAGAAGTTTTAAGTTGAAATGTAAAGCAGCCACTGGGTAATAAACTTCATTGTAGTCATGAAAATATTGTTTGTATGTGATGTGGACGGCATATTGTATGTGATGTGGAAGTTTGTTTGTATGTGATGTAGAAGTGTCATTATGTAAAAATATTTTATCTCTTCTGTTTTTATGTGTTCGTATGTAATTTTCGTTGTAGAGTTATCTTTGACCTAACCTGACCGTTGCCACCAGGAAATTTGCCTAATTACAACGTAATTGTGTAAATAAAATAAAAATATTAACTGCGGAAAAAAACTTGAAAATCTGCACTTAGTTTGCAGAATCGGTTTGTGATATTTTCAAGTCTTTAATATCCAATATTATTAGATCATGTGAAATATCTCATTCTTTAACCTTAATCCATAAAATTACTCAAATGAGATTAATTTATAGGCAAAATTTTCGCAAATGAGCTTCACAGTCCACCTCAACAGGACTAAATTTAAAAAATGAAGTATCTTTAGTCAAAGTAAAATATTTTGCGATTTAATTTTTGATTTTTTTTTAAATATCACCTTGACATTGTTTATCAAATATCTTGTTCATACGGATGACACCATATTAACTCTTATGCTATTACTATATATATTTATTAAAATATTGATAACTCGGTGGTGTTCGCGATTTCAGTGATTTAAAGTAATTTTTCAAGAGAACTTCCAACGGCGAGCATAGTCACTACATTTTCCTTCCCTCTGAGGCTCATAGAATTGAACGACATGACGACATCTTCCATCACGAAACGAAGAGGTTCTCTTTCCCGCAAAATTTCTAAACATTCGATCGAAAAATGTCTGATACCTGATGAAAATCGATCCATCCATCAACATGGAGGCAACCGAAAAGATTCCTTCCATCCCCTTGTCTTAGTCCCGAACGACTAGCAGCTGCTTTAAAATCGGAATCCATTTTAAATACGAACGCTATTTGAAAAAAAGTATGTCAATGCTTCAGACACCTTTCTCGATAATCAGAGGACATTCGAGAGAGATAGAAATACAGTTTAAAAAAACCATGTACCAGTGCTAAGATGATTTTCGATCCGTGCGATATCGAAGTAATGGAAAGACTGAAAAGTCCATTTCGTTAATTTTTTGCAGAAGCTCCTACCCTCTTGCGCGCCCCACCTCCTTTGTCTCTCCCTCTATTCCACCTCTCGCACCCACCACTCTCCTCTCCTCCCTGTCTCCCCTGTTTCCCGACTCGACCTGATGCAAGTCCGAGGGGATCTCTTCGATGCTCTCCACTGCGCCCTAGTGGAGCCGTCTGCCAGTTTTTCTGCCTCCCCCGCGCCATTCAATGTGCGCCACGGCCCAGGCTTCTTTCGCGGCCCACCTCCACTCTCACTCCATCCCCGCGCCACTAGCACATATGTACACTTCGTTCCTTTCCCATCTAAAAGCCTTATCATCCTCATCCTCCCATTTCCTTCCAGTCACCCATCTTTTCAAACCTACTCAGCCTCCGTTTTCCCCCTCTAGCTCCTCACCTCTCCTCCCCCTCTCTGTCTCGTCTCACTCTATCTATCCCTCGCTAAGTCTCTTTCTCTCCCCATTGTGTTCCTTCCTACCTCTCCCTGGATTCATCTCGATTCTTTATCCAGCTCTCTTTTCCTATCTTCTCGTTCACGACTCCCTCGCTTCCCTTTCACATGATGTTTATACTGGGGCACAGCTTTTTGGAAGCTACGTTGACGTTAGATACGCCCAAGTGGGTGGTGGTCAGCCCAACGTGGTCGTCTCAAACAGCGCTGCAAAGAATAATTTCAATCTGCCGTTGGGTTATTTTTGCGACTATTTATCAAATTCGTTTCAAGGCCTGAAAATAAAGTTCTCAAGTCAAAGATCTCTGTCAAAGATCGCTTCATCTGCAAGAGAATGACCGTTTTGTGAACTTTTACGTTCTCAATATGTTCATATGTAAGAATTTATGCACATGAAATTTGCCTAAAAAGCCTTTTTCACACATGTAAATATACATTTAAATGGGACCATTATTTTTAATTTTGTGAACAATTACCACATAGATTTGCAATGATTCATAAGACGTAGCTTTAAATTTGTCTTTAAGAAATTGCCACGTGGTACATGTGACAATTATCATGTAATCTCACGTACTTTTAGTTTTTTTTTCTGTGGCATTCAATACGTTACCTCAAATCAATGGCTTGCGATTTGCAGCACGGAGGTATGGAGAATCTAAAGGGGTGAAGATGTCAGTATCTTTCTTGCATCTTCGTAAACCCTCGTACTTTGTGCTTTCTTGAAACGATTAGCAACGAATTTTAATCCATGTACATACATAAACACTAATTCCGAAATTTAAGGCTTAGTTATTTTTAAAAAATATTTCATTTTTCCATGGCCACAGAATCACTTGGCATCCAACGAGGATCAATTTTAATAAGAAACCACATGGAACCATTTTATTATTGAAGTTCATACCTCCCCTTGAACTTTTATTTTTCATTCCTAATACACATTCTCACTCACACGTAAATTAAAATGATCGAATCCCACGCGTGAAAACGAACTACTTTGCAATTTACGTAATCCATTTGCTCACCATCATGGCAAATAAATTAGTACCCCGTTCATTATTCCAAGCACTGGTACCAACGAAATCGTAAAGACGCCACTATCCGCTACGCCTTTTTCCCTCCCTCTTCATCCTCGTCCCCTTCCCCTCTATATTACCCCCCCCCGCTCTCTCTCTCTCTCTCAAAACTGCAAAGGGCCGCCGTGGAGGGCAATTTTACCACTGTGGGGCGGGCGCGGCAAGCGATAAAATGAAAAGTGGGCAGCGATAGAACCCGAAGGGAGGGATAAAGAGATAGAGGGAGAGAGAGAAAGAGTTTGGGCCTTGGGAAGAGGGGGCGTGGTTGGCGGGGGGTCCGGAGTGAGTGGTTTAGGGGAAGGATAGCCGGAAGAAGATAGAAGGGGGTCGCGAGTTTGGTGCGGGGCGAAGGTCGGGAAGAAAGTCTTGATAGAGAGAGTGAGAGCTGTTTGGCAAGGCAGGAAAGGGGATATGGGAGAGTGTATGTGAATGCGTGTGTGTGTGCGTGTGTGTGTATGGGCGGGAAGGATCTTTCCTCCTTCCCCACCAACCGGGGCCATAGAGAGAGGGCGGAAGCTATGGTCGTGCCAGTCCCACCCTCAGGGCCGGCCGAGTCGAGATATTTCAAGTGCACTAGCGAGGGATCCGAACCGGGACTCCCTGGATGGAATTTACGAACCCTTCCGTTGTTCCCATCTCCGCCCCACCCACAGATTTCCCACAACCCTACTTCTCCTCCTCTGCCCATAGCAATAACCCAGTAGATTAAACTTGATGTCCTCAATTGGGGGACTTTGCAGGTTTGTCACGCCCCCTTTCTCGTGGGGGCGTTTCTTTCGGTGATTTTTTTTTTAAGTATAGGAATCAACCCTCATATTTCAATTTTTTTCCAAAAAAGGAAACGTTACATGTATAGGAGCGGGGTAGTCCGGCGGGTTAGAAAATTGGGCTACTGAACGAAGGGCCCGATTCTATTCAAGCTGGTTTCCATAGGCACCCTCAGATTAAACTCACAAACAATGCGTAATTTTTTTATGCACCACATGTTCATTTCTCAAAACTGCAAATTAGGTTGCCAGTCCTCGGATGAATCCAATGTGCAAAATAAAAAAAAATCAAATTCTAAATAATGATTAATGTAGAATGGTAGCAATTAAGGAAAGATGCATTACCAATAGCGGAGAGGTATGTAAACACTACGACAGCTTTTACACTGACTTGCTGATTCCTGAATTTCCCTGGTAGACCGAAAGCAGTAAGGGGTTGGAACTGTCTCATCTATCTATTAAGGAGATTTAATCGAGACATAAAGTAGGCATATGTTATTTTTTAAAACAAATTCTTAAAGTCACTTCACGATGACGATGATAAAAGAGAATCTTCCCACGTTAGGTTTTCATAATCATTGGCATCGAAAATCCAAGGTTTAGCACATGTTACGTTGCAACAGCAAGAGATCACCATGAGAACAATTGTGGATTGATGGTGCAGGAATACAATCCACTCTCGCGAAAAACTGATTTCAAGGGCACCACTATGTAAAGGTTTTAACGGTGTAAACATAACAGCACACTGAATAAATGAAAAACGGTTTACCTTTCAAAACAAAACACAAATGAGTTTAATTGGCTAACGCCACAAGTCAGAGGATGGGGTAGGAGTAAAAAAGGATGGGATGAGAAAGGTGAATACTAGTAGTAGTATTTAGGGAAGGCGACCGACAGCTGAGGTCATTTGTGTCATAGGGGATGGGCAGGAAAGGATGAAGGGTGGAGAGAACCCGGCATCAGCATTAGCCTACTCTTTATGAAAGGCGCCAAGGGGTCCGCAGCTTAACGTCCCATCCGACGGACGGCGTACTCACTAAAGTGCCCACCACAAAGCACCTCAAGTAGGGATCGAGATAACTCTGAAAAATATTCTACACCACTGGGATTTGAACTCGAGCCCTCTGGGTGGGAAGCCAGTACGTTAGCCCCCACACTATCTCGATCCACCGTGAATAAATACGAATACGCGTATTTCAGCCACGAAGTAGCCCTCTTCAGCGCACTGAAGGTGAATCGTCACGACGACACAAGTTATAGTGAAAACGGGTTGAGGGCATCCGAAGAATATATATTTTAATATTATCCTTTTTACCCTTACCCCATCCTATAACTTGTGACCTTAGCCAAATAACCTCATTTGTGTTTTGTTTTAAAGGGTTGACTGTTTACGGCTATTGGAGTCATTTCATTTATTTAAAACATGCTAGCCGTAAGAGATCAATCCAATCAAAATAACAGCACCTACCCGCATCTGATTCAACGATATTAATTCATTTACGGGGTGAACAACTGAAATCGCATATTTAAAAAAATGGTGTCTAGTCCAAAATTAATTTAAAAGCATGTGAAAAAAATTAATAGAAAATTTTGAGATCTTTTAAAAACTGTATATTCATTCATATCTGTTTATCAATTAATACATGAACTAAGGTAACGCATTGGCTCAAGTATTCACGATCCAAACTCCTTGATCTGTTACTTTCACAAGGTATAGGATTTAGTAATAGGTGCGCTCTATCCTCACCAACCTAGAGGTGGACAACTATGGTTTCATGTACGGCATGCAAGTAAATGCACGATAAATGCGTATCCGTGAACCAAATGTGATATTAATACTATTTCATTGGCTGGAAAAAGCCCAGAACTGGGACAAGTTGAAGCTAATTAGAGCTAATGCATTGTGTAAGTATATTTGTATGCTAATGACGCATTCAAATACTTTGTCTGTCCATATATATTGCAAAGAGTACTCAAATTTTTTGTCGGTAAAATATTAAACTAACGCAAGGGGCGGCATGGAAAAAAAAAGACTCATAAATAATTTCAATATCTCTCCAAAAAAAACCATTAACCATCCCCATCTAGGGAAAGGGGGGATAATGTTCAGCAATAATCAGCCTCAGTCGGAGACCAAACTTGCCTTCGCCCGCAAGAGCCCCTAAAGGAGCCGATATTTCACCATTCATTCTCGCAAAACCATTTCGGTGGCGAGAGGAGGGACTATTTTCCCAAACGTTAAATCTTCGTCGGAGGACATTTATGCAATTTGGCCCACGTGGAGCCAGTTACAACACCCGCCACGAACAGTTGGTTTCCGAATGGAAATGCACGAGTTTTTAACAACAACACGAACAATTTAGGATGGTTAAAGATATGCAAACTTCCTCTGTAGGTTTTGTGTTTGCCGCGACATTATAATCAACAGTCGAAACTCACGTATTTCATCCCGCAGCAAGCAATTAGCTAATGTCGGTATCAAATCTTTATCCAGCTATTTTTACAGCAGTATTTCATAAGGAAGAGTGGCATTGCGCGTCTACATTTTAGTTTATATTATTTAAATGATACTTGGTAAATGGTAATAATCCGTAGAATGGTATTAAGAACACTCTAAAAGACAGCTGAAGTGGTCAGTTTTTACTTGCGGTCTCCACTAATTAATGGACTAATTAGTCGCAAAATTTTGCATTTAAGCTGGCACAGAATAAGATAATACCGATTTCTTCATTAGTGATTAGTATAAACGTAACTGTATAAAGTCACCGATATCTATGTATTATTATCTGGAGTTATTTTCCGCATCTATTGTTTAAGTCTTAGCTGGAATACGATAATAAGCTTTAACTCGCATTTTTCAGTGGTCAATTTGAACAGCTTTAGTCCAATATCATTGTTCTTAACATTTTTTCTGTCATGAAGTTTCGGTACCTTACACGCATTATTGGAAACATCTAAGCTAAAATCAACATTTAACTTCGGAAATAATTTAATTTCTTATTATTTTGCACTTCGTGTTTTGCTTATGTAGTTCTAATTCGTTTGTCATGGAATACAAATGAAGCCAAATACAAAATCATGGTAATTTTTTCAAACTTTGATTTTTTAGAGATACTACCGTGTCCCCACTTAATTTTAACAAACAGCATTTAAATGGTTCACTTCTACATGTTTGTCTCTACTTGTTACAATACAAGTTTTACAATATGATTACATTATGGAGGGTGAAAGGGAAGTATCAATTATATATTTACAAATGCTATTCCATCAGTATGATCTGTAATTAATAAGAAAATACTTTAAACTTAGAAATGAATATGCAGCGGATTAATTACAAATATATCAAAAATTAAAATTCAATGGATGCATTCAAAATTACTCCAATATAATACAACTTACTATGGTAGTAATTTTAGCATGCTGACGGACAAAAAAATCGTAATCTGAAATAATTACCCGTTTTTATGTAAAATATCAATCATCTTCCTTTTCGCTACAAATTCTGTCTCGACAATGCTATCTCTGGCCTCTAACGGAAAATACATTCTTTTTATGGATTCAACATTATAATATCTCAAAAGTATGCGTCGCAAGAAACAAGCAGTTTTTCTTGTTTTCATCAGCGGGTTTTCCTAAGCACTGAAAATGTTTTCTGGAAATCTATGATCTATAGCTTATTTGGGAGCGAGTGCAAATAGGGATTTTTTTTTCTGAAAAATATATCTAGTAAACTGTTATTCTAAAAAAAACGAGAAAGTATGCAGGAAAAGGTAACATTATCAATTCATAATATTTAAATCAACACTTGCTCCGTTCTGGCCAATTTTAAAATCCTATGGAAAAAAAATCCAAGCATTCACGGACATTTTCCTGGCTGGTACCTGTTTAAAATATTTTTCGCGGCGCTCAAGTTGGGGATTTTAAATGAAAGGCCGCAGTTCTCGGTACGATAATAAAAAGAAATCTGATAACTCCGTGAGTACCCTTCTTGTGATGGGAGGAAATAGCAGTGAATAGGAGGATTGGGATCCGGGCGGACGGGGATTGTGAACGGAAATCCCCGCTGTTCACGCTGAGCAAGGGCGGAAGAGATATGAACGCGCGCACGTATTTCATGTCCCTGCACGGTTCCAGTATGGAGAGGCTCCGAGGAAAAACAACTACATAAGCATTGCCGAGCATGGCTCAAAGGCATAACGTCCCGTTAACCATAAACTTTGAGGGAGTGCTCTGATTTACGCCATCCTTTGATGTTCAAATCACATGGCAGAAAATTCACCCTGGAAAATAACGCCAGCGTACTTACATAATGACAAATCTCACGAACGTATTAATGAAATTTTATCAGTAGTAGTCTATCAGCTTAGGCTTGGTTTTTCATGGACCCTGGTACTTAGCACCACTCTACTACTACTACCTAAATAAAATATCGCGAAATTTTCTCAAACCCCATAGCTCTGCATCCTTTCCATCTCCCTTAAATTTAATCCCAAAGCCCTATTTTTTCTCCTCCCTTATCTCGCTTTCCCATCATTTTCCCCCTATATGATGCGTTCCATTGCCTCTCAGTATCTCTTGCATTCACTTACATTGCCGTCTTCAAATTTCTCCCAACAATCACTTTCTTTCCCTATTTTGCCTAGAATTTCATCGTTGATTTTCCTATCTGTCGATTTTATATTTTTATTCTTCTCCACAGCCATGTCTCAAATACCTGCAACCTACACTTACCTTCTTACCTCAACGTCCAGGTATCTGAACCATGAAAACTTCACTCCATGTTAAATATTTCACTGTGATATTATTTACCTCTTTACTAAATGTGCGTGTCATGTAGTCTCTCAAACGATTATTTGCATAATGCAACTCTTCTTTCAATATCACTACCATTTTTCCCACCCTCATATAACATATTTCCCGAGTAGATGAATAGTTTTACTCATTCTTGTTTATATGTCCTATCTTTTATATATATCTTAGCCTTCCTATTTCTTCAGAATCTCATTACATACATAATCTTATTATTAATTCTTATTCCATACCTATTACAATGGCTCTTCTACGCCCTAAGTGATTTTACCCGAACTTAATGAACAGTAAATCAAACTGATTTGAATATGTCCTCATCTCCATTCACTCCAGCCATAACCATGCCACCACTTACCCTTTCCTCTGCATCTAAATTGAAAAGAACAGGTGAGAATGTGCTAGACATTCCTAGCTTACTCCCCTGAAACTAATAAATTATCAGAACAGCATAAACATATTTCAATGTTGAATTTGTGTCAGTGCTTTTGAAAGTATTTAATGAATAATGGGGAATAAAGGTATGTCGGGCACGGACATTAGCTTCACTTTTTTCACTTCATTTAGCTAAATTTCACGCTCTATCTTAGGGCTGATTGAGTACACCGATGAGTCTGGGTCAACTTAATCCTTTTATTGGTTTAACTACACAGGCTTACCGTTAATTACAGTAAATTTTCAAGATTACTTCAATATTTTTTCTTCACTTAAGCTTTTAAAGTCATTTCAGTACGTGAATTCAAATTCTAATGCTTCTTTCTTGGGTTCTGTAGATTCCAAATATTCAGTTTTCTATCTATCCTAGTCAAATAACACATACCTCCTAGGGACGACCTTTCCCTTCCCCATTTTCACCATCAAATATTATTCCTATGTAATTTATTCGCATGTTTGGCTACATTTAGGTAATTCTACGTTACTTAAGTACTAGAAATATAATGGTTGGTCGCAATAGTATAGGCACCACAACATTTTTAATTTTCATGTGAATTGATGGGCATCGGTGAAGATTCATGTGCGGAAGTTACTGACACAAATTATTGTCACCCTGAGTACGTAGTCTCACCTCTACTTTCGACAACAAGTGTTGAATAAGAGATCATCCGCTAAAAATTTATACATAAAATTATATATATTTATTTATTTATTTATATATAAAGACTCTGATGATGACGGCCGTGCCGTAAAAACGTCAAAATTACATCTGTGAGTGTCCTTTCTTTATGTTTCTGTGTTTAAATGTCTTGATCAATGTTTTTGTATACATTTGTGCCTCGCCGAAGAGCGTTCTGTTAAAACATGTTTCTGCTGTTTAGATATATATATATATATATATATATATATATATATATTATATCTATATCTACCTACAAATAGATAGATATAATTTACTTTTACACACGTAGGGTAGGGAAAGAATATTCATTATTTAGTGGAATACTTTATTTTTCGAGAAAATGCAACAAAAGCTGACCTTAACTATGTTTTCAAAATTTTAATGAACATAAACGCAAGCCCAATCCTTATTTGTGTACCTATACCAATACCACGGAAGATGATGGCACATTGGGCAGTATTTTACTCATTATCCCGACAACCATTGGCCTTTTTAAAGAAACCAAGTTGCTGCCTTAGCAATTATAAGGATATAAAAATAAATTTTCCTTCCAGTTGGCTCTGCAACTTTTATCCTTGCAATATTCTATGAAGAGATGCTTCAGTCGAAAGAGTTGACTATAGCTTAAATCCTTATTCTTTCGAAACTTCTTCGAAAAAATTCTACATGCCTTCCTTGCTAATACAGCCCTCAGTACATGGGATTCTCATCAAGTTGGTGGTGTTTGCATAATTAGTTCACGTGCAGCGTAAAAGGAGATAGATTTTCAATACATTCAAATGATTAGTATTATTTTTATAGCAAATAAAAATTACCTGATTTAAATAAAAAAGAATTACATCAGGTCCCTCTTCAGCTCTGAGTACTTTCTTCCGTCCTTCATCACGTCCAACATCCCTATCCTGTTCCTTCCCTTTCCTCGTTTGCCTATCATTCTCCCCTCAATTACAGTCTTCAACAACCCGCTGCCAGTATATCATATATGATGAAGATTATACTACTATTGCATAAGAAAAAAAGAAATGAATAAACAGTTGAATATAAAATAATATCTAGATTACTAGAGGAACTAGGTTGGGATTCACTCACGAAGCGATAGTTATATTAGCGATAAAATCACTTGGATAAATAATATGCAGTTTCTTTAGCGATGATTTAAAAAATGCATTCCTTCGTTCTACGAAAGGGGAGATATTATTTCAATAATGTTCATTTTAATGATGCGAAGTATAGCATCGCTCTTTAACTTTGTCAACACATTTCCCTAAGTACACTTATTAATTAATCATAATTTGTTTTGTCAGCTCTCAATACCAATGAGAAGAACCTTGTTCCATCCATATGTTTAATAATTAACTTTGAAGGTGCACCTACACCTGAGTTTTTATCGTTCCACAAATTATTATGTTACGTGTCAACGTGCTGCGTACATTCCGCCGATGTGAAGTTCAAGCCGCAACACACGGGACGTTCGGCGTGCAGGTTAACCAAACGGAAGGATACGGTCATCTATTTCAACAATGTTGAATTAATGCATAAATATCTTTTGTTAGAATTTGAGCATGTTTTATTGATCGAGCTGAGAGTAGAACATAAAAATTAATTATGTATTTGAAATTTTAAAGTGTATAAGTCCTTGGTTTACATCGTGGAATACAGAGATAGCAGCACTTCGGTTTGCTTGGGAACACCACCCATCTCGGTGTAGTAAAACACCGCTGATGAAGATCGCTGTTTCTCCAAAACTTGGCGAAAAGCGCATTAGAGCACTGATAGGGATCAGAAGGGGGAGGACCGCATAAGTAGGAGGGAGCGCTTTAAAATTTACCAAGCGGAATCCAAGACGGGTTTAAGGTAATTAGTGACCGTTTTCGCCGCCATAACTTGGCACGACTCCAACGAAATACTCGCGAACTGAGACAACACAATATATACTCGTTTCCGTATAAATAATTTGATCCCAACGAATCATGAGACTCAAAAGCCGGGAATTATTTTTTATCGCATCTGGAAAGATTGTGAGCAGATCAGGATTACTGCGGCGGGGTCGCTAGACAATATACGACCCATTTTTTTTAACCCATACAATCCCGTTCCCATTGCCTCCACCCCTACTCTCTCACGTGGGCGGTTCCTTAGGACCCCCCCCCCTCCATCCGTCGACTCAGGTGCCAGGTAATCTTACACCTCTCCGGGAGCCGCGAGAGGAATGGGACCGTGGCAAGGCGAAAATCCGCAACCATGGCGAATAAAACCCTCCCGCAGCAGACAGAGAAAGCGACCAACATCACGCTTCCGCAGCCGCCGCCTCAGCAGGGGTATTGCGGGTGAGCTATGGAGGTAGGTAGGGGGTGAGGATGGACGGAGGGATGGAGGAGAGGGGTTGAACCGGGAGGGAAGAACATAAGATCGCGAATGAGAATCTGCGGTTGGAGGATGGTTCGAAAGGGTAGGTTGTCCGGGGGTAAGAGGGCGAAGAGTGAGAAGTCAGGGGAGGAGGCCAAATCGAGGATGTGGGGGCGACGGGAAAATGGGGGAAACTAGAGGTTGGTTTGGGGGAAGTGGGGGAGGGAAGGCAAAGGAGAAGGGGGAAGGAGGGAAAGACGCATTCGAGAAGGAGGTTGGGGGTAGGGAGAGAGGGATATTTTAAGAGAGGGAGACAGGCATAAATCTTCAGCATTTTCGGTGAAGATGCCGTGAGAATCCACCGAGATGTTTTTGTTTCGAAGCCACTTGAGTAATGAGCGCGAGGGGGAGATAAAATTGGAAATAATTAGGTACATGGTTAATAGTGGCGAGGGGAATATTGAAATCTTTTTAATCGATAAAATAGTCAAGATTTAAGGGGTGGTAAAGGGAGGTGCTGGCGGAAAGAAAGAACGGAAGCCTCGGAGATGAATATGTGCGGTATACCAAAAAGATCGAAACGAAGACAATTTATTTATTCGCCAGAAGGATCGTTATATATTATTCCCAAGTTCAACTATTATCAAATAAAAATTATATATATATATATATATATATATATATATATATATATATATATATATATTGACGTGGTGGAAGGGCTTGTGCGTTCCGATGACCCCTAGAGCTGTGCTGGCGGGAGTAATAATTATTGCTCCTGGTAGGGTCACCCATGCCAGATAGGTCGAAGGTTAGGAGCCAGACGAAACGTAGTCCACGCAGCGTCTGTTCCTCAGTGAGGCGGCTGCAATGGCGTCTGACCCCAGTGGGGCGGCCAGTAAGTGATGGTGTCACGTTAAAAACACTATTGAGGAAGGCAACGGGAAACCACCTCAATTATCATTCCCTAGAAAAATATGATGGACAATAGAGATAATTTGAGTCCTGGCAACCACGGGGCTCGGCCCAATCGGCCGTGTGTCGTGCCCGGCAGCGGGGGAGGCAAGGCTTCCGCGGTCGTCATCCCACGAAACCCTTGCAAGGGAAAACCAGCAGCAGCAGGACAGAAGACGCAGGAGAAGAAGACCAAATTAGTTAGAATAGGAACGTGGAATGTTAGGACAATGATGAGGACAGGGAAATTGGAGAATGTTAAGCGAGAGATGGAAAGGGGAAATATAGATATTTTAGGTCTATGCGAGGTGAGATGGAAAGATAGCGGGGATTACTGGAGTGATAAGTATAGAATAATATACAGCGGCGGGGACGAGAGCCAACGAGGGGTTGCCATTGTATTAAATGAAGAGGTAGGGAGAAGCGTAGTCAACATAGAGCAGGTAACGGATAGAATACTACTAGTGGAGATAAAAGCAGAACCGACGAACTTAGTTATTATTCAGGTATACATGCCACCGAGCAACCATAAGGAAGAAGAGGTCGGTAAGATATACGATCAGTTAGAGGACATGATCGCGTGTGTTCCTGCAGGGAAACATTTGATAGTGATGGGGGATTGGAATGCGACGGTAGGCGAAGGAAGAGATGGTGATGAGGTGGGCGACTACGGTTTAGGCACGAGGAATGACCGCGAGGAGAAAGCAGTTGAGTTCTACAGGAGACAGGGGTTAGTCATCACCAACACTTGGTTTAGACACCACAAAAGACGCAGGTATACATGGAAAATGCCAGGTGACTCAGGAAGATATCAGCTAGATTATATCCTGGTTAGACACAGGTTTAGGAATAGTGTGATAAATTCCCACAGCTTCCCGGGAGCGGATGCGGACTCAGACCACAATTTAGTTGTTATGAAATGTAGCGTACGTTTCAAAAAGATAAGGCAGGGGCGGCGAGTTAGAAAATGGAATGTAGAAGCGTTAAATGGGTTAAAAGGAAGGAATACAAACAGGCGGTAGAGAAAATCATGGAGGATGGTAAAGGGCGTAGTACTATCGAAGAAAAATGGGAAATGATCAAGAAGGGGTTGTCTAAAGCCGCAAAAGACACTATTGGAACCGTTAACGCTAAAAGGACTAGGAAACCATGGATCACGGATGAGATGATTACAAAGATGGATGAGCGGAGAAAATGGAAGAATATAAATACAGAATTAGGCAAAATGAAGTACAAAGAATTGAACAATAAATTGAGGCGGGCACAAATAAAGCAAAAGAAGCATGGTGGAAGACGCAGTGCGAGGATATGGAAAGTCTGCAGAGGAAGGGTGAAATCGGTGCGCTGTACAGCAAAGTTAAATCGTTTTCGGGAAGTAAGAAAGGAAGAGCTATGCTAACAGTTAGAGATAAGGCGGGTAAGGTAATAGTTGACGCAGGAAAGATCCAAGAGAGATGGAAGGAGTATATAGAAGAACTGTATGGTAAAGAACTCAGACCAACAAAGTTAGACATTGAAAAAGAAAATGACGTAGAGGAGGACAGCTTAGGTCCAGGCATACTAGACCATGAGATAGAAAGGGCATTAAGGGAGATGAAACTAAATAAGGCCGTGGGGGTAGATAACATTCCCGTGGAACTTTTAAAATGCTTAGGAAAATGTGGGAGGAAGAGGCTATATGGGCTGATCCGTAGTATTTATGAGGAGGGAATCTGGCCGGAAGACTTTGTGAGATCAGTTTTAGTTCCTATTCCGAAAAAGGTAAAGGCCACGTCATGTGAGGACTATAGGACAATTAGTTTGATATCCCACGCAGCTAAAGTTGTTCTCAGGATCATAGACAAAAGGATAGAGAGTAGGGCAAATGATTACTTAGGGGATGATCAGTTTGGGTTTAGGAAGGGGAGAGGTACGCGTGATGCCATTGGAGTAATGAGATTATTAATCGAGAGGAATATAGAACACAACCAGGAGGTATTTGCCTGTTTCGTAGATTTCGAAAAAGCGTTTGATAGGGTGAATTGGGAAAAACTAATGAGTATTCTGCAGAAAATAGGAATAGATTGGAGGGAAAGGAGGCTAATCCGCAACCTGTACATGTCTCAGACTGCTCAGGTGCGGGTGGGAAACGGGGAGTCAGGATGGGCAGTGTTAGGAAGGGGTGTAAGGCAGGGTTGCCCATTATCACCGTTGCTGTTCAACCTGTATGCAGAGGAAATGATCAAAGAGGCATGGGAAGAACTCGAGGTAGGAATGAAAGTGGGCGGGGAATTCGTAAAATCAGTTCGGTATGCTGATGACCAAGCTTTAGTTTGTCAGTCAGCCAAGGGGCTGCAAGCATTGCTGAGTGAATTGGAAATTCAGTGCGACAGGTATGGGATGAGAATCAATATTAAGAAAACAAAGGTTATGCGATTTTCTAGAAAGAAAAAGGCCAAGCTTATCATTAAAATAGGAGGGCAAAAACTAGAGCAGGTAGAGCAGTTTACGTATCTCGGTAGTGTTTTGGACCAACACGGTCAAAGTAGTAGGGACGTAAGGAGAAGAATTGCGCTAGGCAAAGAGGCTTTCACAAGGAGGAGGGAGTTGATGACGGGGACTCTAAGTAAGGATGTTAAGAAAAGACTCGTAAAAACTTTGATATGGAGCGTAGCTATGTACGGTGCGGAAACGTGGTCATTGAAGCAGGAGGATAGACGTAGATTGGAGGCTTTTGAAATGTGGGTGTGGAGAAGAATGGAGAAGGTGAAATGGACAGAGAAGAAAACAAATGAGGAAGTACTTGGTATGGTGGGCGAAGAGAGGGGTTTGTTGGGAGAAATCCTGTGGAGGCAGGAAAAGTGGATGAAGGGGGTATTGACCGGCAGTGGGATGTTGAAGACTGTGATAGAGGGTAGAATGTTGGGCAAAAGAGGAAAGGGAAGGAACAGGATAGGGATGTTGGACGGGATGCAGGGAGGAAGAAAGTACTCGGAGATGAAGAGGGACCTGATATAGAGTAGGATGATGGATTTTTGTGTTTTGTTAGGAGTAATAAAATATTTGTTTGGTAGTTGTGTCCATCCAAAAACCTACCTTAACCGGTAGATTACCTTTAAAAAAAAAAAAAAAAATATATATATATATATATATATATATATATATATATATATATAAAACTTGGACAGCAAAAAACAATATAAGAACACATAAAAAGAACACTCGCCCGTTATTTCTTAATTATTTCGACGGAATTTAGCTCCGTCTTCCTCGGGAGAAATAGTAGTACTGACTGAGTACTAATGTTACTTACTATATATAAATATATATGTATATATATTTATTTATTTATATTCCAAATAGAACGCTCTTCGACGACGCACAATATAGTAGTCCGCGATAGGTCTAGGGTAGAGCGTTGGACTACTGGAGGGCCCAGGTTTGAGTCCCGGGCAAGCCCCTCCGGGCACCCTCAGCTCTACCCATGATGTGTGATTTTTCGATTACCAGATCTTATTGAGAGACCATTACCGGCACAAAGAATGTTACTCGTCCCCCGACCCTGATGTGTGAATTTCACACGAAGACTGGGGGAAATCTACCATCACCTATCACCAACAGGTTAACTATTGAGTTAATTATATATATATATATATATATATATATATATATATATATATATATATATATAAGTAATGTAAATAAAACAAAGGTTTGCTGTTTTTCAGAAAGAGAAAATCTAAGTTAAACGTTAAAGTAGCAGGGCAATAACTAGAGCAATTGGAAGAGTTCACCTATCCCGGAAGTGTTTTGGAATTGAATGGTCAAAGTATGGGGACAAAGGGAGAAGGATTGCGTTGGGTAAAGAAGGTTTCACAAGAAGGAGAGAATTGAGGACGGGGACGTTGAATAGGGATGTTAAGAAAAGGCTCGTCAAAACTTTGATGTTGCGCTTAGTTATATACGGCGCAGAAACATGGCCATTGAAGCAGGATTATATACTATGCATTTTGGCGGCTTTTAAAATGTGGGTGTAGAAAAGGAAGGACAAGATTTAGTAAACAGAAAGGAAAATAAATGAGGACGTGCTAGGTATGGTGTGGGAGGAAAGGGAATGTTTGGGAGAAATTATGAGGAAGGAAAAATGGATGAAAGCTTATTGATCGGAAGTGGGATGTTAAAGACTTTGATTGAGGAGAAAATGTTAGGCAAACGAGGAAAGGGCAGGAGTAGGATAGGGATTTTGGACGGAATGGAAGAAGGGAGGATGTATACGGACACGAAGAGGGGCTTGCATTGTAGGAATGTGGACGGCGTTTTCTTAAAAGGGACAATATAATTATTTGATAGTTGTCTCCATTCAAGATCTACCTTAAAGGGTAAATTACCCATAACAATATATGTATATATATATATATACAAGGTCCACTACAAAAATTATCCGCATTATTCGGGAAATTTAAATTTCTTGATAAGAGTTGTACAAACGTTTAAAATTCTTCAAAACACTCTCTCCCTGCATCAATACACTTGTGGAGACGTGTCTGCCACGTCTGAAAGGCACCCTGAAACTCTACGGCGGGAATGTCTCTCAGGAGCGTTGTAAAATGCTTTTAGATGTTTTCCACAATCTACCAATGCTTTGCTTTCAGCTTTGTCTCCAGTTGGGGAAACAAAAAAAAGTCACATGGATCCAAGTTGGGGCTATAAGGGGCTGAAGGACCGCCGGGTTGGTACTACGGGACAGGAAGTTGGTAACGATGAAGTACGTGTGGCTGGGGGCATTGGTATGGTGTAGCTTGAACGTGTCTTTGATGTCAGCCCTCACACGCGTGACCCGGGATTTCAATCTCCTTAGTTTCTCCCTGCGTTACACACTGAAAATGGACGATTCATCTGGCATCAAAGGAGACAATGAGCATCGTTTTGATGCGAGAATTGCTCATTCGCGTTTTCTTGGGGTGGGGGATGATTTAGTGTGCCACTCGCTTCTTTGCCTTTTCGATTCTGAGTCGTACTCGAACATCCAGAATTCGTCTCCCGTTACGACAGGGTTAAGAAAGTTCGGCTGAAATGCAATCGTTCTTGAAGGCCTCTTTAAGCATCTGAAATATTTTGGTTGCATTATTACCAAGCTGCAGGCAAAATTCGATGGTGTATCGCTGTTCAAGCGAACACTACATTACGCCGTGTTACTAAGTTGGAAAACACATTTCACGCGGAGGCACATTTTTCCACTCAGACTGCTTGGAGAAAACTGGCGGCCGCGTGCGTTGGGAGGGCAGATCCCTCCCTCCACGACATTTCCCGACCTGTTTTACTACGCTACCATGGATAGTCGTGTCACAAGAAAATCACGCACATTGCTGTCTTAATGAAATATGATCAAAATTTTGAATAATCACAAAGAAAGGGCAGCTTTAAATATTTTTGACGGTTTTTGGCATTTTATAGATGGCGGCCTAAGCGTCGAAAAGCCAAACATATTTGTAACTGTCCTTTTTCGTGTTTTTACACTTTGTCAAGTTTTTAATCAAAGTATATTATATACCTATATATATATATATATATATATATATATATATATACACACACACACACACACAAATACACACACATATACGTTGATTCAAAACTTCTTATCCTTCTCATAGCCTTCTCAAACCTCATTATAGTAATTCTTTATCCTAAACATTTGGTATTTATTTAATCCAAAACTATGAAGGCTTGCAACTTTCTCGTGAAGTAAATAGACTCTGGAATATAAAGTTACTTGTACTATTATTACAGAGTATTACCATACAGTCAGCCATTCAAGACTTGAATTTAATTTGAGCTTTTATCCATGGTATTATCAGGAACAACGAGCGTGACGTCTACTTCCAGAGAATTTTAAGCTTCATTTTTCTCCAACAGGTGAGCACACGGTACATGATATTAGGCATATCTTATATTACTGACGCACTTGACATGAATAGGACATTGGCTTGATGAGCAACTGTGCTGTAACATACGAATGAAAATCCATCCGATCGATCCCGTGAACAAATGCACGAGAAATTCCTACGAATTTTCTAAATGTGAGATTTCGCTGCGCTTAAGTTCTTTCCTGATTATACGTGAAAATCGAGAGTTGATCGACGGCAGAGCGAGGGTGAATACGAGAACGCGGCGAGACGTCGTCCATTAGCGCCCGTCAGTGTGACGGGTTGTCGCCAATTCCACGAGCTCGACAAGAAAAAATGCGACGGAAAAAGAATTTCATACTCTCCCTCTGAATCTTTTAGCCGTGCCCGCGACGAAATAAATTACTAACGGAATCCATTATCACAAAACCGGTCGCAGCCAAACGATGACGCCGAAGCAAACATTATAATGACCTTCTCAATTTTTCTGATATGTCAATCATGAAAGTAATAAAAATTAAGAGAGCTTCACAAGTTGAGTGCAAGGAAGGGGAATGCAAGAAATAATTTCTACGATATGGATAATGGATAAATTTCAAAGTTAATTCAAACATAAACCAATCAAAAAACCAACGTGCAAACAGAGTGGAACAACTAGTCGATGAAAATCCTTGCGAATGAAGTTTATAGAAGGTTTAGAGGCGCTAGGAAATGAAGATAATGAAGGAATGAGAAATCAATTGTAAATATTTTTGCAGGACAAAATATTTGAAAGCCTTCAAAAACGGGACGGACTAGTCGAAGGATAAAATGTAGAGAAAGGAAAGCGTTAATTATTTCGACGAAGAATTGAAAACTCCTACAATCTCTGCATGATTGAATACATCTCACAGAAACCAACGTCTGTTTTATAAATTGTTTAAAAGTCAATTAAAACTCTTCAACTTTTGTTTTGATATTGATTTTTCACTCGCAAAATGATGGTGGATGATTCATCGGACCAAATAAATCAGAGCAAAATCAGGAATTTTGATTTGTTGTTGAGTGGAAGTTAACACTGCTCATAAGTCCCTTGAGTTTCAGGATTTACTGAACCCTGTGCCAGTAAAATATGAAGGGATTACAGAGAAACTTTGGAGAAAGAGGAAGTTGACCGGAAACCTAAATAAGCGTGGAAATATTGCTCTTAAAAGGGGATGGGGATCTGAGGAAGTCGGTGAAAGAGATGGAGTTGACTTTTGCGAAGCCATAACAGGCCTTGCATCTAACCCGAGGCCCCCTGAGAGACAATAGGAGGTATTTCACCTATCTCTCTGTGTGAGACGCACATTTTAATCAGGCATGCGGCTTCCAGAAGGCTTCTTGAGAAGGGAATAAAGGAGCAACCGATAGAATTTTTCCTCTCACAGTAGCCTTTTAAAAGCAGTTTTGAGTGGGTCTTCACCTTTTAGGTTGAACGCCGAAAAAATACGATAGTTTGGTGGAAAAGTTTTGTTTACTCATTGCGGAACAACTTTCTTAAAGGCGTAAACAAGGAGAAAAATCAATATCAAATCTTTTCAGATAAAAATAATAAAAGCTTAGTGAAATTATTTTTCAAATTTATTCAATCATTAAAAATCGTGACATCAGAAGATCTCATCCCTTTTCTAAAAAGAATCGTTAAAAACAATTATAATACCATGAATTCTCAATGGTGATTATTCAGTGCAAACTTTCAGTGTTTTTACACCCATCGGTATTACTTTAATCACGATGCTTATTTATTTTCAATTACTACCTTCATCTTAACTCAGACAAATGTGAGAATTAATCTGCGAACAGTGAAATTTCAAATAAATTCAATTTTTTTAATAACCGTATCTTATAGTTAACATAGTTATTTAGTCTGAAAAGTAACTATTTATATCATTTATTAATTTTTGATCACGTAGTGAGGTAAGATTATTACAAGCAAGAAAAAAAATGATATTTCCATATTCCGGAATTGTAGCGAACAATGACGACCAACTTATCAAGCAAGATAATAATAAGGCCCAAACTTTGAAACTGGATAGCGCCACCCAACATTAAATTCCCCCCTTTAGTGGGTTATTGCTTTTGATGCCTTACACCACAGTAAGTTATCAACGTGAAACTGCAAACTCGCATGACATTAGATTGCATTCACTCTAGATTAATATGGTATGCTGGGAAATTTAATGAAGACATAAGATTACCATATATTCGAACAACGGTAGAGAGCGTTCAGGAGATTTACGCGGGAAGACATTAGTTTTCACACGCGGTGACAAAAACAGCCAGGAGAACAGAGAGGAATAACCTTTCAAGTTTTTATTTCACACTCGCAAATTTAGGATGGAAGAATTTAACGTTTTCCTGCGGCACATGACGCAAAGACATTTTTGTAATGGATATAAATATGTCAATGGAGCAATGATTATAAATAATCAATGAAGATATAGGTGTATCACCGCAGATAAACGGAGTGAAATGTACCTGAACAGATCGACCTGAATTTATACGTAGAGACAGTATTTTCTAACTGCATTAGGAGTCAAATTAAGGTTCTACTTACTCTACTAAATGTATGGTAGTTTGATTATTTTTACTTTAGTGGAACGTTGAATAATTGCCATCAGCTTGGCGCTGTCTGCATCATTATAATTAAGACTACAAGTGAAGGTAAGGTCACTTCAAGCCCAACCTAACACGGCATTACAATAATCATTCTCCTCCACATACTTCCTGTTTCCCTTATTTCGTACATCACGACTTTTCTCTTCCTCCCTCCCTCCACATCGTTTACATACTCTACGTTTTCCTCGCTTTCCCAGCCTTCAATATGCTCTCCACATAATCACCTTATTATATTTTAAACCTGCCGTTGTAAGATAATACTCATATTGAGCCATTGCAAAAGTCAGACGCTAATAATGTGTGTGTACGGGTGCGTGCATTCAGCAAATGACCAAAAAAAAAATTTGAAAGAGCTTAATTTTTTTAAAGACAGAAAGCGCTTCTGCACACTAAACACGCCACGATTTAACTCCAATTCTCATTTCTCGAAACCCCTCCGTCCGAAATCTCTCCCCTAAAAACTGCCCCACCCACATGAGTCGTGGAAATATTATCATTAGCGAGCTGCTGCATCCTCATTTGTTCCCCCGCATTGATGCGTGATAGCAGCAGCACTCGCCGCAGGCTCTTCAAGTCGAACACAGAATTCTGCGCGCGTGTACAGCACACGCAGGCGCAACCACAACCGCACACGACTTCCCCTGCACTTCGCGGATGAAGCTTACGATGCCGACGCGCGCAAGCATTGCATATTTTTATTTTGTTTTCCTTGATGCACGCCATACCTCGCGGATCGCTGAATATTTGTAACCCGGCATGATTCCGAAACAATGACTTTCAGGGACAACCGACCAAACAAGCCCTCCCAAATGTTTTTGGGAGGACTCTTACTCTCACCACTCGCAACCAACTGGTGATGCACCCTCTAATTAGAACGCCCGGCTTCCTCCCACCCCCCTTATCCTCCACATCCCTACACGTCCACCCACCCACTAATTAGGGATGACCGTTAAAAATCCTCCACACACACACACACGTTCAGGCTCGCGCGCGCGCGCGGTCGCTCGACGGTGGCGAACACCGTTGTTGATTGCGGTGTAGTGGGTGCAGGTGCGAGAGAGGGATGTTTAAAGGGGCGGCAGAGAAGGAAGTGGAGGAGGAAGGAAAATGATAAGGGCGGGCGGCAGGGAAGAGGGGAGGACGTGAGGGGGAGGAGGGGAGAGAGAGAATGGAGGGACGTGAATGCGTGGGAGTTTTGTGGAGATCGAGTGGGTTGAGTTAGGGGGGGGTTGGGGCGGTGAGGGAAGGAAAGGACCGCTTTCCGCGGCGGAGGGAAATGAGTCGATATGAGGCGCTGTCCTGGATGGGAGTCTGCCGCCGGGGAGGAGAGATGGGGAAAGGGAGATGGAGAATGAGAGGACTCCAGGGAAGCCACGAGGCTGGAGGAGGAAAAGGGTTGAGGGGGACGACGGGGGGAGTGGTGGTCGGAATGGGAGACGGGGATTTCGGGTGAGCATGACGGTGGGAGGAAGGGAAGGGTAGTCGAGTGGGAGGATGATCCATTCCAGTTCCCGTGGAATGCTTCGGCGGAAAGGGGGACGCTGAAAAGGCGCCGAACGCTGTCAGCAACGCCCCCGCCCCGCGATAGACAGGGCACCGACGTGCGTGTGTTCTGCGGGAATGTTTGGGAGATGAGCGAGCGGAAGGATTGATTGTGGCGGGAGCGAGAGATAAAGGACGGGTGACTGGGAGCGAGGGAGCGAGGGGGGGAGGGAGGAAGGGGGGTGGGTATACAGTGGTTTGGAGGTAGTGGCGTCTGGGAAACGCGCGGGGACGACATCGTGAGAGTGTATGGCATTGTTTGACGTAACCATTCGGACCGCCAAGTATTTCCGGATCCTCTAATATTTTCCCTTCTCACTATCGACTGTATAATTTCTTTCCGGGACCTGAAGCAAGCGGAGTTAAACGGACTTTCGCGCAGCTATTTTATATCCTGACTATTGACTAAAAAAATAAAGGAGCGGGGAACAAGAGTGGTTCCGGAGAACTCGGAAACAACCTCGAACGACGATTGAGCCAATACCCAGTGCCGATATCCTCTCTTTTCTCTCTCTCTCTCCACCCTCAATACCCGGCTCTCTTATTTCGGGATACTGAGCGTGGAAGTGGAACAGTTTCCACCGTCGCGAGCAATTACGGTCCTTAATGGATTCGACCGACAGTCTTTAAGCGGAGATGGACCCTCAAGCTTCGTTCCGCATGCCTAGATGTGTAATGAAATGACAGATAACACCCTCTTTCGTTTGAAATAATTAATTTTAACAAGTATTATTCTTTGAGTTAGACTAACATTCCGTAGTGGATTTCTTTTTTAGGTTCCGTTCACAGGCTGCAATTAGCACTCAATCCGTAGATGTAGACGTTAATTACAGACGATTCAAAATGTAAATCATGGAGAATATTAATCCACGGGAGGAGAATACCAATATATTTTACTGGAGACAAAAACTTCAGTATTTCCACAAAAGATTTCAAAGACAAAATTTTGCGCAGAAATATAGTACAACATGGTTTCAGCGTGAATCATTATGAACTGGGGCGTTCTTTTGTGATCGTTGTTCACCATGGAGACAATGAAAAAGATTTGTGAAATCCAAACAATGATTTTCACTTATACGAACGGATGTTGTCCCGTTCGACATCATAAAGGTAGAGTCATACAATGCATAGACTAATTACACTATGAAAAACTGGGGAGGGGTTACAATTTGGCTTATTTACCAATCCCACCGCTTATCTTGCATTTCTTTTGAGTGCTTATACTTGGACCACCTTTTGCCTGCACTGCACTCACCGTTTTGACGCCCGGGGTTTGAAGGGGATGGAGAATAATGGAGAGTGGGAGGGGGGGATCGTTCGTTAACCGGGAAGGCGTTGTCTGATGGAGTGCTGTAGTATCACAAGGGATTTTAAGGGGCTCTATCTTCTTTCGTTCTTTTCGAAAAGTAGGATTTTTGGTGTAATGTTGCTTCAATTGTTGTTAAAACATATATGGTTTTAAGTAACACAGAGTTCTGTTTCTTCTTCTTTTGATAAATTTTGTGTTCGTTAAATCTGATTTCCTCTTTTGTTAACTACTCTCTCCCTAGATTTTCCCGCAAACCTCATTCCTTGGTTAGACTTTCATTATATTATTGTTCTCTTTATTCACTTTGAGCATGTGGGTTTGTTTAATATAATCTCTAATTTATATACATATATATATATATATATATATATATATATATATATATATATATATATATATATACATCGAAACACATAAAAAGAACACTCACACGTTATTTATTGATAATTTCGACGGAACTCCGCTCCGTCTTCATCGGAAGATAGAGAAGTAATATAAAGCATTACTTCTCCATCTTTCGATGAAGACGGAGCGGAGTTCCGTCGAAATTATCAAGAAATAACGTGTGAGTGTTCTTTTTATGTGTTTCTATACTGTTTGTTGCTGCCCAATTTATTATTCGGCACTTACGTGTTACGTCGACGAAATCATATATATATATATATATATATATATATACATACACACACACACACATATATATATATATATATATATATATTCCCTTTTATTTTCGATGTGCAAACCTGTGTATAATGAATTTGTGTCAGTCTATATGTATTTATGTGTATATATGCATGTAATAATAAATTTTATGTCTAATATAATATGTATACTACGACGGTTTAAATGAAAGAAGGGACTATTAGGTCTCCATTTTGCCCAAATAAAGACCTCTATCTATCTATCTATCTTGTCAATACTTCTCCCTCATCTTGCATCGTGCGAAAACCTGCCATCAGGGCATTTCGCAGTAAGTGGTATGGTACTATCCGTATACATGCAAAAGTTCATTCGTAAAGTTCATTCAAAAGTTCATTCGTATTCATAAAGTTCATTCGTGCTTTTGGATATATATTAGCTCCCTTACAAGTACACTCACACGCATCAATACGTACATGCCTATGAACACCATTTAATTTGACACTAAATAATTTAATATTGGCCTTTTGGTAAATTAATTCGGGTGCTTGTACTAAAATTTTTAATGAATGGTCATCTTGCGATGGAAGAACGGAGACGGCATAGGACTTCAACTGACAGGCCTTAATAAAAGCCGTGAGGATTATGACCCAGGCTCACTCTTAATGATATATTTGCGCATACGAGTTTTATCTTTAATACCGATCAGCTGAGAATAACATAAACAGCATAGCATATTTATCAATAGCATTACTATTTTTTATATACTATATAAATTTCATCGTTAATTATAATTGGAATATTTTGTTTGTCCTATCTCGCAATATTGTGCTGTAACTTGGGAGTTAAAGGAAAATATTTTTACCTTAATTCATTCTGGAATAAATATCTAATTAAAGAATTCACCCGATAGGTGATTTGTCTGTACCTTCGAGTTTTATTTAGCGTTTTAGTTTGCGATTGTACCTTGGAGCTTGAAATCTAAAAAAACGCATTCTGTGGCAAATTATTATTAAATGTCGAAATGCACACGATGAATTACTGTCTGTAATGACGCAAAAATTTTTCAAAATATTTGACAGAGAAACGCAAGCCTTAAATAATCTAGGATTCATACGACGGTCAATTTGAAGGGGTAAGGAAGAAATGGCAAAGAGCCCTGCTTTCCTTTAGTCAGGACTCATTTGGAATGGACGCATTGTCCGGACTCATAGTCGTTGCATTAGTCAGGACTCATTTGGACGTATGTATCTAGGAGTCATATGAGAAAAACTATAAAGAGGAATTAGAAAAGGTTTAATGAAAATCCGCACGAAATGTTAAAAAATGCTACGAGAAGAGAGTAAGTATGACGGGTATGGTATGTTGAACAAATTTAGGTCGTGAGCCCCTTCATTCACGAAGAAACCAGGTATATATTTTGACTAATTGAAAGTTTCAGGAGAGTGGCGTATTTTTCCGACCCGGAGAGAGTTATAATGGTCCCAAATTGTATAAATAGATTCAAACAAAGAGATAAAATAAGAGGGATAGTTACCTTCAACGACGTATTCAAGCTCTCATACTACACTTCATCCTAAGGTAGTAATAACAAAATAGAATTAGAACCCAAATTTATTTATTCAAAGGTCAACATTTAATGATATAGTCAAAAATACGAATTATTTCATGGCAATTGAACTAGTAGGCATTCACGCGGGTACCTGGGTATATTTGCTGTAGTATGATTAAAAGAAAATTGCTCGACACCGATCAAGTAGTGGACAGATAAGGACACAATGAGTTGTGTCGTAGGATAGACTGGTAACGTAGGAGTGGGAGACAATCATGAATGAATGGATGGCGGGGAAGATGGTAAAGGAACGATGACCAGAGTTGATGAAATGAGTGCAGAGGTAGAAGGAGGCGGATTGTCTGGGTGGCGACCTAACGGGGCACAGCTAGATGGTTTTGAGAGTGAATTAAGGGTTTTTGCACTTTAAACGGAAATAAATCTTTCTATTTCAGGTTAAATATGTCCCCTCATTTTTCGGGAAAATCCCTCCCTCGGGATAGACACTCGGGATAGTTGCTAATGTTCTGTTCGAAGACGAGCGGAATAAAATATTCTATGTTGAGCAAATACACCTTTTCAAATTTATATCTGAAATGATTAGTGTTCATACATGGTTGGTGCATCAACAATCCCGATAAAACACCCGGCTTCCTGGTACTACGAAAATTTAAATATAGATCTGACGGCTCCTAGTTTAAAAAAAAACTACTTATAAAAGCAGTCCTGGATATTTTAATACGTTAAGTCCAGGATGAGATATTTGCTGAGATATCCTGTTAGGCGGCCCTTTTAAAAATATTTAATAATTTGATGACAATATTTTTTCTTGATAATAATATTTCCATCGCGGCCATAAAAATTGGAAGGGAGGAAAAGATGATACTGAAGAGCTACCAACGGAGTTACAGCCCCCGAGGGGGCTTTAGAAATTATGTCAGGTTTTTCTTTTGAAAATCAAGGGGATGGCAGGCATAAATTTTATGAAAATAGCAGCAATGATCATAGTTTATGGTTTCTGTAAAATAGCGAAAATTTCCGGCTTTTTAACCCAAATTCCTTACATTGATTTTGAATTCCTAAGCAACTGACATGTTGTTATTACAGCCATTAAAAAGTAACCATAGCTTTTTGGGACTATATGAGATACTTGGTGTTCAATTCAAAGATATGTACGCGATGAAATGAAATTGGGTTCAGGAAAGTACATTAGTTGGAAATTTTTGTAAGGAAACAGAGATTATTGTTTTTATAGCGATAGCTGATAGAACGTCATGCCAAATAATTCGCTCTCGCCCATCAATAAAATCATTATGAAAAATGTATCAAGTACTTCCAGATACATCGAATCCTTGCAAAATAATGCCAAGCAGTATTTACAGTGAAACATCTCATTTACGTAAAAAAGTGTAATAGATGAACATTTCCTTAAGTGAAAGGTATCCTTAAGTTTAATGTAAAAACAATACGTTTCTGGGGTAGTTAAGTTTAAATGATGAATTTTTTTCACTATTAAAGACTAATATATGCAATGAATTGTATTTAATGTATTTGAGGAAATCATTAATGAATTTATTGCATGTAAATTAAACAGTATATGAAGTTAAAAAAATGGTACAAGTACTTACATAATTTGGTTTCAATTATTATTTACAAAAACAAGCCTTACGGCAGAAAGTATAAATATTATTCATATGCCTAATACACATTTAAAAAAATAATTGATTTTTGTTTGCTTATTTCCTTTAGTTACGAAGTCCATTTCGAAATTTAACTTAATCAATTGATAAACTACCTCACCACACATAATTACTACCTCTCTAAATGCGGAAAATACTGTCTCGAAGTCATAGGTGTTATTAAGCCAGGGGTATTGTAAACAGAGTTTTATGTATTGAATAATATAGCAAGTTGAAGACCATTCATTTTACAATAACTCCATGATGGACAGGGAAATAGACATTGTGCTTTCCACGTGCTTTCAAAATTACGGAAACACCAGCACTCGTATTTGGTAATTAAACACTGGGGGGGGGAATCTTCTGACAAATCACCGGTCGTGCCGAATATCATTCACAAACTTTAATTATAAACTTCATCAATAAATGAAAACGGACCCAACGGCGAGGCAAAGTTTACAGTAAAATCTATCACCACTAACGATGCGTGAAATGCACGGCGTTCGGAATGAACTCTCGCAGTGGAAATCACTGAGGAAGACCACGGAAACAAGAGTCGGAACGCCATTCTCCAAATTGGACAACCACAACAGATCGAGGAGGAAGGGAGAGGGTCCTCCTCCCACTTTGCTTTCCTTTT
The DNA here is from genome assembly GCF_022747635.1 of Hetaerina americana. NCBI lineage: Eukaryota > Metazoa > Arthropoda > Insecta > Odonata > Calopterygidae > Hetaerina > Hetaerina americana. Next base: position 74,402,518 of record NW_027286874.1, read on the forward strand.
CGCCACCTTTGCAGGTCGATACCTGCAGAATCAACTAACGTGGACGAGTGGAGAGCAGGAATGAGGATATTTACCCAAAACCAGAGACTTTGAACGCCGCGGTCAGTGGAAACGTCCGTGGTTAACTAACCACACGAAATCAAGAGCACCGGTGGAGGGACCGGGAACACTTCGACGGGAGGAGAAGAGGGCGGGGGAGGATTGCCATTCGTTCCGAGCGCATTTCGGCTGAACGAAGCTAATGCTCTCAAAACGTTCGGCAAGTGGCGCCGATACAATCGTGCGGACTGTGGGAGGTTAAGCGTGTTGGCGAAGAGAGAGAGAGAGAGAGAGCTAGCAAGCTAGTTGATGCTGCGAGAGGTAGTCGGACGGGGGAGAGAACCAACAAGTGGGGGAGAGGGGGGGGTTGGAGTGGGAGGGAAGAGGGTGAAGTTGGGGGGTTATAGTACGGGGACTTGAAGTGAGGAATGGGAAGGAAAGAGAGGGACGGGATTGGGGCATGGAGGAGATGGACGCTCCTATCCAGTGGCGGAATCAAAAATTCGGGAACAAAGGGGGGGGGGAGGTTGGCGGGAGAGACATAGGGGCCATGACTACCGCACCCTTTTCGAATATTTTGAGATATAGCAATTTTTAAAATAATATTACACATCTACCCGTCGTAAGTGATGGAATAATGTTTGATCCCCGAGCATAAAATTATGCAATGAAGTTTAAATTAGGGTCTTTGCAGCGGGATTATACTTTACGCAGTGTTTCACACTTAAGCACGAATATCTGAGTTCTTTGCAAAATGAAGCTTATTAAAACTATTTTTGTCAATATGTTAAAATGATATCTTAATTTTTTTTAGTTTTTTTATGGGAGACGACCGACAGCTAAGGTCATTTGCGCCTTTATGGATCGATGGGAAAGGAAGGGTGGAGATAATCCCGGCGTCGGCATTAGCCTACTCTTGTTGAAAGGAGTCCGCAGTTTAAATTCCCATCTGACGGACGTCGTACTCACTCAAAGTGCTCTCCACAAAGCACCTCAAGTAGAGATTGGGATACCACTGAAAAATATTTATTGTCTCCATGATTTGAACCCGGACTCTCTCGGTGGGAAGCCTGTACGTTAGTCACCGCACCATCCTCATCCCCATTATCTCTTAAAAATTTTTCTATTTCCAGCTACTGTCCCAGCATAAGTGGAATGGGAGGCTATGGAGAAAGATATAGAGGGAGTGTGATTGAGTGGATCAGAGGGGTTGGGGTTCCGCGCGGGCTTGGAGGAATCTCAGGGGTTTGGGTGTGGGAATCCACACGTGGGAATCCGCGTCCGTTCGAGTTTGTGCCTGCGTGCGTGTTTGTATACGTGGATTAGGGTGGGCGAGGGTGTATTCCGGGTGGAGTCGTCGCGATTGAGTGGGAGGGTAAGGGAGAGTAAAGGTGGACGTGGTAGTAATCATCCGATCCGGATGGAGATTGCACGGGGACTTCAGCGTATTCATAACGAGTTCTTCCCCATTCAACCAGGCTTTCTCCGGTTTTCCTCCTTTCGTTACGCCGTTCTCTAATGATGGTCACCGTAAGATTAGGAGCTGGTATTGGGGGAGAAACGTGATTGTTATTTCTTCATTTTTTTTTCTTCCTGTCTCGATATTTTTCTTTTTTCACCGATATATTTTTATATATGCGTACGTTTATATTTTTTCTCTTGGGAACTCGAAAGATGAGACCATTGACTTTTTCGATTAATCTCGGAGGAGGAAACAAATTCTTTGGGAGAATATCTATCATAACAATATTTTGTGCAAAAAATCAAAAGGTAATTACGGTTGAAGTGACTAATAATTTAGAGAAAATTTAACTTTCAACTGGGAGTTCGAATAATTTTTATATTCAAAAGTAATTAGAAAGAAAAATGAGCCGAGAAAACATTATTCTTACGGCTAAGAATGAATACATGAATTCATATCAACATTTCTTTATGTTGAAGAAATTCTAAAATCAACATCGTTATCACTGTGCACCCCCAGCTACACCAGAGATATTGGACACCCGAGTGGTGAAACTCTAACAGCACCTACCAAACCGACCAACGGGTTGATTACTGTGTTATATATATATGTATATATATATATATATATATATATATATATATATATATATATATATATAATACACAGTAACACACGATATAGAAACACAAAAAAAGAAGAACACTCCCACGTTATTTCTTGATATTTCGACGGAAACACTCCGTCTTCATCTGAAGATATAGAAGTAAGGAGACTACTCATTACTTCTATTTCTTCAGATGAGGATGGAGTGTCTCCGTGGAAATATCAAGAAATAACGTGTGATTGTTCTTCTTTTTTTGTGTTTCTATATCGTATGTTACTGTGTATTGTACTATTCGGCACTTCCGTGTTACGTCTACGAAAGCATATATATACATATACATGTACAGGTGTATGCGGGTCGCGGTAGTCCAAGAGGTAGAGCGTTGAACTACTGACCAGAGGGTCCCGGGTTCGATTTCCGGGCAAGTCTCTGGGTAACTCTACCCAATCTATGTAACAGATCTTCCTGGGAAACCATAACCGGCCTTCGACCGAGCTTAGTATTAGGTGAACTCTACTATCACCTACCAAACCGAACTTCGGGTTTCGGGTTTATATATATACATATATATTTATATATATACATATATATTTATATATATAGATATATATATATATATATATATATATATATATATATATATATATATAATATATAGTATTTAGTGTTAAAATGCAAAAATTTCAGAGGGTAAAAATTACGAGTATTTGACTTTGACCGGAATCCGAACCCGGATTTCTGGCCTAGAGTTTTGGTCAGTTAAGCTATCGAGGCGTTTTCTTACACCAGGAAATTCGGGTTCCAATCCCGGTCAAGGTGAATGCTTTTTATACTCTTAAATTGTTTCATCTTAATAAATTTTAGCGGATGACTCCGTCAAAAGTTACTTTCGCGGTATCTCCCGCAGTTTCTTGGAATTAGTGTTAAGTGGTTAAAGGATTAATAATAAGTGAAAAGGTTACAATACATGAAGAGGAAAAACATGCCTATAAGTATGAAAATAATAACTTGAAAAATTAATATTTAACTTCATGACTAACATCAAAAGACAAAAAATTAATTGAATATTACGCCATAAAATATTTTCCCGTGGTTACCAGGTTAGTATTATACAAAATATTTCAACCTTATTTTTAAACTTCTCTTTTCATTTCAGTTTTCGTCGCAGAAAAAAAGTAATAAAACGAAAGTTTGTACATATACCAGGGATATCTAGATGCAAGTGTACCTGTGACGATAAGTTTCCCTAGATATAACTCTCATACTGACACTAAGAAAGGATTTGATCGAAATTTATGATTTGATACAAAGGAGGAGACCCTGGTCAGGATATATTTATGGCCCTTTCCCCACGATCGTATGTCATGAAGACAAAACTGTGGCTTGATAACGGGACATGGGTTCAAAAATCCTCTCGAAATATTGCCTTGCCCTTTTGACTGCATCGGCTTTGATTACATGTGGAATTATGAAAGAGCCATAAGGAGCAGAAGAAACTAAAAGGTTTAAACATACATAGAGATACATATTTATTGCCTTGGCAACATCCTGTCAGTGAGCGTATCGAAGAACATTCTGCACGATGAGCAATTAGATTATTTTACTCAAATTAAAATACTTGTTTTTTTTTAAACGGGTATAAACCGCTGTGAGAATTATTTTAGAGTTACTCATACTCAATAATTTAGCTCATTTTTTAGCAGCAACGGATTGAAGAAAAGCATGAAATATAAGAGTGAATCTTTATACAATTTACTCAGTGAGCCAAATAAAACTCGCAAAAACATTTTGTAAAATTTCTCCCTCGCGTTAGATAATATTAATATTTACTTTTCTTCTTTTTTCTGCCCTTCCGTCTTGTTTGATATCTTTTTTACTTCAGATAAAAGCAGCTTAAAGAAGATGTACAACTTTTAAGTGAATTAATGGAAAAAAGACTAGCAACAGAATTGGAAAAAATTTGTAACGGATAAATCTGGGTCATCAACGTCGGTGGAAGCATTGTGGAGACAAGAGAACGGAATAGGGTAAGAAACAAGGCAGCCTTAGTAGAAGAAGGATTACTGAAGACAGATAACACCATCTTGGACTACGGGAAACCATCCGTAAAAAATATATATACATGTAGTTTAGTTCCCTATGGCTGTGAGACACGGAAGCCTGCTGCAGCAGGGTAAAGAAGATTAAAATGGATGGAAACGTGGCGCCACCCAAGAATTATGAAGATTAAATGGGCGGATCGTATAACTAATCAATTTTCTTCCTGAATAGTACGTGATTGTAGCCTTGACAAGAACAAAGGAATGGCAGGAGACCGAAATAAGAAGAAAACTACCGGCCACATTCAGAAGTGAAATATTATACCATATATCGTAATGGGAACAGGAACCGGGGTGAACTAAATAGGCCTGGGGTTAAATAAGAAAAATAATATTTTCCAATCACAGCAACATAAGATGCTTTGAGAGAAACAGAGATTATATGTATAAGAGATAATTGCATCAGGAGTATCCGCAACAAACCAATATTAAGATACATTTTTCTGCAATGATGATTATCAAAGACTAATATTATGTATGAAATGAACTCAATTCAATCATTCCTCATTTAAATAAATCACGTTATCACCCTATCTAGAAGAAATACAAAATTTTTATATTATTTCGTTATGTGAAGTCAACCAAAATTCTGCAATATGAAGGATATTTTAAGAGTCGAAGTGCTAGTATTTATATTATAACTACGAGAGAGGTACTCTCGTAGATCTACGAAACGGGACTCATCCGATGCAGCACTAAACTTCTCCCTTATCATCTAAAGCATCCGTAAAGACTTAAATTAGTTTAAAAAAACAAGAAAAATGCATTTGTACATCTTTTTACGACTTTCTATCCTGAAGTAGTTGCACATATTAATGTACGACAAGGAAATAGTGATGATAATGTCCTAAATGAAACGACAAAAGGACATATAAAAAGTATGAATTATGGAAATAAACAGTTTAATGGACTACGATGCTGAATAAAAATATTTTTCTAAAGAGCTTGCAGATTTAACTTGTGACAAAGAAATTATAAATTATTTCAATCTTTTTTGCAATACTTTACCATCAATAATACCATATCTAGCAAACCTAAATACAACAATAACCATCTACCCTAGCATCACAGCTAAATTACACAGTATTTGACGGGACAGTAGATATCAGTCTACTTGCGGAATAACTCGGGCGATAATCAACAAATATCAACCTTAACCAAAATTTGTTGTGCTCCGCGCTAATGCAACGTGAGAGGAATATATCTATCAAATTATATGAGGAAATTATCGAAACGTTATGATCCGGCGTTACGGCGTCAGAGGGTACACGTTTAACAGTTGGGACATTTATGGACCAAAATGATGAAGTATTAACCAACAGAAATGTTATTTTGCAAGAGTGCTCCATAACGATGACCTCAACCGACCTAAAACCGCCCGCAATTCAATAAAAAAAACGAATGGCGTAATCGCAAGATCGTATTTCTATGTTAAATACCTTACAATTCAACGCAATAGCATGTGGTAGGGGGTGTTAGGGCATCAGCTATATATTCACAAATACATGTGAATATATAATTACACATATAAATTGCAATGCAATAATTTAATGCCGGGATATCCTTGACCGGGGTATCCCGGTCTAGGCGAATGATTTTTACACTCTGAAATTATTGCATTGAAATGGATGCAATAGCGGATGACTCCGTTAAAAGTTACTGTTGCGGCTTCTCCCGCAGTTTCTTTGGAATTTTAATCATATACACTAAACCTCGTACACATACACGACGTAAGTATTTTATTTCAAAAAGTAATTTTCCTTGTAGAGAGCGCGTGTACATGCCAATTTATCATTGAAGTTTAATCTTCAATTAAATATACCCGAAAACTTGGATTTGATTTTGTTAGGACTTCGTATAGTGCTAGCGAAGAATCAGTGGTTGATTCTGTCGGCGACGGTGGATATCTCTCTTAACTTATACCGGTGACCGAATATACTAATATGATTTGGTGCCATAATGAACCCCTAGAAAACCTATGGTGTCCCTAGAAAACTCATGTACCTTACTAAAAGTCTCGGTTTTAACTGCTCTCTTCGTGACTTTAAGGGGATCTAACTCAAACCCTCAAGTACACCCGTCATCTTAGATATTTGCCGCACATTCTACATGTGGATTGCCATTTAGAATACTCACCATGGTAACTAAGGCGGAGTGGCAAGTTTCCAACCCTTTTTCTCTTGTTGAAGAACTCTTTAACAAATATATAATTGTCAGTGAAATTTTTTCAATACATATTCCTTGCGTATTTTTTGTACCCATGTGGCCAGAATTTGTACCTTTCCAAGGAAATAGAGTCAATAAGTCCTCATTAGAAAGTATAACTACTCAAGTCTGAAAAATAGACCACTTCACTCCTAGAACGAAAACGTTAATAAACGATTTACTGAAAGAAAAAACCAAATTTGCATTATTTTTAGTATTGACCTATCTCACAGATTTCATGATAATAAGATCTCTCCAAATCAAATGTAGGAACAACAGACTTAAGATAACATTTTTCCCGAGGATACGAGGTAAGAACAATTATAAACGACAGCGCTTGAGACAACATAAATTCTGAAGTAACCCAGAAAGTAGTCATTGCTTTATCTTATCCTTATTTTATTTTTTTGGTAACTATCGACGCATCTCGTTTGCTTAGAGAAGTATTTACCCCGTAGATACATCTACATCAATACCCTGCGAGCCACCAAAAAGGTGTGTCGCACGGGGATAGATACAAGGCCGGATATGTGGAGAATCGATGCATGGCGTTTCCATCACGATAACACGCCGGCTCACACGGCACTGATCATGACAGAGTTTTTCGCCATAACCGGGACTTCCATGATCCTGCAGCCACCCTACTCTCTAGAAGTGGATCCGCCAGACTTTTTTTTGTTTCCAAAGTTAAAATCAACCTTGAAAGGGCGCCGATTCGACTCAATTTCGGACATTAAATCTAATGGTATGGCGGACCTGAAGAGGATCCCTAAGGCGGCTTACCAGGCAGGGTGCGAGAGCTGGAAGAAACATTGGCAAAGGTGTGTCGTCAGCCAAGGCATGTACTTTGAGGGCGACAAGTTCGATTAAGCTGTATCCGTCGAAATAAATAAGTCATAAAATCAATCCTATCTTTTTTTAATCACACCTTGTAGATACCGCGGTCGATGTGGAATATTTCGCATTTTGTAATGAAAGCTAACTTTCAAGCAAAACATATTTTTGTAGATGCATACCTGACGTAGAATGTCTTCTTTCAATACATCGTACCGGTGACTTGCAGGGTACGTACAGGGTAAATGTTGATAGTAACCACAACTGGATTCACTCAATCAGGATACACTTAAAGCGAAAGATACAGAAAATACATATGGAATTCTCAAATTAAATAAGTGAATCTAAAATTCATCAAACAATGAGCTGAAATACAGTTTCCAAACGGAAAGATAGGCGATTAAACAATATATATTAAATTCATACGGAAATAAACATGTGACGTATTTTAGAGTGCGTATGACTTTCATCCCAAGATAGATGAAATTAGGATAAAAATGAGAAAGAATGTAATATAAACTACACTGATTCTATCCTCCAGCAGAGCAATTCACGCCACGAACGAATTTATAATCAATATTTTTAAAATGAGGATAAGGAGGGAACCAACGCTCCTGAGATGTACCCGATAATTTCCCATATTTTCGGGACAAACAATTAAAAATCCCTCCGAAGACTGAGAAGAGGGATACTACCCCTAAAGAACATCTCAATCCCCGGCGTTGCAAGCGATAAATAATCGATGTCTGATCAAAATCCTAAACCTTGAATAATAGATCGATTACAATAACAAACCGCTCAGTTTCCTCCACTCCAATTAAGTAGTATAGGAAAGATGCCTCGGATCTGCTTCGGGCGCTTAGATGGACGTTACTTTATAATAATGGCGTCAAAAATAAAATATGGGGACGCATGTTGAGGGAGACGGAGGGGAATGGAGTGGTTTTTGGGGAGGGGGGAGGAAAGGAAAAGAAGGGAGGGTGAAGGAAATCAGGGGAAGGAGATTCGGGAGGAAGCGAGGAGGGAGGAAAAGATGCGGGAGAGACGTCGAAAGCGGAGAGGGGGAGGGAGGGATGAACTTGAGAGCAAAGAGGGCGAGCGAAGTGGAAGAACCGAAGTGAAGTGGAAACTGAGAGGGGAAGAAGGGGTAGGAGGAAGAGCTAAAAAGAGAAGGGTCGAAGAGTAACGGGTGGGAAGGGCGGTCGTGCGATGGTGAAATATAACAGAGGGAGAAGTTATGTTTGCGGAGGAAATGGGAAAGGGAACGGCTGGAGGGAAAACAGAAAAATGGAAATATCGTCATTGATGGGGGTAGTCGAGGCAAAGAGGTAAAACGGGGTTGTGTTTGGGGGGTGGTTGTAGGGAAAGGAGAAGGGAAAGAGGGAGTGAAAGAGTGAGTGGAGAATACATATTAGACGGTACCGGCAGATTATTCAGCTAATAGCGGCCCATTTTTCCTTTCTGATGTCTGACCAAATCCATCAAGACAGGGACACCCCTCTCACCCACCCCACTTCCTAACCCTGTTACCCCTTCAGGATTGGTAAATAACGTACGATCGATTTGTAAATTTGCGGGTGAAATCTCATTTGGACGATGGAACAATTTTTTTTGTAGATTTCTCTTCTAAATATAGCGAGATATGTTATTTGAGTGCGTACACAAATGAATGTTTGCATCACATAGACTTTTATATGTATTACTCTCCAAGAGATGATAAAGAATTCGTTGTTTTCTTCTCAGAAAAAATGTGTAAGAGTTATAGGAGATATTCAAAGCTCTAAAATTCACGTTTCCAACTTAAAGAGGGAAGTTTTCATTTGATAAAGTGAATGCAGCATCTGAAAATCATGAGTCAAACTTCATTTTTGTACAATACCAGTTGAAGGCCATTGCTTAATGATCTGGGCATGAATTAAATGTGCTATAATAATATAATTTATGCATATTCACTTTGAAGTTTACTTTACAGAAGGTTAAAATACACTTCTGCCACACAAAGAGAACGAATAATATACGACCGCTTACTATGGTTAATAATAACATTGAATTCAATAAGCCTACTTTCCTCGTTTCCTACTTTTTAAAGGGAAGTTTAAAATACCAAAAAAATATTTGAATCACTGATCAAATGTATACATTGAGTGAAAATCTATCGGTTTCATTTAATTAAAATACTCCTTTCAGGAATCACAGGCTTTTAAAATACAGAGGCTTTTCTGGAACACGATACCTCTATTTTACTGGAATACGATACCTTACATAAGCGGAACACCGATTTTAATTAAAACTAAAATATTTTATGTCCATTTACTCCTCTCTTGCTTCTCTACGTTAGGATCAATTTTTACGTCGTCACCCTAATTATGCAATATACTTCGACACGCAGAGGAGACACAGTAATCGGGGTTAAACGAAGTGTTTGGCGTGGGAACACATCAACTGAAACACTTCATCGCCCTGTGTAAACAAAGATCCATGCGCTCCTTATTTCATCTACTTTAATGATATCAAAATATAATCATCCCTAGCTTGAAATCCGTAGTTCAATACCTCAATCATAATTTCTTATTGTAACTGCAGCGGTTACTCATTAGTATCATGCCCGATCATATTTGAATTGATAAATAAACTCAGTGGTCAATTAAAAAAAGTCTTGATCAGCAACCAAATACTCAACGAGTTCAATGTTGACTTGGCCAGAAATCCAATGTATATAGCATAATACTTCAACTTTAATTTGATGAACTTAAATAAATGTTGTTTTTGGGATTATAAAGATAAAATCCCAGAATGAATTATGCAATCTTTCTTTGTGGAAGTCAAACTATCTCTTAAGTTGAGCTTGGAGATAACCAATTTAAACTAATAATGTTGAGGGATTTTATAGATGATTGTGATGGATTAGCTAGATAAAATAAATTACACATTATTCTATAGTATTAGATGAAGATAACTATTATAAGGAGAAATTTGATGATCTGGAGGATATTGAAAAGCCCTTAACTTAATTATGCTCGTAGTGAGAGTAAGTGAATAAATTCCAGTGCCGAGGTGGCATTAATATTACGCATATCGCATTTAGTCAATGCGATATGCGTAATATTAACGTGGAAACAAGGCATGGAATTCTGACTTGAAGAGATGTACATAACATGCAGCAGTGACATGGACCACGAAGAATTTAAAATCTACATAGAAGTCAGATTGAAATATGATTAGAAATAAAAATATTTTAATAGAAGAGTGAAACAATTTTTATCAGTTTTTCGTTAAACGAAAAGGCGAATTTAAACGTTCAAATCTAATGAAACGTGATAGGCCCATTCTAAGAAAGCATTCAACACCCTCCAAACAATAAGAGGAAAAGGGAATAATGGATAGCGATGTAAAAACCGGGAATAAATTCAGATTTTAGATAACTTGAACACGGACAAGATTATAAACAATAAAATGAATGAAAAGGTTAACAGTTGAAGCGGATGAGAAAGGTGATTCATTTTGAATTAATACAATTCTCTAACCAAACATGACTAAAATAAATTTGGTGCTATATCAAGCTGATTTTAATGTCAATATTAGCTTTCCAACTAATAACTCTTTCCGCGAGTGAATTTAGGCGCCATCATCTGTGAAAAATAAATATACCTCCATTATTGGCGAAATTTTCACGCTGATGGTTTGACTATAATTAAACCTAAAAAGAAAGACCAAATATAAAACTTAAATGCGATCTGATGGAATTAGACACGGTGTTAATGAACGAGAGATAAGGAAGGCATAAAATTGAATAAGGTGTTATTTTTTCATAAAAAACGAGTAGCTCCCTTCAGTATTCAATTAAGTAGCTTTTTCATCGCAATTATTGCCTGCTTAAGATTAAATCCCACCAAAAAAATCCCTAATTCAATCTAATAAAAATGAGACTTATTTAGGTTTGGGATGGATAGAATTTATATTAGCTGGAGAAGGAATGTGATATAATTCCAAATTGAAATATTTTGTTTATTTTACTACATACCTCTAATTAATAGGATTTTCGCAGGTTTTTCGCCCCCTTCTCTTCGTGGGTGTTTTTCCTGCGTGGGTTTTTACTAGTTGAGCAATGCCACGCTCTCCCTAACTTTTCCCACAAACCTCATCCTTTGCTCAGACTTTCCTTATTTTATTGTTCTCTATCTTCACTGTCATTTAATTTGAGTATGTGTAGGTGTATTCTTAATTTATATATGTATATATGTATGGGTGTATATGCGTGTAATTATGTATGTATATGTGTTTATGTGTATGTATATGAATGTGTGTGTATGTGTATGTATGTGTATGCATGTATATATATAATAATATATATATATATATATATATATATATATATATATATATATATATATATATATATATATATATATATATATATATTATATATATATATATAATATATATATACATATACATATACAGGTATATATAGATATATACGAGGGTAATCCGGAAAGTAGTACCCGTTCGTGCCGCATGAAGTGCTGACGACGCGAGTAGCCGCTGGACGAGGTCAGATAGCTTCAGTGGCTTGTCTGCCTTCTCTGAGCCAAGTTGCGTGACGCTAGCATTGCCTGTGTTGTTTCTGTGATTGTTTACAATGTTTAAAAAAATTGAGAACGCCGCCAGTTGTGAAGTGAGGGCAGTGATTAAATTCCTCAATGCAAGAAACGTTCGCCCATGTGATATTCATCGCCAATTAAAGGAGGTGTATGGAGACAATGTAATGGACGAGTCGTCTGTTCGGCGGTGGTGTCGCAACTTCAACATGGGGAGGGGGAACACACACGACGATGAGCGTTCGGGGAGACCGTCTGTCATTACAGACCAACTGGTGAGCTCAGTTGACGAATTCGTGAGGAACGATCGGCGCGTCACAATTGATGACATCTGTGAGCATTTTCCCAATGTTTCTCGAACAATTGTTCATGAAATTGTTAAACACCATCTGCATTATGCAAAAATTTGTGCAAGATGGGTCCCTCGCGTATCTCAATGAGCTGGCGGCGAAGGACTATGCAGCAGGAATACAGAAACTTGTCACACGTTATGACAAATGCCTTAATTTGCTTGGAGATTATGTTGAGAAGTAGTTTAAAGTATCCTCTTTCAAATAAAATTTTTTATGTTTGTTAATATTTACTTTTGTGTCTTTATTTCACGAACGGGTACTACTTTCCGGATGACCCTCGTGTATATATATATATATATATATATAGAGAGAGAGAGAGAGAGAGAGAGAGAGATGTATATGTTTTCGTAGACGCAACACGGAAGTGCCGAATAGTACAATACACAATAACACACAATATAGAAACACAAAAAAAGAACACTCACACGTATTTTCTTGATATTTCGACGGAAACAATCCGTCTTCCTCTGAAGATATAGAAGTAATCTTCTATATCTTCTTCTTTACTCTTCTTCTTCTTCTATATCTTCTTCATTACTTCTATATCTTGTATACGACGATGGGTTAAATGGAAGAAGGGACCATTTGGTCTCAATTTTGCCCAAATAAAGACCTCTATCTATCTACCTAATACTGGCGCCAAAGCAGTATAAGCTAATAACTTATCTGCAAAAATCATAATTAATTTTCGTTGAAATCTAGATACGTAAGTACCGTTGCGTATTATGAGTAATAAAGGTTCGAACTGTTCAAAGAATAAAATTAAACTCACGCAAAAATACTTTAAAAAGTCCTCCCTGAAAATCCACGGCCTCTTTGCTTGATTTCATCGATTTTATTTCGTTTCAAGATCCCCTGTTCTGTTTTTAAACAACTTAGCAAGCCTTTCTTTCGGCAATGGCATCTCTTTCCCAGTGTATCCATTCCAAACCGCCGTTCAAAGAATAACACTGTCCGATCGCAGTTCGTTTACAGAGATCAAAAATTGACCTTTTTTTGCGAGGTTATTCCCACGGAGTATTGACACCAAAACTCGTTTTCACCACCTAAAAAAATGGATGCGCATAAAAATAGTACTCATTCGAAGAGAGGACCAGGAAAACGTTCTATAATAATGGATTCGCCTATCATGACAGGGAAAATGAACGGACAACATTTATGTATATGGTGCACTCCAAACGTCTGCACCAAGGGATTCGAACCATCTCTCTTTGTACGCATCGCTTTAGTCATTCATCCCTTTTTCTTTTTGATCCCATCCAGATGCCTATCCGAAAATATGTATTTGACACAGCATGTGTGTACATTTACGATTATGTGAGTATATATATAAATATATAAAAACACAGATGTAGATTTTTAGAATATAGAGACACAAAGAAAGGACACTCACACTTTGTTATTTTACGTTTCGACAGCACGGCTGTCGTCTTCAGATAGAGGCAATTATTCTGAAGACGACAGCCGTGCTGTCGAAACGTAAAATAACAAAGTGTGAGTGTCCTTTCTTTGTGTCTCTATATTCTAAAAATCTACATCTGTGTTTTTATATATTTGTGTGTCGCCGAAGAGCGTTCCATTTCGAAGATATTTTATATATATATATATACACAGACACACATAAATATATACTCACATGCACGCTCATGCATTATATATATATATATATATATATATATATATATATATATATATATATATATATATATATATATATACACAGACACATAAATATATACTCACATGCACGCTCATGCATTATATATATATATATATATATATATATATATATATATATATATATATATATATATATATAATGAATGAGCGTGCATTATATATATATACACACACATTGCCATAAAACCACCATTTTCTTCCCACAATTCAATACCATCGCATCGCCGCCCTCTCTCCTTCTCCATGTCCCCACCTCTCTCTGCCCTCTCAAATCGAATGCTCTTTTCTTAAAGTTATCCCTTTCCTTTCGATAACCACTTACGGACTTGGACTCCCTGCCTCCTCCTTTCCAGAGAGTTGAAGCCCTCCCCCCCTTTCATCCACCCATCCGGGACACACCCTCCCCAACTCCCTTCCTCCCTCATCCCTCGTTCTGCCCCCGGTCCTCCACCCTCACAAACTCCTTCCCCGAACGATCCCCGTCGTTTCCCCGCTAACCCTTCGCCCTCCGCCCTTCACCTTTCCTCTCCCCCTGTGCCCTTTTATTTCACTCAAAGATTCAAGACGTTGCTCGCCTGCCGCGACTTCTCTTCATCCCGACCGCCTGCGCCCCTGTGAGTCGAAAGCAAACGAAGCCCACCTACTTTACCTCTTCCTCCTCTCCCTTTCTCTCTTACGTTTTTTTTTAATTTACCGACTACATTACATCAACGAAATTGGCGGATGAGAAAATTTCGGCCATTATTCCGGTGAGGATTTGGCCGGCGAACACCAATCTCGAAAGGAAAAAATAAAATAAAACAAAAAGTACCCCCCTCCGGTATTGTTTCGAATTTCCCCCACCCCCATCAACGTATTAATAAACTGCGAGCATAGAGGTGCGGTCTTCATTTGGAAATGATTCGTTTCTACATTTATCAGTGTACACAAAAATTAAAAATAAAATCTTCTCTTGGCCTTTGAAGTACACTATGAAACCGTTCTGCACTAACTGTGATTAATGTTTTGCGAAAGTCGGTCTCTAAAAATGAGGTAAAACTGAGGTGATCTCGGTATAAGTAAAACAAGTTTTAATCAGCTATTAAATTTAGTTTCCTCCATTGAACAGGGATAATGATTGGGAGAGGTGGAAGGAAAGCGTCGCACCGTCCGTTGCTAACAGCATGGGGTCACATTTCCACTTGTAACTTTAGTTGTGGTCACCATGAGTTGCATGGTCATGAATCAATAGACCCACCCCTCCTTTCTTTCCAGTTCTCCATTATCTGTCTTGGTATGGTGGATGTCCGGCGTATAAATGATTTTGATTCATTTTTTATCCCCTCCTTTTTCGTGTAACTAAGAGCTATTTTACTGGATGAAATTAACACTTGTTTTGATCTAGGTGTTCCGCTTGCATGTATGTAAATTTTCGTTTTTTCGACTTTTTTTAGTGAATGTTTTCACCCTTTTCCCTTCCTCTCCCTTATTATCCCTTGTCCCTCATCCACCCCACCCCCTCCCCTACTCTTATTTAGAGATGAAGTTGAAATGCAAATGAAGGAAGAAAAATGTGGAAAAAATGAAGACGGCACCTATTAAAAATCAGCGTCATTTTGTAGAGCGCATCTTTTGTTAACACTTTTTGATTTTTAGCAAACTATGCGCCATGAGAAGGAGGGGATCCATGGTCGAATTTTAATTTGGGAGAGGTATTTCTGACCTGAGAAATGTTTAGGAGTGTTGTGGGAGAAGAGGACGAAAGTCAGTAAGAACTGAAGTTTAACTGTTTCAATTATATGTTGAAATCAAACCTGGTCGGTAGTTTTCAACAACTTATTGGAACCAATGAAATAAAAAACGTATCCTGGAAGTCGTCTAGCGGACGAATGGACTGCATGAGGGAAGCGACTTCCTTCTACCAGAAGAAGGGGTAATAAAAGGTCCCTTTGGTAAGGTGGGGTGGGGATGAAAGGGTCCAATCCACCCTTCGATCTGCACACTGGTTATGAGAGGAAAAGAGATACGCGAAGATGTTTTGTGTGCTTCTGGAAAAAAAACTCAAGGGAGCGCAAGGAAATATTTATATAGGAAATTTGCGATTCGCAAATCCAATGAAAGCCGCAAAACAAACGAGTTTATATCGTAGTGAATAGTAAAAAGTGTCAACAAACTGTTCGCGGTGTAAAAATTGGAAATATTACCCAGGTGGCTGAACAAAAAAACAAAAGGAATTATTATAAGAGAAAAATCTGATCTCTTTAATAAATCATCATAGAGGAGAAAAGTTAAGCGTTTCGGTTACTACAAAATTAATGCATTATTATTATTCAGAATGCGATTAAACCATAAGAAAGACTATCCAAATAACCCAATATGATATATTTGGGATATTTTATTCAAAATAACCGAAAAATAATTAGTATTCTTTAAAGATCGGGAAAAAATGTTTGATATAACACTTATAAGATAATTGCAAATCAATTTTTTCAAAGACATTTTCTGGGAAATATCTTCTCAATCAAGGAATTCAAATGAAAAACTGTTACCCGTGGCAATTATAAAAATAATTTCTTCGGTATAACACAGCTGTGTTACTTAAGGAGATAAATATAGGAAAGGGTTGCTTGTTTCGAGAAAAAAATCATTAAGAAAGAATAAAAAGCATCGCACTATGAGTGAAAAAGCTGGGAGGAAACCACAGTAAACACGAAGACTATCGCAATGTAAACTGTCAGATAAACACAAATTGCATAATTTTAATTCTGACATAGTCTAAAGAAAACATACAGAATGAGAAGGCATCCTTTTCCTGCCATACAATTCGTGACCACAACAGTATAGATCATCACGTGTAACAAATTGAGTTACCAGAAAAAAATATATAAAATAATGTAAATAATCAAAACAGATACACGTGACATGCATCAATAAGTTGATCTTACAGGATATTTTCATATTAGAATATATACCCTCTTTATTTCTCCGGTGGTAATTTATCCAGGGAAAATGTCGATGTAAAAAATGCGTCCAATTATATTTTCCAAGAACCGTCTAAAAATTTGCACACTTATCTTTGATTGTTATTCTAGGTTATTCTACTCTTATTAGCTAGAAAAAATTAACATGGTGGCAGTCATACACAGACCTATGATTTTTCGCTGCAAATTACAGATAATATTATTATTAATCCTTTTCGGATTTTCGGCTTTAACGATTACGCCGAGGATGTTCTAGATCATACCAGAGTAGGGGGCAATAAATACAGGGAAGGAACACTGAAAAAAAATCCGACGTCAAGGACTTTCAAATGACGCACTCGCGTTCGCAGGGTCGTATGTCTCCCGTTCACTTATGGAAGATGAATAGAACATTTTAAGCCGCATACCGGGAATCAATTTCGGAAAATGAATAACCTCATATTAAGGTCCTGAGAACAGAAAGAATCATGAAACAACGTAGCTGTTGCACATATTTAATGACCGTGCGCAGTAAAATTTTGGAACGATTTCAAAATGTGCTCGAAATATATGTATCTAAATGAAGATTCATTTTAGCATGATTCCCGATTATACATATTATCTAGAAGCTTACCTAGGCAAGAAGAGAACCTGTTTATTTGATTAAAATACAACTACCAGTAAAGGAAATGACAGAAGCGTCAGAAAAAATAAATAATTCTACGTAAGTCAGCGAGTTGGAAATAGAGAGCATTAATAGTTTCAGTACAGAATTGAAAACAAAATAATAAGCTCAGTCTGTTTTTAGCGTTTGGGTTAAATTGGAGTTAAATATTAACAAACAAAAAAGTTAGCGTTTTATACATTTTCACAGTCCTAACGCTATGCATTTTATTGTTTATTTTATTGAGGAATAACAATTTCATTCCGCTCAAACTACACATGCATACCACCTTACGAAAAAGTCCTGCATTACCTACGATAGTATGTGGAGGTATGATTCGTTTCTCAAGGGCTAATTGGAAAACGCCCAAGAGAAGTGAAAGTGAGAAGCAGTGCTGGGTACAACAACTGATGGTAAGCCATAGAAAATGGAAAATTACAGATGTCAAGGAAATGAACCAAATATCATCTTTCTTTTTAAGTGGTTCTGCATCCACACAACACTTTGCAAATCGCCGAAAGGGCGTGTGGCGGTGAGTATTCAGGCATCTGCCATGCATGAATGAATATCATTTCGTGCTTGAATATGAATATGTCGCAAGCAAATATGAATGAGCAAATATGGATGTCCTGTACAATTCTAAAAGTCTAAAAATCTTGTCTGCTCCCTTTGTTGAATCAACCTAACCTAATTCCTCCAACATACAAGTGAGATATGGAAGTCATCTGCCAAAAGATTATATGGAAATTCATCTCTTTCTCCTAAACGTAGAGAGACCCATTCCCCCAAAAACGCATAACTCGCGGGAAAAAATTTCGAGGAGTATTTACATTTTCATTAATGCTCTGATTTGCATAACAAGCAAGTTTTCGATTCTTCTCTGAGTTATATTTAAAGACAACATGCTGCAAATCGTATTATACGCACTGTTAACGTTCTCTCCTAAGTTAATTTCTTATGTCAT
This sequence comes from Hetaerina americana, assembly GCF_022747635.1. Lineage (NCBI taxonomy): Eukaryota > Metazoa > Arthropoda > Insecta > Odonata > Calopterygidae > Hetaerina > Hetaerina americana. Next base: position 74,420,962 of record NW_027286874.1, read on the forward strand.
TGTTGATACTATACAATTTTCAGGCTGGAGCACACAGTTTCTGCAAGTGTTTTATGTTTCGATTTATGTGAAACTTTGGGGGGTGTAATAGCACTAAAACACGAAAAATGACTAAAAAACAGATATAAGGAAGAGTGCAGCGTAACAAAAATTTGAGAATCCAAGCCAACGAGATGGAAAGGCATACCATGCTATGAACTCAAATAAAACACTAAAAATTAAGTAATAAATAGGTCCAGTTTCAATGATAAAAATCACAACTTCCGCAGATTATTTTATCTATTTCATACATTTTAACTGCGTAGAGTCAATTAAGCCTTTGAACAATAAAGTGTGAATTGAACTACTGGGTGAAATACAAATAATTGCGTAAACCGCAATAATGTCGTAATGCTCAAAAACATTTTTTCGGCCATTTTTATTTAGTTTAGAGGAATAATATCGTTTAATATATTCAAACCAATTTTTATTTTGTCTTATTAGTGTACTTTATAAATTATGCAGACCAATGATATCAATTTACTTACTCGTATGCCACCATAAGAGCCGACACAACTCTTTTCGTACTTGAAAATACTTGCAAATTCTACGGGGAAAAGACGGAAAATGGTGGTGATTACATTTACGACAGTTTATAAAATAATGAAATTACCTCCTAGTCATAATTGAATCCAATGGCAATCAATGCTTAACAATAAATTAACTCTTGAAGCAAAACATTATGTTACGGAAATATTGGGAGTTATAATTTTAAGATGGAAAATTGAGGTATTCACCATAAGAACACAGAAATTGTAGTGAAGCACAAACAATATTTTTCATGTGAACCAATTGACATTCTCGGAACGCAGCACCGTTCAGTAATGAAATAACAATCAATGAATAAGTTTTCAAAACCACTCCAATCAGTCCAAATGTTCGTCTGATAGAGGAGAATAGAACTCACAACTTAATATGTGCCCGCTGTACGGGACGCGGGGCGTGAAATTCACATGGTCACATAAGTGGAGACAGTTCCTTTTCCTCTGACACCTGCGGTTTCCCAGGAGGATTTGGTACCCTAAAAACCAGTGAGTTAGGGTTTCGCCGAAAGTATGCAGAGAAAAAAAAAGGTTTGAAACCGGGCCCTCCAACTAGGAGGCGATGGCTTAACTTTGCCCTTCCCGCGACCTTCGTGGTACGCAGTGCCTCAGGGATATCGTAAAAGCAGGCCAGCGAATAATCGGAGACGACAGGAAGTCGGGGAGGGAAAAGGAATCTGAGGCACTATAAGGATAAAAGAACCTGATGGGTCGGACACACCTTGAGACATGAAGGATTTGTAAGGGACACAATAGACGGGGAGTGGTTTTGGGAAGTGAATAACAAGGAAGACGAAGGAACTAATGTGCCCGTCGAGTAAGGAAGGAGTACGCTTAGAAAGAAAAGCTGGCTAGCAGGGCACACGAGTAGTAGGAAGGGGAGAATTGAGGGCATCAGCCAATCACGGCATTGAATAAATAATTATGTATATAATTACGCTTTAGACACAAGTTTACCTCAATTTTGTTCATTTAGAGGTTCTTAATTTACTTCAGGCAGCTAAATACACTTTTAAATATGATGATATGAGTAAAAAGATGAAAATATTTTCATTTTTTTTTGGCAATTAAAAAATCATTTAATTGTATTTTTCAGGAAAATATCTCATCTTCCTTGCTCAAATCTATCAAAAAAATATTTAAAAAAACTAATTTGACCCCATATTTTTGCGATTAAAATTATGCTAAAATATTATAAAAATCAATAAATCAACTTCGATCTGAATTCAGAAAATTAGGCATGGAGAATTTTCGCGCATTATTCTCTTATTTGGTTTCATTGAATTGCCCAATCGTCCGAGTTAAAAATTAAAATATACATTCATAAAATATATTTGTCAGTGAACTGAGAACAAATGATGTTGGTAAACCGATAACGGCAAAGGAGAATAAAATTAAAACTCAAATGAAAAAAAAAATGCTGAAACACGTGCAATTAGTTGGAAAACGAATGATTTAATGCTGCCATTATGACATTAAACTATATCGTTTAAATTGTAACATGAATTGCAACACATGGCTCATTAAATTTATTATAAAGATACCTAATTGGAAAATTTATTACAGGACATGAAATTGTTGGTAATAACTGATTAAATAATATTCAGGAAAAATCCGCTAAATTCGTCTAAAATGTTTAAGATAAAAAGACGGTTCATTTACGGGAATAAGAATATATACATATTGCATAAGAATTAGCCTGGGAAGCCGCTAAAGATGGGAAGAGAACAAAAGAGACTTCGACAAGGTACAACAGAACACTCGAGTTTGCCTATAACACAAGGGGAATTATTATGGAATGACACCATTTGGCCAGGTTAGACCACAAAGATAACATAAGGGAGATAGACTCCGGTACAGAAACATGTAAATATTCCTTGCTTTCAAGGAAAATCGGCAGTCATAATATTAAATAGTCGAATGCAATACTTTTAAAAGCGAGAACAAAATAAATTTAGTGCATTCTCAGGTGCCTGTGCTTGTCTATATTAGTTGATAGCACATTTTTTGCATATCTATATATATATATATATATATGTTATATATATACACAAATATATATATGTTCATATATATATTTGTATATATATATATATATATATATATATATATATATATATATATATGTAAAAACAGATTTAGATTTTTAGAATATAGAAACACAAAGAAAGGACACTCACAATTTGCTATTTGACGTTTCGACAGCACGGCTGTCGTCTTCTGATTCTGAAGACGACAGCCGTGCTGTCGAAACGTCAAATAGCAAATTGTGAGTGTCCTTTCTTTGTGTTTCTATATTCTAAAAATCTAAATCTGTTTTTACATATTTGTGCGTCGCCGAAGAGCGTTCCATTTCGAAGATATTTTATATATATATATATATGTATATATATGAATATATGAATGTATATATATGAATACATGAATGTATATATATATATATATATATTATATATATTATTTATATATATATATATATATATTATATATATTATTTATATATATATATATATATATATATATATATATATATATATATATATATATATACATTCAAACACGAAATCCCGCCAAACGGCGAATAAATACTCATATATACAGAAACAGATATAAGGAAAAGGGATAGGAACACACATAAAGGACGAACACAATAGAGGTGGTGAAGGCGGAATCGAACGGATCACAAGAGTAAAAATATTTCCTTGACGGGGACTCGAACCTCGGATCTTTCCACTTGCCGGGCGGATGCTCTTAACCACTTGAGCTATGGTTCAATTATATATATATATATATATATATATATATATATATATATATATATATATATATATATATATATGTATACATATATACCCCTGTGTGGGAGTATATATTCATGTTTTTCGTTTATTTTGCATGCACGAGGCCTGTCAAGAAAGTAACCTACGCTTCAGCCTTGCGTGGCTGTGGATAGGACTAGAGCCAACATCTTGGTGTCTATAATCTACACTCAGGACGCATCCTGCTGTGGTAGGTGTCAACTTTGTCATCGCTGTCAGATTCGTTGTCAATGAGGGCGATCCAGAATGTAACTTACTAATAAAGATAAAATATGAACCTAGTGACAAGACAAAGTTTTACTGTATACATTTGAAAGGCACATCCAAAGAAAATTTTTCAACACAATTGCCATTCAATTTGAGGCATTCATCATAACGATACACAAGCTTTTCAATTCTGTCTCACTAGAAATCTGCCGCCTTATATTTTAACCCCTTGTTTACACCTGCGAACAATTCTGCGTCACTGTCAAAGTGCTGTTGTTACAAGCTACGTCTAACGAGAGATCCTTAAATCGCAAATCGGCGATTTTCACGATTTTTTTCGTTGATTTTCACCATCAGTTCATCTGTCACAAGGTTAGGTCGACCTCTTTGGTCCTCGTCGTGAACATTATTGGACGTTTATTAAACTAAATGCACCACTGCCTCACTACGCCTTCACGCATTATCCCGTATCCGTACACTTCAAAAAAGATGACTATGAATTTCAATCTGTTATTTTGGCAGTGGAGATCTAATCACAGATCGCACTTCACGACTCTCGGGATATTCTATTGCAGTGCACGTTTTAAGAGTTTGCAGAGAACAAAGTAGAAGATCCACAGTCTGTACACCACCACAGCAGGATACGTCCTGATTTTACGTTTAGACACCAAGATGGTGGCTCTAGCCCAACCCACTGCCACACTAGGTCGAAACGTAAGTTACTTTCTAGTCAGCACTCTTAGTTGCATTCTATTTTATGGGTGGTATACTAGCACCACCCAACACACGCCTGACGGCGACTTGTGAGGGATCGTTTAGGTGTAGATTTCTCTCGTTCAATCATGTTCAAATTAGAAAAATATGGGTTTATGAGAGGAGCAATAAAAAATAAAAAAGTCGTAGAATAAAGAATAGATACAATGTTTGGTGGTTAACAAGGAACAATAGTTATACTTGAATTGACGCGGAAGAACGACATTTGATCTTGTAAACACTATTAGAAGAATTAGGATAGGAGCCACTAGTTGACCTTAGGCTTAAATAGAGGTTAAATTTACAGCAGAAATTTGAGGCTGGTTACCAATCTGAGGATATTAAGGAAATATTACAGGCCCCCACTTGCTATGGTAGATCAGATCACCTACGTAAAATCACGGAGATTTATCGTAGAACGAATAGATTCAAATTGTCATTTTTTCCTCCAACCATTATAGATCATAATGGGCATGGCAGAAATCGTGTAGGAGATAATTACAATTGGTAGTACACTTACTTGTCAATATCTTGCATGTTCCTTCCTGCATGTTATTATTTTTATTTAATAGACCCATCTTTAAGTACCCACAGTTAAGTAACGTTATCACACACAGCTCTAGAGCATGATTTGAATGTACGTATCCTGTTATTAAATATTGTTGCCCGTAATTACTTTCTTTCGTGTGATTAAGGTTTGCCGAGTGCATGAACAAACTAATAGTTGTGCAGAGGTAACATGATTTGGCACGTGGTTTTGGTTTTATTCTAGTTTACAGGTGGTGACCTGACGCCCCCTGCCACTTGCCTTTGCGGCGGCTTACCGGGTATTGTGTGTGGATAGATATATAGTAGATATAAACTGGTCTAAGGATGACTTCCTCTAAATGGGAATAAATAATCATAGATCTACATTCCATTCTTTTGTTCAGATTTCCCCAAAAAATATTTCTTTCTATTTGTGAAGCCGAGACGGCATTCTACCACATTTTTTTGCAAAGGGATCACTCCTTGAATAATCGAGATCACGTCAAACAATCAACTCGTTTCGCCCGAAACGCCATGTATCTTCTCCCACATAACTTTTACGAGCGTCAATAATGGTTGAAATTAATAGTGATGGATGTTTGTGGAGTAAGAAGCCAACTCACTCAGGGTATCACTCCGGCCTTCCCCAAAAGTATTTTTGCAAACATGTCCTAAACTATTGGACGATCCATTGAAGAATATAGGTTGTAGTGGACATGGAAATTTCTTCCCCACTATTCTCTCTGGGTGTGTCCTGCGGAGAGGGGAGGGAATCGTGGCATCGGAAAGTGGGACGCGTACAACTGACTCAGGAATACGGGCGTAATTAATTTAAATGCCCTTCCGTCCCCGTGCGCTCGCTAATTTACATCGAGTCCGTGAATTAGGAAGGGAAATGCCGGAAAGGGGCATGACGGGGCCGGGGGAAGGTTGGGAGATTGGGAGTGAGAGGGAGGGAAAGTGAGGCGACCTGCGGATGGGAGAGTGAGAGAGAGGGAGGAAGGGGAGAAGGAAGAATGGGAGGGAGGTGGTTTAAGTGCGTGCTCGGGCAGAGTTGACGGGGAGGAGAGGAAGAGAGGTGGCGAGAGCGGAGGACGGCGACGAGGAGGAAGGGAAGGAGGATGGAGGGGCAGTGGTCGGTCGGAAGGATATGGGGAGAGGGGGTTGTAACTGGTGCGAGAGAAGGAAAAAAAATGAGAAAAAAAAAGAAAAGAGAGGATGAAAGTTGGACGAAAGTGGAGGGAGGGGTGGGTCTGCCGGGTGGGAACGGTGGAGGGAGGGAGATGGGAAGAATACTGCTACGGCCTTGCGATATCATGATGTATTGGCTGCGATGCGAATGCGAAATTGCAATGAAAATTTCGTGCGTAACTTCATTTTAAACATCGACCTCCTGGACAAATTTAAAACAAAACCTCTCACCCCCTCTCCTGAGGCGATGAGAATGTATAGATTGGCCTTATCGAGTTATTTCGCTGATTCATTTTCGGAGTTACTTTTATTATTTATATATGACCGATGCAAGTTGCACACTGTAACAACCTACACGCACGGTGAATAAACTTTGTGAGTGTATACATATATATATATACATATATATACACACATCTATATATTTATATATATATATATATTATGTATATATATTCATCATACATGGATATACATACATATATATATATATATATATATATATATATATATATATATATATATATATATATATATAAAAGGAAAAGGTATAGGAACATATCAAAGAATTGGGGCACTTGGCTGCATAAACCTCCCCGCAGATTTCCATGTAAATTACGTTTTGCACCAGTGATCTACTCGATTCCGCCTTCCTTACCTCTCTTGTGTTTGTCTTTTATGTGCTATTATCCTTTTTCTTTATATCTATATCCATGTATGAGTGTATACAGGTATATATATATATATATATATGTGTGTTTGTGTGTGTGTGTATATACATCTCGAAGAAAAATTTAGTAACGTTATCACATGAATATCACGCATAGGAAAGATTAAATAAGCAAGAGACTCACTTGATTTTCTACCGTATTTTGTGAAAAACCAAATGAGTTCTATGTTTATTTAAAATTAAACAACTTCACGGAGGGACTCAGGATACTCTTCATTTGATCACACCAAAATATCAACCGTACGCAGTAGATTGGCGGGGAGGTCGGGGTAGGACTCTTGGGAGAAGATCGGGACCTGCTACGGTCAGAAATCCGTCTAATTGAGAACACGACGTTAACTTCAAAGCCTTGTTAAATGCAATTCAGTCCGTCAGGATTTCGATAGGTCGACGACTCCGTCATATGTAATTCCAAATTGCAATCTCACACTCGAACGGTGCACTAGTCTCCACCAAAGACGCATGAATTGGCATATGAGTAAGAGAAGGAGATGCTGGGTGGAAAGGGTGTGAGGGGAAATGGACACAAAGAGTCCAGTATCCCATTTCTCTCTCGCCTTATGCGGAGGAAGTGAGAGGGGATAGGAAGTGGATCTTTTAGAAGGGGACTTTGGTGAACAGGCGGACGGGGGGGTATGGGGGGAAGGAGGAGAGGAGAAGGGAACCGAGTGGCGATGGGGCATGCTGTGTTTCCGTCACTCACACCCTCGCCCTCTGCTCCTCTTTTGTTCGCCAATCGATTGTTGGAGTGGTGGTGGTGGTGTTTGGGGGTGGGGAAACAGGGGGAGGCGGGAATGGCGAGGAGGTGGTGGGGGAAATACGGCGCTGTTTCCTCCAGCAAAAACGCGTTCGTCATTCATCTTGTTCGGCGAAAATAAAATAGACGAACGACCTCTCGGGTGGGAGAGAGTATGGGACGGCGACTCGCGATTCCCGTCGCTGTTTTGCGTAGGAGGATCCGGAAAAGGGAGCAGGGTTTCGGTGTCGGATGTCGCTAGGGCTGGCTGATCTCTCTCTCTTTTTTTATTTAACCCCGAGGAAATGCCAAAGCGATGCACTTTAGATGTATACCCTACCTATTCCCTCGGGAACGATTTGAATGGGAGCGCGCATGTGACACATCCGTCGTAAGCTATTCCGGAAGTCAAATGGATTGGATATGAATGAGAAGGGACATTTATGCTACGCTAACTCACAAATGAGTCCTTATGGAGGTTCAAGTCAATTAAGGAAATAACATCACTCGATAATTAGCTCCTCCGTTCCACAATTAGCACCAAACAGCGGAATCTCCCGTTGAAATCAACAAGAGCGATGAAATACTGTGTCGTTGGTTATAAAATTTTATGCCTGAGAATAATCCTGGTTGTCTTGATTATAGTTGCATTCAGTTTGATATATCTTTTAAAATGAAAACTTTAAGTGTTCCTTACTTCGTGAATGAGAGAGATGGTCCCTGTTTTCCTTTATTACCAATCGATCTAGAAATTATAAATCGCGTGAAGAAAATTGAACAGTTGAAATTAAATTTTTTAAATGTATTTTTAAGTCCTCCACCGCAAAGTGTCCAAATTACAATGGCATCGTTTAATTTTTATTCGTCGAAATATCTCTTAAATGCAGCGATTGATATTTCACCTTCATTCTCAGGAAATCAATCCTATTCAATTCTTTTTTCCGCAAACCTGTTCGATAATGTGATATCTGTATAATATCTTTGCGCCTGCAATTATTCATATGTTTTATACGAGGTGTGTTCAAACAGTATCCGGCCTGCGTTTTTTTATTATTTTTTGATTTTGAGTATTTTGTGTACTACGAATTTGCTCCAAGAGCTCAAATGATCAACAAAGAATATTACGTTTAAGTACTGAAAAGTTTGATGATGAGTGATGCCGTGAGAAGAAAACGACCGCGTCTCTGGTCAAGCGGTGACTGACGTCTTCACCACGACAACACGCCAGCGTATTCATCGAATCTTGTGCAGCATTTTTTGCAAAACATAAGATTGTACAGCTTCGCCAGTTTCCATACAGTCCCAACATAGCTTCTTGTGACTTTTGGATGCTCCCAAAATGCTCCTGAAAATGGCGCTCAAAGGAAAGCGGTTCGACGACATCGAGACGATTCAGAGAAATGCGACGCGCGAGCTGAAGGCCATTCCAAAATCTGCGTTCGAGGACTGCTTTAAGATGTGGAAGCACCACTGGGAGCGTGTGGTTCAATCGAATGGAGACTACTTCGAAGGATGCCACGGCCCGGATGACGAAAATATTGGCAATCGACTGGAACACATAATTTATCCCAAAGTTATTGAGCAGGTATTTTCTTAAGTCAAATTGCTAAGTCATGGAAATCCAACGAAGAAGGAAATGATGGATAGATCACCATTCACGGGTCAAAATTCAAAAAGAAATAGAGATAGACATGGGCCATAATAGGTCATTTCTACCTATTGTACTTATTCATCAATGAGATGGTATCTCGATCCCTACTTGAGGTGCTTTGTGGAGGGCACTTTGAGGGAGTACGCCGTCCGTCGGATGGGACGTTAAACTGCGGACCCCTTGGCGCCTTTCGTAAAGAGTAGGCTAATGCCGACGCCGGGTTTCTCTCCACCCTTCATCCTTTCCTGTCCATCCACTATGGCGCAAATGACCTTAGCTGTCGGTCGCCTCCCCTCAAAACTACTACTACTATCAATGAGATGATACGCCTTGCGAGCACGCCTCAACGTTCTATGACCCTGACTGTTGGCCAAGTCGAAAAAATTTCACTTACGTTCAACCTTGACCGAATTACTCACTTAATGAGCCAGAGAATCGTCATCCGCAGCCTCTTTAAAAGGCACTCATTATTTATGACTCATCTTGCCAGCTCCGACACAATAAAGCATTGTTCCGTCCAAGACGCCGCTCACTCAAATCCCATCTTTCTTTTTTTTCATTTCCTAGCCTCTTTCAAGAAGGGAGATGGTTGCCCCGGCCACCTTCCCTCGCATACACTGCGGAAGACTTATTTTTTTAAATTTTTTTCACATGTCTTTCCTTAATCTCCACTAAGTTTTAACCATTATTTTTTAGGAAGAGCTGAAAAAAGAAGCCGAACATCCATCTTACTGCGATGGAGCAAGAACCAAGCAAATGTTGTTAATTCCTACTATTTCATTTGTTATCCCAGAAAAAAAATTGTGACTGTTCCTGCACGTGAAATTCTTGGCTGTAGCTTTGTGGCACGAAGGATAGAAATGGATTTTTTTTTATTTTCCTTCCATTTGGGAGGGCGTGTTTACATTCGCAATTGGTGAGGAGTCAACTCTTCTCCGGGAGGGAAGAGAAGCACGGTCTGGTGCACTAGGACCGCCGTCAGTTTTGCGCATACCGGATTTTTCCGCTTCCACGGATACGAGATCGCGCTAGATCTCGTGCGAGACACGAATAAATGGACTTTAATCCTTGGCCATTCCTTTTGCAAACCATTGTAGCGCCATCTAAGTTATTATACTTTGTCCCCTCCGCGTCATTCACTACGCGATGAAACGTAAATCACGACTATCCGGCATCATTATACTTCGGCCCGAATATGGAAAACTGTAGCTATTCGTATCTTTATCCTATGCATATTATATATATATATATATATATATATATATATATATATATATATATATATATATATATATATATATATATATATATATACAATATAGAAACACAAAAAAAGAAGAACACTCACACGTTATTTCTTGATATTTCGACGGAAACAATCCGTCTTCCTCTGAAGATATAGAAGTAATGACTGCTGGAGTTGTTGAGGTGAGGGGTGCGAGAGAAAGGGAAACACTTCCTCCAACCTTCTTCCCAAATGCCCCTCTGTCACCTTCAAACGTCCCGCCAACCTAGCAGATATCCTCAAATCCACCAGGCCTCTCTCAAAATCCCCTCACACCCCCAGAGCCATACCCACTCCATGTCATCGAGCAAGATGCAAAACCTGCCCTATTTTCACCACTCCACCCCACTCCATCCCACCATTTAACTCTCTCCCGCCCTTCCCCTATTCCTCTTGCACTTCCAAGAATGTAGTTTATCTTCTTACCTGCAAACTCTGCCCGTCATTTTACATAGGCCAATGTTCCACACCACTTAACATTAGGATTAATAACCACCGCGCCTCGTGCAATCCCTCCTCCCAGTCCGCGGGTCTCCCCATCCCTAAACATGCTTCCCATCATAATACCCCTTTCAACCTGTGCTACAATGTTTCCGTCCTGGCCTCCCTTCCCACATCCGATAACCCTATACAATTAAAAACACTTGAAATGGCATTCATTTACATCTGTATGGCCTATCAGCATCCGGGCCTCAATGTCGTTCACTGATGGGAGTGGCCTAAAATTGTTACTTTGTGGAAGCCCACCCTCACCCCTCCTTCGCCTCCCGTTCTCCCCTTCTCCTGGCCCCCTTCCCTTTCTCTCGCACCCCTCACCTCAACAACTTCAGCAGTCATTACTTCTATATCTTCAGAGGAAGACGGATTGTTTCCGTCGAAATATCAAGAAATAACGTGTGAGTGTTCTTCTTTTTTTGTGTTTCTATATTGTGTGTTACTGTGTATTGTACTATTCGGCACTTCCGTGTTACGTCTACGAAAGCATATATATATATATATATATATATATATATATATATATATATATATATATCGATATATCGCATGATTAGCGCATGATTCAAGTAGTTCATTCACTTATTCTGGGTATTCTATTCATTCAAAGCAAGCAAGATTTAACTCATAGCAAAAATATCGATTGCGTGATGTCTTACATAGGAATTATAATTCGTCCAATCATATCGCCAGGACAAACAATAAGATACGGGATAAAAAAGATGGACTGCTGAACAAAGAGATTCAAGCCATTATTTTTTTACCGTGCACTATTCGCGACAACGACACCTGATGGAAACACTACGGCAGAAATGGGAAGGCACTAGCGAATATAATTAGGTGTATATCCACGTTACATTCCCTCTCAACTCCGTAGCTGGCGTCCTAACACTCTCCGCCACTTCCCCTTTTGTCAGGTGGCGGGATGTTGCATAGATAAATAAATTTGTATATGCAATTAATTTGCGAATTTTGAATCCTGCATAAGTAAAATGCCAGTTGATAATTAGTTATTACGTTGCATGTGAATCCGCACTTTTTAATTGGTTTCCTTATTTTCTTCCAAGTGTAGTCCGTTGAGTAGTTACTAACCGCATACCATTCTTATGTGTACGACGGATTTTGCATTAATAATGCCCGGTCGTCCCCCTTCCACGCACCCTTTTAGTAGGTCAACGGGGTGCCATGGCTTTGTGGAAGTATTGGATTAGATGTAGTATGGTTGGTCAACTAACACGCCCTGCCACACGTCCTCCTGACGGTTTGCGAGGTAATGTATACATTTGGATGACGGTAGATTTTGGAGTAATCCTAGCAGATACTATGTTCCAAGTATCACAAGAACGTAACTGTGTTTTCCCTAGATTATTTTCTTCTTCATTTATTCGTAGCTTTTACCTACCTTCATGTTGCTATTCCATTGCTAATCAATCATATTATAATCAATTATACCCGTCATATTATACATATATATTATATATTAAATATATATTATAAATATTATATATATATATATATATATATATAATATCTTCGAAATGGAACGCTCTTCGGCGACACACAAATATATAAAAAACACAGATGTAGATTTTTAGAATATAGAGACACAAAGAAAGGACACTCACAATCTCACTCAGAAGTGAGAACCCGCGAGATGGCGCATATCTGGGTGGCCCAATCATTCAAACCGCCCGGGCTGAACCAAGCCCACTGAATGCATCAATTGGCTGCCTACATATCCCCCCCACCCCCTTGTTCATTTCCTATTGGTCCCTTTACCTCTCCTTCCCCCACCTCTCCCCCGCACATCCTCTCCGCTCTTCCCCGAGAACGCCATTCTGAAGACGACAGCCGTGCTGTCGAAACGTAAAATAACAAATTGTGAGTGTCCTTTCTTTGTGTCTCTATATTCTAAAAATCTACATCTGTGTTTTTTATATATTTATATATATATATAAACACATACATATACGCGTCATATATACATTCAGTAATTTAGGTTTTCGAATCCTTTTCCGTCTCATAAAAATTAAATCAAAGATTTAACCACCGGTTTTAATGCTATCACAATATGCAATGAAATATTTGAAGACCGGACAAATGATTGCATTCTCCCCATGTTGAGCACACAGGAGAGCAGAGGTATATTCTTTAAAATGGCAAATGTCATTCATTATGGGTGAATTCTTCTCGGGTCTTCCACCGAGTCGGGAATCGAAACGTCGGCAGCTATGGAGCCATTGACCCGGTGGAAGACCCGGAAAGAATTCAACCAACTAATACGCCGGGAAAGCACCAGATCTTTCATTCGTCATTCATTATGTTCCAATTCCACAATAATACGCTTCAATAGTGACATTTAAATAATGATATATTTGAATTATTGATTACTGAACGGAAATTTATTATTTACTGTATAGAAATGTCCATTATCTTAAAAATTTGACTGAGAAAAAATATTTAATAAGACTGTATTAGGACATATTTAAGAAATGACATTAAATAATACATCGAGACTAAATTATTACTTTTGATTTTGTCTAAAAATAATTATCGTGGAAGCAGCATAAATATTAACTAAATTTCATTTAACTGATGATAAAATAACACAGATGCTAGGCAAATTCAAATTTGATCATGCAAAGATGCTGAATGTTTTCTATCAAGCTGAGATATATGTCTTCAAGGTATACATATTTTCAAAAAATTTTAAAATATTTACAAAAAGTCAATTTAAATCTAGCATTATCCTCCTCCAGTTTTTTTCAATAATGTTAATTAGAAAATGGCAATTCCTTAAGGACGAGATGAATGTAGCTTAAATTATTTTATCTTGATGTGTCCGGATTTCTAAAACAAAAAATTAGTATTTCGTTTTCATATTTTGGTGAAAATCGAAAAAAAGTGTAATTTGATTATAACGGATAATCATTTATAAATTAATGATTAATAAGAAATGATAAGTTATTCAAATTGAACGTGATTCAATGTGCTAAGGAAATGCCCTGTTAGAAAAAAATTACAAGAGATAAGGTACAAAAGTCAAGGAAAACAAAAAATACAACACTATTATCTAACATCTAGCCTTAGGAAAAGGTATATCATTATTGGGTGATTTACAGGGGAAGTGGTTATTGAAATATAGGTAGTTGCATGGAAAATGTAAAACATTTGGCTAATTTCTAATGCTCATTTCACTTTGATTAAGTATCATTTGAAAATCAAACATTAAATCTGAAGCCCCTAGAAAGATGTGAATAAGCTTTAAAGTACATGAGCACTCATTATTAATACTATAAATTCATGTCTGTACCATTTACTCCACAGGGTTAGAATAGCTTCCACTGATTGAGTGAGAAGCGTTTTAAATTTTTTAAATCGTATTCTTTTTGGTGTTTGAGAGTTTAAAATTTACAGCGTGCAATCGTCCGTTTTATCCACTTCTGCGATTTAACACTCATCGAAAATCAATCGTCAATTGAGTGATACGCGCGGTGACGGCGTTATGGATTCGAAAAATATTCGTTCGTTTGTTCGGAAGTTCAAAGAAGGCCAAACGCCGTGTGACAACAAACCCAATTATCAAACCTCGGCTATGAGAGCAGCCGATTTTTCCAGTGAGCAAAAAGGAAACCATTCCACAGAAGCACACTTGGCCGTCATGAAATCATGGTATCGACGCTGTGATAAATGTGAGCGTGTACAGGAAGATTTTTCCTAGAAGTAGCAGACGTTTCAAATTAAATGGCAAAAGTATTTTGCTCTCACAAAAACTGTAAAACATAATTTACTCTTGATTAAAAGAGATAAGTAGAAGAAGCTTAATACTCTCCTCTGTCTGTTGCTGATTGTTGACAATGATTTTAGTTTGTCCAGATATTGACGTCATTTGAATATTTTTCCTCTGGTTTATGCCAAAAAACTATACGAAAAAAAATACGAAACTCGTTTCGTAAGTCAGACCATCACCACACACTGTACTGTGGCTTTTTTTAATATTTTAAATCTCCTCTCCGCTAAACCTTAAAATTTACAAATGCTTCCGATTTTTGTTTGAATAAAAGTCTATTATGAGCACTTCTTACACTTCATGTACTCATATTATTTCAACTTTTGACTCGCCTCTCGTCTATCTTATCGCTACGTGTTAAATAAATGCTCAAATCGATAATTATTTGTCCAGAAACCTCAGATATCAATTGTTCCAAAAAAAAACAATTTTTTACAAATTCCGAGATGCTGAGATACATTAATTCGTGAAGAGAACTATCATGGAATTCATAGGACGCATTCAAATTTTTGGAAAAAATATTTTCCAACATTCCAGTGGACTACTTTTTAAAGATAATCCCATGGAAATCTGCGATTAATGTGAAAAAATAGTTTAAATACCCTTTTGGTGAATAAGTGATGCACGTATTTTTTAAACTTAAAAAAACTCAAGCGTCTTTTTGTTTTTCATTTTACTGCTGGCATTGTTCGAAATTTCATACTCGCATGTTTTCAGCTGGGATATCGTATCTTAATTGAAGGCAACGATTCATGTGGAAATTTCTGAAAAGAAGAATGCTGCTGGATTATTTCGGTAAAAAAATATTTTTTCGAGCCTACCTATGAATGTTTCTTTGAATTCACTACGCGAATTTGAAGTATTCTGCTTTAATATTGACATCAATGCTACCTGAAAGAATTCCAGGACATAATTGATATTTCCCTAAAATTTTCGTCTTTTGTTCAATGATGCAGTTTAAAATAGAAATTTCCAACGCCCGAGTGGTATCAAACAAATAAAACGGCAAACAATCAAGTGGAGAAAATAATTAAGTCCAATATCCCCTTTCACGGAAACATTTTCGTTAAGTCGATCTAGGAGAACTTGCCTTACGTTTCGTTGCCATAAAAAAGTAAAAGGAATTAATTCTGAATATTTACGCGATTATTAATAAACCTTATAGAGACGGGTTTAACTTCGTGGAAGTTTAGCATATCCATCAAATGCAAGACAAGACAAAGAAATTCCAAGAAAAGTGCATTCTCTCCTCTTTCATTTGATGGCAATTCCTTATAGTTAGATATTGAAAATCCACTTCGTTCCTGGCTCACGCTAGGAAACCATTCATCTACATATGAAAGCAATCGTCGCTATATGAAAGCAAAATATGGAGCCTTACATCTGCATATTTTATATCATGGACTAGGTAGGATGCGTTGAATTTCAATATCAGACCCAATCATCACTATTATCACATCAATATATATCAATATTATATATATATATATATATATATATATATATATATATATATATATATATATATATAATATTGAGTTTCATATTTATTTCTATAAAAATAAGTTATAGTTCAGTTAGTCACAATTTAGTTAATTTTCCACAAGATCCGAGATAAGAACCATTAGATATTCGAATATTGAGAACAAGATTTAACCGAATTCCAAAGATACCATATCGTTTTGTTTTATATCCAACATAGATGAGATATGCGTATAATTCATCCCCCTTAAGTACATAAGCAGGAAAGGCAATTATTATTAAATATAAATATACATAAATAAGTGAGATAGGCTGCCGAACGGATAGAATTAAATATTTGTTGTTCCTACGCGCTATTTGCAAATGAACATGGTGGTTACATTCCTCTACTCGCTGCGTAGATTTTCGCGGCGGTGGCTTGAAGAATTCTGCATGTCCGGGTTTTCACCGCGTTGTTGTTTGAAGCCGACAACAGTTTCGCCGAAGTTTCATCCGGCGTCTTCAGGTCGAAGATGAGGGACTCCAGCATACTTGACTGCAAGGCTTTGTGTGGTCCTTGCTCTGCGCCTTTCCAGCTGTTTAAGGCTACTAAGGCGACGGGAATTCAACTGCGTCGTCAGGCGTTTGTTTTCCCCTTTCCCGCTTAAAGGAGCCTTGGCTTCTTCTTCACTGGAAGGCTTTCCTCCGTGTTAAGGGAAGCTATTGGGCGCTTAAAGCGGTCCCATGGCCTTACCTTAATTTCACCGATTTTACGTATTTGGTTAGCATCTGCTTCTGCCGCTTTCTCAAAGAATTTCCCTGAGATTCTAGGCAGAAGGGCGTCCAGGGGTTCCAGCTTTCCGTCCTCGTGCATTTCGGAGACGCGGGCGTAGCGACCGCGTCCCAATATGTCACGAAGAGCAGAGTTCTGCACCACTTGGATATGAGCGAGACTCGTTCGCGACACTCCTGACCATACCGCTGCAGCGTAGGTGATGACTGGCAGCACGCACGCCTGATATAGTCTGCGTTTCGTGGTTATACTCAGGACAGGCGGGCGAATAATCGGCCTTAGTCGATTAAGCGCCGCGTATGCCTTCGCACGGACCCGAAGCGCTTGGGCGTTCCAGAGGAGTTTCCGGTCCATCAGCACTCCAAGGTAAGTAACTTCAGATTCCCATGGTAGGACGACTCCGTTCACCGAGATGTTCACTCCTGGCGGCCCACCATTTCCAGTTTCGAAGATGATTGCCTTCGTCTTTTGTGCGTTAACCACAAAACGCCATCGGCAGTACCATTGAAGGAGCTCTGCCACGGCGTTCTGCAGCCAAGACAGCCGATATGAAGACCTATACGAAGGGGTCTATCAAGTACCGTGTTCATGTGGGAAAGCCTACATCGGGGAAACATGCCGAGCTATGAAAGTTCGGATGAAAGAACACCTCCGGGCTACTACGAACAAACAGTTTCACCTCTCGGCCATCTCCGAGCATAAGTGGAGTGAACCCGGCCATGATATTCTATTCCATGACGCTACAATCATAAGTAAAGAAAGTAGATATTACCCACGCCTAATCAGAGAAGCTATTGAGATAGCCAAAAACCCGGCGAATTTCAATAGAGATGAAGGCTACCATCTCCACAACGCGTGGAAGAGAGTCCTCCGAAAAAGGACCAATCAGAGAGCAGCACCTGGACGGGACCACCTATATAAGGACGGCCAAAATCTGAGTCCCTCATCTTCGACCTGAAGACGCCGAATGAAACTTCGGCGAAACTGTTGTCGGCTTCAAACAACAACGCGGTGAAAACCCGGACATGCAGAATTCTTCATTCCTCTACTCATTTCAAATTGCCCCCCGCCGCGCCCCCTTGAGCCGGGTGGTGGCGGCTGGTATAAATAAATAAGATTAAAGATGTAATTCATTTGTTAATTGTCCGTCCTGCATGAGTGAAATGCTATTTCAGAGTTAGTGACTGTATTGCATGCTAGCCCGCCCTTTTCATTGGAATACCTTATTTGTGCTCTTAGTGAGTCAATCGAGTGGTTACTAACAGAATAACATTTGTAATGTGTGTAACAGATATTTAAGGAATTTGATCCGGTCGACCGCACCCACGTGCTCTTTAAGAAAATCATAGGATAACATATGTTCGTGGAAGTATAGGATTACATGTGGCATTACCACTGACTTAACACCCCCTGCCATACGTCCTCGTAACAGCTTGCGAGGTAGACCATAGATGAATAATCTATTATGCTTTGCAATTATATGAAAGTAGCTATTTTATGACCAAATATTTTTCTTCCCTTCTATCTCTATCTGGCAGGTACAATTCAACAATAATTTCAATAATAATTTCTTTCGAACACCTCGTTAAGTAAAACAACCTGCAGTCGACGATACTATCCGAATATCCCGCGAATGCGGAACGAGGCCTTAAATTACGCACCGCAAAGAAAGTGCCCCACAGGAGGTTTCGTAGGATGGATCTTGCGAAGGAACTTTATCGTAAGCACAAGCTCCAGTTAATTCAATTAATTACTCTGCAATGCGTATATGATCGTTATAACTTGACAAACATCCAATGAGAGTGCTGATGGTGGTGAGCGGTTACTTCATTTCATTCCAGTAATGAATTCCGATGGCTTATGAGATCAAATTGCACTGAGGAACTCTCAGGGAGATATTCCTGGTGAACAAAAATCATCGTTTTTGCTAAAGAACGTGGCAGAAGTGCCAAGAGATTTGCTTGCCTTACAATATAAAGGCCTGTATACCCATGTGTAGTCATCTGATACATGATGTTATCTATCTCCCTTTAACCTACGGAGGTTCTTGTACTTCCAGGCTTTCGGATTTCCGCAAATGGTGAAAAATTCCGTTCATTGAATTTCGCCTATGTTTCCTCCGAAATATTTTTGGCAAGCCTCTATATCTGTCAGATGACCAGTGGGTCAAATTTCTGTGGAATATCAAGTGTAAGATTGCATGATTATAACAGTAAACCACAAAGTGCGGATGGGAGCACTCTTCATGATGTTCCTGAGAAGACATTCTCGAGGGCTCAGCTACCGAGCAACCTTCCTCACGATGCATTGTTGCCGGTTCGGCATCTTCCATCAACGAAAAGGGGGGGAATTAACTTGAAAGTGCGTAACATGTATAAGGCCGGGAAGACGTGGAGGGGTAAGTGAAAGATTTTCTGGTCGGAAAAGAGATCTCTCCTCCCCCTTTTACCACACCCAACCACCTCCGTACGCCTCGCTGTCCCTTACGGGTCGACTCAAAATCCCTCCCTCTCCATAACCTCAATGACCTCCCACGTCCCACACAAATCCCCTCCCGAGACAAAGTATTCCTAACACCTTTGACCTATTAAGCGCCCTTGAAAAGACCTATTCTTCCGGTTTTCCTTCGCTCCGCACACAGTTTTCGATGGGGATCTTCCTTTGGTTCATTTATATATATATATACCTCTATTGTGTTCGTCCTTTATGTGTGTTCCTATCCCTTTTCCTTATATCTGTTTCTATATAAATGAGTATTTATTCGCCGTTTGGCGGGATTTCGTGTTTGAATGTGCATATGTATATATATATATATATATATATATATAGAGAGAGAGAGAGAGAGAGAGAGAGAGAGAGAGAAAATGTATATATATATATATATATACACACACACACACACACACGAGGGTCATCCGGAAAGTAGTACCCGTTCGTGAAATAAAAAGACAAAAGTAAATATTAACAAACATAAAAAATTTTATTTGAAAGAGGATACTTTAAACTACTTCTCAACATAATCTCCAAGCAAATTAAGGCATTTGTCATAACGTGTGACAAGTTTCTGTATTCCTGCTGCATAGTCCTTCGCCGCCAGCTCATTGAGATACGCGAGGGACCCATCTTGCACAAATTTTTGCATAATGCAGATGGTGTTTAACAATTTCATGAACAATTGTTCGAGAAACATTGGGAAAATGCTCACAGATGTCATCAATTGTGACGCGCCGATCGTTCCTCACGAATTCGTCAACTGAGCTCACCAGTTGGTCTGTAATGACAGACGGTCTCCCCGAACGCTCATCGTCGTGTGTGTTCCCCCTCCCCATGTTGAAGTTGCGACACCACCGCCGAACAGACGACTCGTCCATTACATTGTCTCCATACACCTCCTTTAATTGGCGATGAATATCACATGGGCGAACGTTTCTTGCATTGAGGAATTTAATCACTGCCCTCACTTCACAACTGGCGGCGTTCTCAATTTTTTTAAACATTGTAAACAATCACAGAAACAACACAGGCAATGCTAGCGTCACGCAACTTGGCTCAGAGAAGGCAGACAAGCCACTGAAGCTATCTGACCTCGTCCAGCGGCTACTCGCGTCGTCAGCACTTCATGCGGCACGAACGGGTACTACTTTCCGGATGATCCTCGTGTATATATATATATATATATATATATATATATATATATATATATATATATATATATATATATATATATATATATATATATATATATACATTCATACATATATAATTAATAGAGATAAAAAGAAAAGAGTAAGAGCACAAATAAAGACGAACTCAGGAATGGTGGGAAAGGTGGAATCGAGCAGATCACAAGCGCAAGAAGATATATGGGAAATGGACAAAGGGTTGGGAGGGGATATGTAGGCAGCCATTGGATGCATTCAGTGGGCTTGGTTCAGTACGGGGGGTTTTAATGACTGGGACACCCAGATATGCGCCATCTCGCGGGTTCTCACCTATATGCTACTTGTAGATTTGGGAAGGGTTTCAATCACCGATCCGTAGAAGCATGCATCGAAAGATTGGTTTTGGGAGGCGGTGGTTATTCATGTGGAGGGGAAGGGTAGTCGTGGATTCGCCCACATAGAAGGCATGGCAGAAGTTACAGCAGAGGCGATATATAATGTTTTTTGAAGTACAGGTGGCGACCGGTTGGGAGTTGATACTAAGTGAGGGAGGGTCTTAGTAGATGACAACATTTGCAACGTGAGCGGTTGCATGGTGCGGATAGGGGTGAGGGAGAGACGGGGGTGCTCGCAGTTGGTTTGGTTGACTTGAAGATGTCTCGCCAGTTCGACGGGCGTTTGAACGTAACAGAGGGACAATGTGGGAATAAAAGTGATGTGGGCTTACTGTTATTAATAAATGGGAAGACTTCACGGATTATATGTTTAATATTGTGAATTTCGGGAAAGAAAGCGGTGATGAGATTAGGGCATTTTGGGCGGTTTGGTTTGGGGAGAGGGGTATATTGGGTTGACGGTATGAGAATTTTACTGTTCAGTAGTTTTTCAGGGTACCCACATTTTCTGAGAGAGTCATGTACCAGGTCCATGTATTTCTGTTGGTAGGGGGTTGCAGAGATGGAAGACGCGGAGTGAGAGAGAGAAAGGGTTGAAGCCTTTTGTATGTGATGAGTGGCAGCTATTGAAATGAAGATATTGTTGGTCGGTTTAATGTCAAATGAGTTGTAAAACGTATTGTCCTAGAGGTAAATGTCGATATCTAGGAAAGTTTTATTCGAATCAGATATAGAATAAGTGAAATATACCGAGGAGGAGGAGTTGACTTATTCTATTATTTATATATATATATATATATATATATATATATATATGTATATATATATATATATATATATATACATATATATACATATATATCGTATTATATTATATATAAAATTTATGATATATATATATAAATAGAATCAAAATGAATATCACTAATAGAAGTTACCGCGGACTGCAGTGGCATGAGCTCTTTTTCCATCCAGACGTCAACCCCGCTGCACACAATGCCTCAATTCCCCTCCCCCACCTTGTATATTATGCCTTCGCAGAACTGCATCGTAGTTCATTTGTAGCTCTTTTGAAGAAAACCTTAGCCATTTGCCTTTGTTGCTGCAATAACATCTGGTTGTAAATGATTACATATCTCTAGGAACAGTTAGACTATGATGTCTTTCCCCTATTTTAACTTATTTTATAACACTTTTTAATCGAACAGAAGGAAAATGGAAGAAAAGACGTTGTGCTCTAACTTTCATCCGAATAAAGACGTTTATCTATCTATCTACATTCTAGCGTGGCATCCAAGTCCCTCTTCCTGAAGTAGATTAGGCGAGACTCTTGAATCTCCGAGAACACGTTGCCATAGAAACGACTGATGGCCGATTTATTTCACAAAGCGATTCTTCCTCCTCTTCCGTGTCGTGGAGCATCTTTACGGAGGGGGTAGGGAGGAAATCGCCCTATCCTATTGGGCTCCTCCCCTCTCCTTTCCTCTTACCATCCACATGACCCTGCCCACGCCACTCCCCCCCTTCTCTTACATTCACAATCACTCCCACTCATCCTGTCTCTCATTCTTTCTCCAGGCCCATCCAAGATCTATTCCAACCCCCACCCTCTTCTTCTTCCCTTCCTCATGGCTCTTCAATCGAATTTACCAAGCCACCGTGCCGACGCATTAAGGCTGTCCGCCCAGCGGAATGCGCGACGAATGGGGGAAAGGACAGCCGAGAACATATAACGCCGGTGGACGGATGCTTAAAAATCACGGTCCCGTTGAGGAATTGAATCAATTCCCCAATGTGATCTGCTTCCGAGAAAATGATTGCAGAACCAAGCAAGAACTGGGTCGAGTTCGAACGCCACGGTCACTGACGTTACTTAAGTACGTACATGTATTCCCAAACCGCAGAAGCCATAATGTCGAATCTTTAAAACTGTAATTTCCGAGACCAAGGGAAATAAAAGTGATTGCTTCCGCAATGGGTGGGAATATTTATATCGATACGGTATATTTGCAGTAACAAAATGTACATGAATCAGGCGGATAGAGTTTGACTCACGGGAGAATTGTCGATAATTTATGCTGACCGCGAGAGAAAGATCGTGGCAGAAATTTTAAATTTTGGAATTATTTGTTTCAACTGCATGAAAAAGAAAATTTTACCTCATGATTTTAAATCAAGGTGAAATAATTTTTAGCTCATGGTACCCACCGATAAAAATTCGCGGTAAAAGTGCGGAGGTTACGTGTAGCCAGGAGCACTAATTGGGTAGCAGCTTTTTAATTAAGCCGGTGGAATTTCCTATTTCATAGTTACATTTCTACAATCACTATAACTACTTATTGACAGTGCAACCGAACAAAGGTAATCACAACTTTGATAATACGAGCAAATTTTATTAAAAAGTGCGAGCTTTATTTACGTTCCCTGCACAGTGTCAACTTTCCCTGAACACATGCTGATCAACAAAAGGGTATTATTAATCATAATGTTTTGAATACGCGTTTGAGAGATATTACTAGAGCTCAGGAAATATTATTTAAGTAAATAAATAATTCTTCTTGGATCAAGCAGACGCCAACAGAAATTTCTTCTTTCATGTTTTTGACCGATATCCTGTCCTTCAAGGGTAATATTAAAACAAATGTTATTTTAGGATTTTAATCATTCTCAGCCCACTTGAAATTTCGTTTACACATTTCTGTGCCCCAATAATGCCAATCAATGATGACATGTTATTTTCGGTTGTTTTACCGGGAATAGTTAAAGAATAGAAATAATATCCAACCCAAGGTTTCTATTATTTATCCATGGAAAATATTTGTTCGCATGCACACACACATTCATATCTGTGTTCGCTCTTTACATGTGTTCCTATCCCTTTTCCTTATATCTTTTTCCATGTGAATGAGTATTTGTTCGCCGTTTGGCGGGATTTCGTATTTGAATGTGTATAAGGCCAATGTGGCTCGTCTCTTCTTCTGGCTATGCGTGCCACGAAACGCACTGTTCTTATCCTTTATGATGTTGTATGATTCCTTTACTACCTTCCTTTCCTCTTGTGCGTTGTCAATTTCCCCTTTGCTGGGTGAAACAGCTCCCTAGCGCCATCTCTTGGCCAAAGAATCGGGGCACATGGTTGCATAAAGCATCGCAGATCTAATTGTAAATTACATTTCCTGGATAGCTCAAGTGGTTAAGAGCCTCCGCCCGGAAAATAGAAAGATCCGGAGTGCAAGTCCCGGTCTAGGAAATATTTTTACACTGGTGATTTGCCTGATTCCGCCTTCCCCACCTCTACTTTGATCGTCCTTTCTATGTATTCCTATCCCTTTTCCTTATATCTGTTTCTTTGTGAATGAGTATTCGTTCGCCGTTTGGCGGGATTTCGTGTTTGAATGTATATATGTATAGAATACTTTTCGTAAGTCATTCGAAATCTCAATGAGCGAATTTCGTGAACCCTGCAATTGAACACGAATCACGACGATTCTTTACGCAACATTTTTTCACGACGCAGTTTTTTTTACTCTCTTTCCCAAGAAAGCGGAGGGTGAAGCATCTCAATTTCCAGAGTTCTTATTTCGCCAGAATGCCGCCGATCCTTATTACCCTCAATCGGTGGTCGTCAGTCTCGCGACAAAGTTCCTGGTAACGGTGACAACGAGGAGACCAAGATATCGACACCGAGAACCGCCAATGATCAACTCGGCTCACTTCTAGGTCCCTAAAACACGCTTGTGGCATTAATAGACTCAGTAAGCGCATTGAGAGTGCGGGTGAACACCGGCGCTCTCTTCCAAGAAAATCTTTTCAAAACTTGCGGATCCCTGACAGAGGGCTCTCGGCGAAGGGACAAGCCTTGGCTCCGACGTCGAAACTGAATGCTCACCCATCTCTTTTAATCGAGGCGTAGGATGTGGTGGATGTGGCATATTGCTTCCGTCACCGCTGTCACCGGGGGTCTCCTCCCTCGCGCCTACAGTTTCTCTCTCTCTCTCTATTCCCCCCATACGCCGGTCCGATCCCAGGGGTCCTCACCTCGTGAAGGAGGAGGAGAATGGCGAAGAAGAACGAGAAAAACGATGGCGATACCATTTTGTCTCCCTCACTGTGACAGCATAGGGAAACGTTGGGACATAAGTGCTCCTTCCCAAGACAGCCTCGACGCGAACCCCCGAATATCAATCCCGCCCTCCACGGTAAATATTTATTTGGGGTCATTCTCCCTTTTCGAAACAAGACCGAATACACCGATTTCAAAATCTTCTCGCTGCAACACATAATCTCCGCTCGGACGCTTCATGCAATTTGAAATCGTCCATTCACGATATTGGACGTGATTGATTGCTATTAGTGATATTCAGAGTCCACTATAAAAGTAATGCGCATTTTCTGGGAAAAATTAGAATTATTAATCGTACTTGTACAAATGCTTAAAATTCTTCAAAATACTCGTGTCTGCCACGCCCGGAAGGCAACCTGAAACACCTCGACGAGAATGTCTCTAAGGTACGTTTTAACATGCTTTTTGATGTTTTCTACGGCTTCCCAATGATTTTCTTTCAGCTCTCTCATCAGTCGGGGAGACAAAACAAGAGTCCCATGGAGCCAAGTCGGGACTATACGGGGGCTGGGGGAGCACCAGCTGGGGGTGGTGCTCCGGGCCAGAAGTTGGTAACGATGAAATACGTGTGGCTGAGGGCTCCATCGCGCCGTGTTATAAAGTCGAGAAACACACCACATGGGTGCACGTCTTTTCATTGAGACTGCTCGGAGCAAACTGGCAACCGGAGGCGTTGGAAGGGCATACCCCCCCCCCCCCAACATTTTTTGACCGGTTTTACCGCGCTGCCATGGATAGTTGCGTCAGAATAAACTCATGCGCATTACTTTCATAATGACCAAGAATTCATGTTATTTTATGCTATTACTTCTGCGTCCTCTTGTTTGAATTAGGCTCCATCATACCTCAGTGCTTATTTTTTTACATAGTTGTCATGAACGCAGGGAGATGTATCGCACATCATCGCCAAGGGGAAAAGTCTCATGTCTTTGGGCATTCGTTTATTTTCCATTACTAAGGACAAAATTATACCGAAAAGACAGCGAACATTAAATTCTATTTTTTCAAGCTATATTTATTTTTCTGCTTAATTTATTCCACAATCAAACGCTATAGTTTTTTCTTAATTATCCCCAAAGTTATACTGCTTCCCAGGTCAATCCCTTTCGGATTACATCACTTTGCCACTGAGTGTGCTAATAAGAATCCGAAAATATAGGGTTGAAATTTTCTAACAAGGATATTAACTGAAACTTTAGAGAAACGGCTAAAGTGTACATTTTCCCGTAATATACAAATAATTTTTCCTGAGACATATGTTTCAAACTTCTATCATTACCAAGGTGATAGACTCAATATGCCGTTTTTTTCTGATAACAAAAAAGGACTTTATTTTAAATTTGTTGTTTCGGTCGTAAACTTTTGGAATTGGCACACTAAATTTGAAATTAAAGAAGTAACTTGGTAATTCCAAACGAAATTTTATTAAAATACGACCAAGGTTTCGACGCTGTACGTCATCATTAGGTACTGGTAGACAGTAACAGCTGCTACTCATATCAACTAGGGAGTAAATAGAATCAGCATTTCGTATTTAAATATATGTAGATATGTATGTATGTTTGTGTATGCGTGTATTTATGTGTGTATATGTATGTGCATACGTATTTTAGCGCCGGGATATGCATATTTGCGTCTGTGTGTGTGTGTCGATGTATACCCATGCATGCCTACATATACTTAAAGTATTAGAGGTTATATTTAACAAGAATCACATCAATCTTGTTGCATAATGTTTGCTAAAATTGGTGGTGGTACAATGTACATTTCTCTTGAGCCTGACAAGTGTTTACTAGTTCATTACATGTTGAATTGTTTTCTACATGGAGGCTCATGCATGATGCGTGACTTTGCCTGTTCGTTTGCTGTGTAGGCCTGATGTAAATACGCCCTCTGTCACACACATTTCCGAAGGCTTGCTAGGGTGCTATGTTGATGCGATGAGTAATCTGTACCCTGAAAAGTTTACACCTTATACTTGGAACGGGTATAGGGGAGAGAAGAATACAGGGATTGGAGGAAGGGCAGGAAGAAGAAGGAGAGGGAGCTAGAAGGGATATCAATGGAAAAACGCTTTAAATAAGCTGGGTGGAGGATTGACATACTATCGTAAATCGAGATCACGCACTCATTAGGGGGATCAGAATGCTTCAAACTGATTAAGGCTCCGTTTTAAAATGGTGATTTCCCATTTTAAACTTCAAGCAATCATTTTTCTCTCATTATTATAACGTTCAATAATGCCATTTACAGGCGTGTAAGACTTGTAGAAATATTATAGCTGAACAAGAATTTTATGAATTCAACATTGAAAACATTTCATTGAATACCAATGAGCTTCTATAAGCTAATTGAATATCTCCGAGAAATATTCTGTTAGCACCTTCATTTTTGTATAAATTTCTTATCATAATGTTTCATGTTTCTTTTAATTTACGTTAATATAGACGAGGAGCAAAATTTAAAGCACATCATGCATGCTACTCTGGAAGTTTATAACAATTTTCTGTACATTTTCTTTTTATCTAGGAACGCGACAGCCACTTCTACGGCTCAAAGATTTCTTGGAATACCATCGGAAGTATGTCAGCCAGTACAAGCAGGAACAGTTACATTTATGTTTGTTTCAAAAAATGCAATACAGGCACACATTTCGTCAAAAACAGAGCCAAATTGAAATCGAGTAAAGGAAAAGAATTTCCTGTAGACCAGATACGCTATGAATATCGGATTACTTAAGTGATTTCAATGTTAAATTCGGTTTAATATTTAATCTGCAGTTCTAAGTCGTGATAGATATAATAATTTACTAAATAAAATTAGAATTTATTAGAAGAGTACTGGGTAAATTTGATGTAAAAATCAAAGAGAAATGTTATCTTTCGCTGTTTAGGCCTCATATAGAATATGCTGCAAGTGTATGGGTTTCTCGTTAAGTTGGATTGATTGCCGAATTAGATCGCGTGCGGCGTAGGAGCTAGATTTGTAAAACGCTGTTACGATAAACTTAGTAGCGTATCCAAAATATTAGAGGAGCTGGGTTGGGAATCACTGAGGGAGGGAAGGTTGAATTACAGATTTAATCTCTTGCATGAATTGGAAGGCTGTCTCTTTAGCATTGATGTTGAACATGTATTATTAGGCCCATCGTACTACCGTAGGCGAGATCATGTCAATAAAATAAAAGTAACTAAGTGTAGAACAAATGTCATTTTTTCCAAAAACAATAAGGGATCGGAATAGCGTTATCCGAACGCATTAGAAGTAAAAATATTCAGGTCAAAATTAGTCCGGTGTGCATTCACCCCTGCCACACACCCTTGGGTTTGCTGACATGGTACTAAAAAAATAGAATATAATTTAAGAATAAAACAGGTGAAGACAATTTACACAAAAATGGCGCTTTGCTGTCGCAAGGGCCAGCCAGTAAATTCATATTCGAGGAAATACCAGGATAACTGATAATCTTTAAAATTACACACTTTTCAAATGTGTAGAAATTACATACAAGAGTAATCAAGGTAAAAATACCTGTAGTATGATTGTGCAAAAAATAACATTGCAAGACGTTGATTGACCATTTTTACATACTGTTACTTTCAATCGAGTGTAAAATGTCACATTCAATATATTTCACTTCTGGTTCCTAAGCATCGGTAGATACAAGGTGTACTTGTATACTGATCCTTCAATTGGTATCCAGAAATAGGAAGAACCTAAGAAACGAATGGTGAAATTTCAACTCATCTCTGGTCATCGAATGTGAGTTTTTGTAAGATGCACCCCCATCTACTCAATTCTAATATCGGTCGGCATCTTGAGGTCACCATCTTCCTTATATTTGACGTCTGTCAATAGTATTTACTTTTGTCTTACATGGGCTCCCTGCAAATTTTTCTCACGTCGGCTGTCATTCTCATGGCATATAATTGAATCCAATGATGTGTTTTTCCCTTTTCTGAGTTTTCCTCATCTTATGTTCCTCTTATCCCATCTGTCTACGGAATTCTTCGTGAGCTTTCCTATCTGTTCATTTGATCATAATAATTCTCCTATGGAACCACATACCCATTTTATTCTTCCACATTTTTTAAAATCTAACTTCCGATATTTTGCCTAGGCGGAGCATAGAAAATGTCTTAGTTCTCACCAAATGTCTAGGATTGCTCAACTTAATCAGTGCCTTCATCTGATGTCTGAAATTGAAATTATACGTTGCATATTGTTATAGGGGAATGTATTGCTTTCCGATAAGTATCAATCCAAATAAATTCCCCGGCCCGGATTACATACCACTTCGCATCTCATATAGAGATCCTATCCTGCACTTGCTGGTCGTTAATAAGGGTATTGCCTCTTCCGAGTGAAAATTAGGAAACAAAAGAAATGTGGGAAAGTAAAAAATTATGATTAATCAGACGAGTATTAAAAAAACGTGACGAGAAGGCTAGAGGGCGTTGCTATCTTTTTCACTAGTAAGCCTTAATTTAGAATATGCTGCTTGTATTTGAGGCCCTCTTTGGATTGATTGCATAAGAACTTGTGTAGCGTAGAGGAGGTAAAATTTTATAAAACGTTCATATGATACGTAAACGAGTAGTGTATCCAAATTATCTGAGAAACTAAGTTGGGAATTACTCATGGAATAAAGTTGACATTGCAGACCTACTCTCATATCTCAATTGAAAGTAAGTTTATTTAGCGATGATGTTGAAGAAACATTATGAGCCTCAACGTATTACGGTAGAGGAGACGAACAAGTAAATAAAATTAGAGAGATATAAGTGTAGGGTAGGCAGACTTAGGACGCCACTTTTTCCCATGAGCAATAAGGGATCAGAATAGTTGCAAATGACCTTGCTAAGGGAAAATAAGCATTTTAACATTCTTAAGTGGAAGATTACGTCTACATTATCATTATGAAGGATTCCGCGGTCTGCAGATACAAATGATCTTAAGTTCTGACCTGAAGACGCCGACTGCTACCCCGGCGAAAATGTTGTCCCAGATATATGGACCAACGCAGAGTAAATACTACATCTCTACATTATCATTAGTTTAACAAACCTTTACTTTATTGCCATTCCTATTTCTAATAGCTCATCTAGCATCCGCAGAGAAGATTTTCACACTTTGATACGGCTGGCCACGTACCTGTAATTAAAATTATCTGTATTAGTTGAAATATTTCACACATGCATTGATAATTAACAGTTAAAATACTTAAATTATTATATTGTATACCTGGTATGAAACCTCCACCACCACTTCAACACATCCTTATGGTGGCATGCAAGGTATTAATAAGGGCAATTAAATTGTAAGATGTATTGGAATGTATTATCCTTGAAGTGTAAAATAGACGTAGAAACAATTAATTCCCCTGTCGATGTGTTCCAAATTGGTGGTGAAGCAATGAAAACGTTTTTTTGCGCTAATGGTTTGTACTTGGGAGTTGCAAATTCAGTGTAGGCCTAAGGACTTAGCACCAGTACCTAGGGTATAATGGTCTTTCGTTAACGGTATCTTAGTACCAATACCTAGACACATGAGAGCAATAATCCGAAGCAATGTTAGGTAAAGGAATCCTGTATAATTCTTTGGCTTAAAGACGTTAAATGACAAAATACCTCGGGAGATGCCCCAGGCAGTTTCGTGTGCTTAAATAAAATCGCCTGCATCCGATTTTTACACTTTTAAATTCCTGCTTTTTGATGCGTTCATGTTTTAAGATCGCCCAAGTTTTACCTTTGGGATTGGGATTTGATAAAAAAGAGATGCGGTTGAGCTTAAAATATGTGAGCACTCTTGATAATTACAAGATAAATAAGAATGAACTGTACAGTGAACAGGGTTCGTGTAGCCGTCGCTAGAGTGAGAAGTGTTTTCAAATTTTTAAAATGGCGTCGTTAAGTGTACAAGAACGGCGTGAGAATGGCGTGTTCTCCGCTAGCGTGATGTTAAGTCCAAAAGAAAACCATCGCCAACCGAGCGATACATGAGGGGATGGTGTTACGGACGTGAAAAATGTGCAATCATTGGTGCGACAGTTTAAAGGAAGCTTACAGTCATGTGACGACGAACCTAAGAAGTCTTGACTATGGATGGACGGTTTTTTAAGTTTTTAAAAATTGGACCCTTATGCGATCATTCAATCATGTCATCGACGTTATAAAAAAATGATTAGGTCTAAAAGGAAATTATGTTGAGAAGTAACAGAATTTTCAAATTTATGATGCACCTTGTTTTTAACAATAAAAGGATATTGCTAGATCTTGAACGTACTTTTCGTTTTTGACGAAGTCTTTAAAGCCGTTAGGGGTGGTAATTAGGACAAGAAAACTAATTGCCAGCACGTTGGTTTCAGCTTGTTTTTAAACTAAAGCCCACCCTGTCCACACTAGGCCTCAACAAATCCGCACCCAATCCCAAAGGCGATTTTACGCTCAACATTCCTGCCTCGTG
The DNA here is from genome assembly GCF_022747635.1 of Hetaerina americana. Taxonomy (NCBI): domain Eukaryota; kingdom Metazoa; phylum Arthropoda; class Insecta; order Odonata; family Calopterygidae; genus Hetaerina; species Hetaerina americana. Next base: position 74,452,627 of record NW_027286874.1, read on the forward strand.
TCCTGTCTTCTTCCTCGACCACCTTTTGCTCTCTTACAACAACCCTTTTAACCCCTTTGCACGATTTCTAGCTCCAATGCCCACTCTCTCCCGCCCCCCCCCCCCGCTCATCTACACCCTAGGCCCTTCCAGTTGGGGCCTGACCAGCCGACGCCGAAGGGTTGGGGAGGGTGAAGGAAAGCGGGGGGGTTAGAGGAGGCAGGGTGAGAAATAAACCCCTCTTATCCGAATCTGTGACAGGGTCTCTCTTCTTCCCTCTCTTCCTCTCTTCCTCGTCTCACCGATTGAAAAGCGCCGTAATGAATAGGGATTTGGGGGGTTGGTGAGATGCGAGGGAGGAAGGAGAGGGACGGACAAAGGGGGCGTGACCGTGACCTGATGGAGCGTACAAATACCAAGTGGAACGGATCCACAGGGAAAAGAAGACCTGCTCCGTACGGCATACCTAACCGCCCACGAACAGGAAACTAAAAGAGGCGTATCCAACTCTGAGCGTTTTGAACGCCCTGCTCCACCTCAAGGCTCTTTCGAAAATTTGAAAATTAATATGTATAAAATAAAATAAATCCTCTTGCAAGAAAAAAAAATGATGAAACTCGATACGGGAAAGTGGGCAGACCTTATAATAGATGACTCGTTGGAATTTTGATGAAGGCGTTCGGCTCGTCTCACTCCCTCTCTCTGTCATAACCTCCCTCCTCCTCACCAATATGCCATCACTTCAACCCCCCTCCTCCACCCCTTCACTTCGATTTACATTGCTTAAAGGCCTCCGTTCAATACCCATCGACGAAATGGGTAGATATCGAAAATCAGCTTTCAATTTTGTTTCCGTGGACTAAAACTTTTGACGCCGGAAACCTTGGTCGTAGAAAAGGAATTAAATGAGTCTATCGTGATTTTATTACGAATTGCGATCTTTGTTCTAATTCTGCACGACGGATTATAGAGAATCAATAATCAATTGTCTATTCGTGAGCTAAAAATTTCAACATGAGTTACCGGAGTCATCGGGCATAATTAAAATGTGGCTTTGTGGTTTAAAAGTTCATTGCGATTGGCGGTCGATCGTTTAATTCCATACGACATATTTTTCCAAAATGATAAGACACCAACCTTTTCAATTCCACGCTCAAGGCATTAGAACACCGTTGTTTTTAATTTCAACCATAAGTTCACCTTACATTCTGCCCGTTTTAAGACTCTGGACAATCATAACGCTGCTAATTCGAATGCCGATTGCGGTGAAAGAAGGGCTGAAAAACATCCATGATTTACTTATTAAATTTTCCGCAGACCTTTCCCTCCCTATTTTTATGCAATGATGCCAAAGACTGTCTTTTGATAATGACTGGAGGAGAGCTGTGATTTCATTTTTTAAGGCATTTCCAAATACAAAAAGATGGAAAGTGCTCTTCATTTCTACTAAAATATCCGAGATTAGTGGGTGTGTTGGTTATTAGTTCAACCAGCAGCCTAGGGAGAGCAGCACTGAGTTACAAATATAACTTATAACTGGTGGGAGCACGCGAATGATTGGTACGAAGATCCGTTCGTCGGGAGTGGGATCAAGCATTATTTATACGAAGCCACTTTTGCTTAAAATATCCACGCACGTGCACACATACATTAACCAGGAAATTTTTTTCAAATTACTTTTCATTTACTTAAAGTAGATATTAACAGACCTTTACATGTATTGTAGGGCATAAAATCTTTCAAAATTGTCAAAATTCAAAAAACCTACCCTATCATGTCTTTTTAAAAGAAAACCGATCGCCTTGCAGTATATACATGAACTGATAATGTACTTTTACGTAATTCGGAACAGGAAAAGCGAAATATTTTCAGATGAATAGAGAAAAATCAGTGCTCTTCCAATATGTAATCTACCACCCAGTAAGTGGTATAACACCATGATATTATATATTACAATCCATAATGAAGTGATATTATATTATGAGTTGCCTAGGTTAATAAAGTAGTCTGAAGGGCTGGATATTTTTTTTCTTATTGAACAACAAAATTTAATATATGCGTCAATAAAATCGATTAGATTGCTTCCACCATCTACATTTCTCATGATATGGCATCCTTTTTACGGGTATCTATTTTTTATAATTTTTCGTATTTCATTTGCACCACGTTAGATTAGGGTATTATTTGAAAATTTATCCCAGAAAGTTCAGGACAATTCAAATAATTATGCACACGAAAGTAAACCAAAGCTATACCTCTTTGCTACTTAGTATTGCCCTCACAAATCCTTCGTGGTTAAGCATTGGGAGAGATAAAACTTTTTAAGAGCTTACTTCTTCAAGTAACGAAGTTAACCAAGCGGAGTGTAATACAACATAACGAAGCAGTAAACTAGTTCTCCGTTAAGAGGGGGATGAAGGAGGTAGAACGCGTATTTGGAAGAGTAGCGAAAAGAAATCATTAGCGTGGAATATTACAGGAGTAAAATTATCAATCTAAAAATTAAATCAAACCCCTATTATTGCACCAACTGGTAGATGACTCAAATGAATTAGGATTAAATTGAAAAACAAATTGAACCTACGAGGAAAAAAAACGAGGAAGAAATTAAGGGCGGAATAAGAAAGGAGGTTGAGGGATGGGTAAATAGAATGTTGCTTTTTTTTCCTCCTCCCTTCCCTCCTGAGTCTGGAGACTTTCCCGTCGAGGACTGTGAAGCATTTATCATGCTGCCAGCTGCATTAGCGGTAAGAGGAGAAGAGACGGGTCAGGGTGGGGGGGGGAGGGACAAGGGGAGCAGAGTGTCACACTGACTGTTTCTTCATGAAACGTGATGGAGAAGAATAAAAAAATAGAAGTTCGCAGCTCGTCATCGAGGCAAAGAGGCACTTGAGCTTCGAAGTATTTCTTTTTTCCTTTTTTCTCACATTCTAGACTCGTTTAGAACATTCGAGTTGGCGCTGAAAAGGAAAGCTCGCCGAGCCATGAGATTTTTAACAGTTAAGAGAAGACCAGTCCTCTGGGGAAAAATAAATATAAAATCTCAACGAGTTTCATTTTGAAATCCAACACCTGCATAATTGATCACGGCTTGTATATGTACTCCCAAGTTTGCTCTGACTCATTGGCTGAGACCGAATCCAGCTCTATAGGGAGCCTGCTGCATTCAACCAATCCGGAGTGTGCAATTTTATCTCACGGGATCCAAGTTTCCACTTCAAAAGCTCCTCATCAGAACTTCACGTGCTCCTTCACTTGAATCCCCTTTTGATCGATGAGTAAACCCCCTCCCCCTCCCTCCCTTCCAAGTGATTACGTCCGGATTGATCGATCAGATTCCCCGTGAAAAAAATTTTCCTCGAGCTGAAATGATATTTTGCTCGGTGATGATAGACCTCAACTCGTAAATGATTCAGCTCTCTGCGACATGCCTTCGGGTCGTAGGGCTCCTGGTTCCTTCCAAAGCGCTATTTGCCGTCTCTGATAGTCATTGAAGTGAAATTTTTTTCGTTGATAACTTTGACCTTATTATGGAATTTAAATATTATTTAAAAAACTACCCATGGGTATTTGGTTAAAAGCTGGAACTTTTAAAAAAAAGGTAGACCAAGTAGTTCTAATGATACGTCCAATACGTCTATCATTGAATGATAAAATGATCGAAAATTCGTGGTTTCTTTAAAGTATAGTATTAGAGATAGCCATCTATGAACGGACCAAAACGGAAGTACGATGAAGGTTTTTTAACCTTGGGATTAAGGTGTATTGGCAATCTCGATGCTCCTGATGCAATGTGTTTTTTGTGTCATAAAATAAATACTCGCAAGCAGTTCTTTGGCTCCATAAAAACTCCGCTCTCACTTCGATATGATGCACAGAGATTATGAAGGAAAAGGCATGACATTTTCAAAGAAATATCATGGCGTATTAGAAAAATCAAAACTTAAAGTGATTATGGTGGCTAGAACTGAAAATGTAAATGTAACAGAGGCATCTTATCGCGCGAATTATCGTATTGCACTTAATTGGGGGAAACACTCATTAAGCCATGTGCGAAAGACATGAGGTCACTTTTTATTATTAATGGACAAACCTAAGCTCTTTAAGATGGGAGAAAGAAATAGGTAAGAGTTGGTGATGGAGGAGGAGGATTTGTAGAGGAAAAGGGAATGGCAAAGAGTACGAGGAGTCCAGTTGGTGGCGATGAGACTGTTTTCCCCACTTGCCTATCCCCCAGACCCTCCCAGCACGTGGAAACACCCTGGTTTCCCACCTCCCTGATCCCACCTCCCTGATCCCACCTCCTATATTTAACATATATCGGACTCTGTACAGTGAGAGCTTCACTTGGAAATGATGAAGTATATCACAACTAATCGGAAATAAATCTTTATCATGTGGAAAATTGTAAAAGTCTTCGTCTCTATTATTATTGTACAAATCATTGGTGTTGACCAGTATATGAACTCTGATCCCTCGATGTCCGGCCAAGTGCTTTATGCAGTTAAGCTCTCGAGGCGTCCTCTTAAACTCCGAAATTTTAGGGGTTTTAAAGTAACAAGATGTTATGACCAACTACTAATACGTGGACACGTCACAGGTAGTGGTGCATGTTGTTCCACAACCCACGAGGTCAAAGCCAACTTTAAAATCCGTGGGTGTTTGTTTACCTTACTTGGAAAATTCAATGAAACTGCGGGAGGAGCCGCGGCAGTAACTTTCAACGTAGTTATCCGCTAATGCACACTGAAATGCAACAATTTCAAAGTGCAAAAATCATTCGCCTTAATCGGGATACGAACCCGGATCCCTCGATGTTCGGCCAAGTACTTAAGTACCAGTAATGCTACCGAGGTTTCTTATTCCACGGTGACAGCCGCAGTGGCATGCGACATCTCCCGCAAGTCCTTTGAATTTGTCGAAGGCAAAACAAATAAGCAATTGCTCTTGTGGCTATTGACATAAGACTTTCTCACACATTCCTTCCTGGCGGCTGGCAGAGTCAGATACAGACTTGAATAACAACGCCTTTATTTCTGTCCCGCATGCAAACGCTCCGAAAACCTTCCATTCAGCGAGTAGAAATGAGATATCCATTTAAATCATTAACTCAACGCCAGCAGCTATATTCAAAATTCTCGAATCATAATGGTTTTGCAGTTAAGGATTCTATTCATCCGCTGAAGGGTGGGCACGAAAGGGAAAAATGGAAACGTCCTTAGACTTTGAGTTCGCTTCCCAATTTGTCATCTGCCCTCCCTTTCATCCAAATGTGAAACTTCCTTCCCCAGCGCGTTGCCACCTCTTCCTTCCCGTTCCCGTCTTAGATCCACCTCCTGTTCCAACGTTTTACTTCTTCCATTCCTCCCCCACGTCCTTCACCTCACTCCTTCCCCACCCACCAACCCACCTTCCCGCACTCTCCCTCCCTCTCTCACTCTCTGTGCCTCGCTTTCCTCGTGACGGAACATGGATCACATCAACTCCACCTGCCGACACCCAGTCGGTGCCCTTATCCCTTCCTCACCCCACCCTACACCCACCCATATCAACCACTCCCTTTTCTCTCCCTATCTCTCTCACGGGGGCAACAGGTGAGACGATGAAATTGCTTCATCCAGTAATGAACTGAGGGGGAGACGGGCGTTAAGGTTAACAAGATGGAGGAGCCGGGAGGGGGGGTGGGTGGGGGGGAGGGAGAGGGAGTGTGGGACTTGAAGATGGGAGGATGGGATGGGGACACAGTGAATGGGGGCGCATGGAAGAATGGGAGGAAACTGGGTGGCATTTGACTAAATGACTCCAGTTGACTGCGATCCAAGCGACAATCGGATGCCGTTATCAACTGCCATTATGTGCTTTGTTAGCTCATGTTATTTCTTCTTTTTTTTTTGGTCCTCTCAGCGTTTTTTTTCCACTCACTCCCTCTCTCCCTCTCTCTCGCCTCGATTTTTAGCTCGTTGTCGAAAACACTTCCGTTCCAATACATAAATCACGTCGTGCGCGTCCACAAAAATTTCCGAAACTGCTTCGGGAGGCGTTCAATCGTTTCCACTCTCACCAGCGCGATTAATTAAAAGTCGATGATAATGAGTAAACGGAACGAAATAATTTCCTGTTCCGTGACTTAAACCGTTAACAGCTGCGGTGTCGATGTGAATTTATCATCGCGTCGTTAAATCGCTTCGGAGATATGAACTGGAAATTGAAACGCTGCCAGTTTCGTCAAAGTGCTCAAAATTTTGCCGCGGGGAGGGTTTTGGCGCAGAAAAAAAATATTATTCGTCGGAATTAAACAGGGGATTTATTTCACTCTCGTAGTTCGACTGTGAGCTGTAGATTTGTCATGCAAGACAGCTCACCATGGTGAATTCTGAAGATTCTGCACGTTCGCCAGCATTTCATTATTTATTGCGAAGGTTTCGGTTTACGGGGTTTTGATTAGCCATTTCTTCATTTCAATAGGGCGGAGTATTCGTAATAAAACCGCCATAGTTATCTCAGCCACTATTTAGCCATTAAAAATTTTTTTTATCAAGCACAATGGGAAATTTTTAAAAATATTTCTGCGTTTTTTATATCATAGAAATTGGTCGATCAGAATAAGATATTGGACTTGTCAGTATAAGATATTATCGTTTTTTTTAAACGGTCTGTGGATATTCTGATAAATAGGTTCATCTGACGGATGCCTAATAGTTATCATACATATATTTTGCTATAATTTGCTATATTTTGCAATAATTTTTGTAATTTTGTCGAGTTAATATGCCACGCTATAATCCTAATCTGCTCTAAATACGCCTTGGAATTGGAGTGCGCAGAGGTCAAATGCTCATGATTTGTTACCAGCTGGGAGAGATTGAAAACTTCCGTGACGGAAGGATACGGATTCCACCATACTTCAAATCTGTTTCGGCAATCTGCCGACAGCTATCAGAAGTATCATAAATCAATAATATTGAAAATTAATACAAAAAGTATTGGCAGTTGATGAACTTTAAAAATACGAAGAAGCTCGTGGTCTATTCGTTACAGTTTGGCCTCAACAAGTAAGTAGAGTTTAAGTAGCACCCATGGACGTAGACGAATGTAATAAATGTATATGCATACAGGATTTAATCTGTGAAAATTAATTACTGTGCAAAATTATAAAATTTCGTCAAAGTATGCATGGAACAATGAAAGAAGGTAAAGTTATGGAAAGCTAAATTTTAAAATTTTTACATAACAGCATGAAAGACACGCTATGTATTCAAAATTTAGTGGGCATATAATGTTATAAATAACTTAACCTTTTTTTTTAAATGTCCTTGTTTGCCATTCGTGAATTAAATAAAGTTCAAATTAAATAAAGCCAATTTGACGCGATGCTTATTAGAGTTGCTGAAATCAATATGCTTAATATTGGACGCATAATCGATTAATAATAAATCACGGATGAATCTTTGTAAACAATCTAATTCTCCTTACCACTTTTGCGCATGCGCGAACGATTTATTTTGTTTCTTTGCCGGCAGTTTGTTTAACCCTTGAATTCAAATAAGCATTTATCAGTCGTCATGTCAGATTCAGTCCATAGTGCTGGGTCACAGGAACCGACTATCGTATTAGAGGTAGCGTTAATCGCCAAACGATTACAATCCCGAAGGAAAGAAAAGATAAATTTGTGCAAAGAATTAGATTTTTCTGTTAAAAAAATAATAATATGGTTTCGTATACGAATAAAGTTCATTCTGATGTAACAATCGGTGGTATCTAGAAATGGCCTGGCTCATTTGTGATTGGCAGTTGGATGAAAGAATCGAATCGTACTTATTTCTCTTCCCTGTACTGAAAATCAACCAACTCATTCACTGAATGCGAGTCCCCTTGTTTAAAAGATACGATTTTAAGCGTCCTGATTTCAGTGTTGAAATCATCATTATGTAAAAAGTCCTTCATATTTAGAGTTTTAAGGTAGATCGAATCTAAGTGAAGGGCAAAATAGTAATCTTATAGCCATCATTAAAAAATATATACTAGTAAAGTGCAGCAATATATAAAGAGGGTGCAAGGCTTAAATCTGGACAAATTTCAATTTGAATTTCCCGCCATATCATAGTTCCACTGGCGGTCCCGATTGCGTTCTTGAAAGCTATAGGCATCTAGTAAAAGGTCATTATCTCAAAATTGCCGAGATCTTACGTACAGGAGAGGAGTACAATCGAAGAGCCGCTATTATCGGAAGTGTTTGCGCCGAGCGTATTTCGAAATACGTAGTTTGATTCTTCGAGTATCCCAGATCAACTGTTTACGATATTTTGGCTACGTATAATGCTTCGGAGAAGTGTTGGGGAAGGTTTGGCTAACCCGGCGAGGAAATCTCATTCGAGGAAACGCGTGCTTGTCCGGATATAAGCGCCGAACCCTTTACTAACTAAACAAGTAAAAAGCTGGTGAAAAAAGGCATCAAAACGTAAAATTAAAACGTCAGGTTTTACAAATATTTCTAATGAGTGGTAGTATAATACGAAAATCTTTTGAATGAAATCCCAGAATCGTTACTGGAGAGAAATTTCGAGGAAGAGCTGTAAAAACATTTACCTCACGGAACTGCATTTCACACTTAAATCTCATTACTAAACGAATTTTAAGACAGTCACTCCATCTAATGAAGTAAAATTACATTGATTAACGAATCGTTCTCTTCTGTGAAGTTAAGAGTTGGAAGCTATCCACTAAGACGGCGGGAACCCTTCCGCGTTGGCGTGCCAAAATTAAAGGGGGGGAAAAAAGAATCTTTCGCCGGGCAGATTCTCAACTCACTACTAATCCATTTAAATACCGCCCAAATTCGAATTCATTGCCCAGTTCCCCATCAGCAGCGCGGGACTTAAAAAGGGTACGGGACCTGATTTTATATCGATTTTGGCTCCGCACGGGTGGGTTTTTATTGCGGAAATGCGGGCATTCGTTGATTTCCTTCTGCAAGCTGCCCTGCCAAGTAATTCCTCTCGCTCACCAAAAAGGAAAGCACGAACCATAGGATCTCAATCTTAACATCCACCCTGCCTTCTGGCTGAATCACAACTGCCAATTTTTTTTCTTTTCTTTACGCCGACGTTAAATGAAACCAGTCTTCATTCAGTTTAGTCCCACTTTTACGGAAATTCTCACAGCCACGAAAAACAATGTGCTCTCACTTAAGAAAACCTTACTCGAGCAACGATGGGGCGCTATTTTTACCCAACCACAACGCGATATTTGAGATTTGGACGAAGAATTGTTTTCCAAACTATCTAATTTGGTATAATTTTTGGGAATCAAACAGGAATTCTTACGTGATTAATCTTTCTTAGCTCTTTCAAACAATTCAATAGAAAAGCAAAGGTTCGATTAGACGGATCGATATTTAAGAGAGAGGAACGTAGAATAAAATCAGATAGAGTTATTTTCGTAGATTTTGAGATGGTGTTTGATAGAGTGAACGGGGTTGAATTTAATGAATGAATTGCAGAAAAAAAGTGTTGGTCGGAGAGACGGACGACTTATCCGCAACCTGTACGTTTATTTCACAGACTGCCAAGATGGGAGTGGTGAATGGAGAGTCGGAATGGATAGTGTTACGAAAAGGGGTGATACAGGAATATCCGTTTTCACTCGCGGTTTTCAACGCATATGTAGATAAAACGGCAAAAAAGGCATGGGAAAATCTGGAGATAAGATTGAAAGTAATAAAATCAAGTTTAAGAATTACCTATCTAATTGCTGATTACATACCTATAGTTGTTGAGCGCATTAGAAAATCATTGTCATGGATGTGGAATGAAAATGAATGTAAGCAAAATGAAGATTACAAAGATTTCGAGGGGGAAGGGGCTAAGAAATAAGGCAGCCAGGCAGCGCGTCTGTCCCCCCCCCCCCACCCACCCACCCAACCCACACCAACTTGGACGAGTATACTGTATACAGGACGTGTATATGTGTGAAAACGGAATATTTTCTTTGTACGTTCCTGAAGATGCTGCAGTGTAGCGAACTAGTTGAAAATAAATCAGTTATTTTATGTGGTAACTGAAAAGTTATTTAGTGGAACTCCTGTTCGCAATGGATTTCCACAATGTCTCGGCCTCAACCATCAATCACTAAGAAATAAGGGAATGTATGAGTTGATGACTTAGCGGAGGTGGAATGTTTTAACTATCTTTGAATAATTTTAGACCACAATGGTCAAAGTAGTGGGAGAATCAGAAGAAGAATTTCCTTCGGCAAAAAGCTTTCGCAAGGAGGTAATTGATGACAGGGGCCTTGAGTGAGGATGTTAATAAAATATTAGCGAAAACGTTCAAACGGAGCATGGTTCTATCTTTCAACTCAAAAACGAAACAGTTGCAAAAAGATGGTAGGCGGAGATTGAAAGCTTTTGAAATGTGGAGATACATGGAAAAGGTTAAATCGACAGTAAAGAAAACAAGCAAGAAAAGGCTAGTCACGGAAAAGAAAAGGAGAAGGACGGAGGATGAATTGCAAAGAATGCAGTATTGGTAAATGAAGAGCATTTTGATTGGATGCTGAATTCTGCGCCGGAGGGAAGGGGGCAAGAAAGATTATAGGAAAGAATAGGCATGTTGAACGTAATGAAGGGAGGAAGGATGTACATGGAATTGAAGAGGGACTTGTTGTATTGTCGGACATCAGGTTGTGCTTTGTTGGGAGGTAAACGGAAACGTAATTTTGTCCAGTCCTGTGTCCGTCCAAAACTTTCCTTAAGCCGTCCACCACCCAATAAGAATTAATGCGACTAGAATACAGGAATAAAAGTCACTGATTTGACCATGCTACCTGGATCCTTTTTCTCGGGGTACCACATGTCTAGCTTAATTTAAACCGCCTTTTATTAGCAATGCCTCTATGCCTCCCAATATCTAGTAAATGACTCGCTTTCATCTCTGACATCACGCATATCAACGAATTACTTCGGACTTGATTAACGAACGAATTTGTTCGACATAATATCGTGACAGGAGAATGTAATAATAAACCAGCTTAAACAAATCTATTGTAATGTTTAGCTAAGTACAGAGATCCATTGAAAACAATCTTTGAGCATGCCGTAATAGTGATTATCACGAATGTACCAATACCAAATATTTGAATTTTAGACAGAGTTTATAAATATTACAATTAAAACAGTTTCATTACCCAAAATACTGAGTTTGAGAAACCACTTGATAATTAACAAGCATCTAAGACTCTATCTCTCTTAGACATAATTGATCAACTTCACTGACTCATGCTCACTTGAAAATATTTGAGAATTAACATATGATCAAAGAGAAGCATATCGGTTTGGTTATTCCTCGAAAGATCTCAAAATATGAAATTTGTAAGAGTCCTTCCGGAAACTAACTCATAAACTTATAAGTGTTTTTTTTCCAGTTTCAACCCAAATCGAACAACAATAAAGCCTTTAAAAAAGTCTTAACTCTCAAAAAACATTTATTCTCCGCAATGTCTCAAAATAAATCTCCTATCATCGGACAGTTCCAGCAATTAAGGTGGATAAAAGTTGACAAATATTTTTGCATATTTTCACGCGATATTTTCGAATCCGATTCATTAAATGTTGCCAGGTATACTTCCCAAAATAAGAATATACTCAAAGAGTTTATCCATTCATTTTTTACACGAAAGGTCACACCTCGGATCACTTCACCGGAAATCCCAAAGGGCTGACTAAGTCAATCGGTTTGCACTTCGCCACAGGAAAAAAATATTAATCTCCTTCCTGAAGTTTCCAGATGGATTTCCCAGAATTCATCGCTGTGCCGGAGTATTTGGAGTGACTCCTCTACCTCCTACTTTGATTGGAAGCTCGCATTACCCACCCGCTGCAATTCCCTTCCTTTCATGAAGATAAGTAGACCCGCCGCTGTTGAATTAATGTCTGCGGCTGTTGATAACGAAGACATAACGCTGGCAACCTGCCTGCTGGAGAGATGGAGGGGGACGCTGAAAGAGTGGGACGTGGTGCATTTCCCGAGGAGATTGCGAAGGGGTTCCGATCGTGAGCGTTGGAGAGGGGAGTTTGGGACGATGGATGGATAGCAAAGGATGGGAGAAAAGCGTGGCGGGAACGGGACTAGGGGGGAGGGGAGGGAGAGGATTTAAAAGCGCGCAAGCCGGAGATGGTCAGAAAAAGAACGTAAAGAGAAGACGTAGTGTGATCACTCCTGACGGCCTATTACTATTTGCCTATATATACTCTCTCGAGACGGATAGGAATACTGCACACATAAACGAAATTAATTCAAGGCCTAAACTAGTGAAGACAAAGAGATGCGGTTGTTTGGAGGTCGTTGACTGCATCACAAAATCCTTAAAAAATATACGATTGACTCTTTCCTAATAAAATCGCACAGACACACACGCACACATATGTATATGTATAGGTGTGTGTGTGTGTATGCACGATTTGGGAAATATTTTCTTCTCCTGTCAGAACACAATTCAGCAACTTACTCTGCATCATGTCCCTCTTCATCTCTGTGTTCTTCCTTCCTCCCTTCATCTCGTCCAAAATTCCTATCCTATTCCTACCTTTTCCTCGTTTGCTAAACATTCTCCCCTCTATTACAGCCTTCATCATCCCAGTGCCAATCAATACGCCCCTCATCCATTTTTCCTGCTTCCTTAAGATTTCTCCCAATAATCCCTTCTCCTCGCCCACCATTCCTAGCACTTCCTCATTGCTTTTCCTTTCCGTTTATTTCATCTTCTCCATCCTTCTCCACAACCACATTTCAAAAGCCGCCTATCCACCTGCTTCAGTGACCACGTTTCCGCGCCGTACGTTTCATATCAAAGTTTTATAAAGAGTATTTTCTTGACAGCCTTACTCAACATCCCTGTCATCAACTCCTTGCCTCTTGTGAAATCCTCTTTGCCTAGTGCAATATATATATATATATATATATATATATATATATATATATATATATATATATATATATATATATATATATTTATTTATTTATTTATTTATTTATTTATGTGTGTTCCTATCCCTTTTCCTTATATCTATTTCTATGTAGATGAGTATTTGTTCGCCGTTTGGCGGGATTTCGTGTTTGAATGTATATATTTATATATATATACGAGGGTCATCCGGAAAGTAGTACCCGTTCGTGAAATAAAGACACAAAAGTAAATATTAACAAACATAAAAAATTTTATTTGAAAGAGGATACTTTAAACTACTTCTCAACATAATCTCCAAGCAAATTAAGGCATTTGTCATAACGTGTGACAAGTTTCTGTATTCCTGCTGCATAGTCCTTCGCCGCCAGCTCATTGAGATACGCGAGGGACCCATCTTGCACAAATTTTTGCATAATGCAGATGGTGTTTAACAATTTCATGAACAATTGTTCGAGAAACATTGGGAAAATGCTCACAGATGTCATCAATTGTGACGCGCCGATCGTTCCTCACGAATTCGTCAACTGAGCTCACCAGTTGGTCTGTAATGGCAGACGGTCTCTCCGAACGCTCATCGTCGTGTGTGTTCCCCCTCCCCATGTTGAAGTTGCGACACCACCGCCGAACAGACGACTCGTCCATTACATTGTCTCCATACACCTCCTTTAATTGGCGATGAATATCACATGGGCGAACGTTTCTTGCATTGAGGAATTTAATCACTGCCCTCACTTCACAACTGGCGGCGTTCTCAATTTTTTTAAACATTGTAAACAATCACAGAAACAACACAGGCAATGCTAGCGTCACGCAACTTGGCTCAGAGAAGGCAGACAAGCCACTGAAGCTATCTGACCTCGTCCAGCGGCTACTCGCGTCGTCAGCACTTCATGCGGCACGAACGGGTACTACTTTCCGGATGACCCTCGTGTGTGTATATATATATATATACTATATATATATATATATATATATATACTAGCTGAATACCCGGCTTTGCACGGGTTAGGGAGAAACAATGATATAAATATACTACATAAATAAAAACAACAAATTATAAAGTACAATAATACACTACGTCATACAAATTTAAGAATCTTTTTTATTTAACACCTGTTTATAAACTACATTTTTTGTTTCATATCCAGGAGAAAGAAAGTTGCCCGTGGCTAAAACATGGCGATCTTAGATCAACACCACAAAACTTTAAAGACTGTCCCTGTGATTTATTAATGGTAATTGAAAAAGCTAGCCAGACTGGAAACTGTAATCTTTTAAAGTTGAAGGGAAGATCAGTTGGGATTAGAGTTATCCGTGGAATAAAAATTATTTCACCTTTTCCTTTTCCACTTAAAATGACTGCCTGTATTATATTAATCATTAATTTTGTCGCACACAATCGTGTCCCATTGCAGAGTATTGGTGGATCTAAATTTCGCAATAAAATGATTGGAGATCCTACTTTAAGTATAAGGCGATGTTGTGGCAATCCAGCTGGATCAAGTGAATTTAGGAATTCCGTTGGATAATTGACGGCTTCGTCAGCATCCACTATGGTATCAACCGATTTATATTCAATCACGTCTCCTGGCAGCATGGCTAGTATCTCCTTGTTAATTTCATTAACATCATCGTTCTTAGGAGCAAGAATGGCTCTTTCTCGCAACCATTCTAAATGTTTATAATTTTGATTAACGTTAGGATAGATTGCTTGTATCATATCGTGGACAGTTTTCACCGATACACATAAATCTGATGACAATTTTATCATACCAGATGCTTCAATAACTAATCTATCTTCTCCAATCTCCAAAAGTTTAGTGTGCAAAATTTTGAGCATTCCCATCTCTTAAGAGGATTCGCATGTTTTGTTTAAGGCTAATTTCTTGGACATGATTCCATAGAACAGAATGTTTTAAACAGGCATAAATTTCATCGGCTGGAGTCGATTTTGGAATGACAGGCAGAGTTTGACGGAAGTCTCCACACAGGAGTACCAGAGCTCCTCTTATTAAACTGCAGTTTCCTCTAAGATCGTAAGTGTTGCGTTGAGGGCCTCAAGAGATTTTTTATGAGCCATCGTACACTCATCCCATACTATCAATTTACATTCTATAAGAACTTGTGCCTGGCCGCTTGTTTTAGTTATATGACATGTGGGATTTTCTTGTCGGGAAATATTAAGTGGCAACTTAAGGGCAGAGTGGGCTGTTCTTCCTCCTTCCATTAATGTCGCTGCAATACCTGAAGATGCAACGGCTAGAGCAATTTCTCCATGAACCCTGATTTCAGCGAGAACTAAATTAATTAAAAATGTTTTTCCCGTGCCACCAGCAGCATCAAGAAAAATGATACCTCCTTCTTGTTTATCTACTTGATCCATTATTGTTTCGTACGCGAATTCCTTATCTTCATTAAGAAGTGGCTTTTTATCCGCGATGTATTCTTCTAAGTCTAAGACATTGTAGCTAGTTTCACGTATATAATCTGGATAAAATACACCCTGTTGATCTTGTACAGGTACAAAAAGACCGAGTTCCACTAAAGTCTTGTTAACCATGGTGATACACTTTTCCTCCAAAATAATCAAAGTTTTATTAAAAATGTCGGAGTTAAACGTAATATCCAATGTAGGATTTTCACTTCGAACTTTAGCCAGTATATCCTCACTCATTGATTCTTTATATTTTTCCCATAATGTTTTTGGGTTAGATGGATTACAGGAGGTTATTATGATGGCAAACAAAATTCGGATTTGTCCTGGAAGAGAAATCAAACTGGCCTCTCGCAATGAGTCATCCCAGTGTTGATCTCCTTCTATGAACCCTAAATTCTGGCTTCTCTGAATGTCTCACATATTTCTCCGTTTACCGTTCTTAATTCTGCAAATGAGCGAGGTCCTCTAATGGTATGTAGAAGCATTCTTAAAAAATAACATTCGGCGTTGTTAGGATGGACTGTGTAGACTCGGCCCAATGCGTCACATGAATAAATATTATTCTCAGGATCAAAGTTGCCCATTTTTCTTCTACAAAAGACTTTCCTTGATGTATTCCACGTATAATATCTCGGCAATTCTGAATACAATAGTGTTCTTGCAAAAGTATCCTGCTGGCATAGTTGGAAAAATGCTGTTTCTATGACAGCAAAAAAGTAAACAAATTACATACATACAAACAAACTCTCTCCTTTATATATATAGATATATACATTCAAACACGAAATCCCGCCAAACGGCGAACAAATACTCATCTACATAGAAATAGATATAAGGAAAAGGGATAGGAACACACATAAAGGACGAACACAGGAGAGGTGGGGAAGGCGGAATCAAGCAGATCACGAGTATAAAAATATTCGTCCTGTGTTCGTCCTTTATGTGTGTTCCTATCCCTTTCCCTTATATCTATTTCTACGTAAATTTATTTATTTTATTTATTTACACAATTACGTTGCAATTAGGCAAATTTCCTGGTGGCAACGGTCAGGTTAGGTCAAAGATAACTCTACAACGAAAATTACATACGAACACATAAAAACAGAAGAGATAAAATATTTTTACATAATGACACTTCCACATCACATACAAACAAACTTCCACATCACATACAAACAAACTTCCACATCACATACAATATGCCGTCCACATCACATACAAACAATATTTTCATGACTACAATGAAGTTTATTACACAGTGGCTGCTTTACATATATATTCAGACAGTAAACCATTTAAGGTAAATAGGATATTTAACCCACCTACAATTTCTCGCCTCGCTTAACAATTTAACTTGACATCCCTCACCTCAACAAACCCTTCTTCATTTCCACATAAATTCTATCCATCTTCAAACCGTTCAACAAGCCTCTCTTTTTCCTACCCCTATGTATCTTGTCTGAGTTCCTTCCTCTATCATAGTCATCAACACATTCAATCCCCAATTAAAATGCTCTGCTTCCATCTTTCATGTTTTTCTTTGCATTTTTCCCAACAGCTACCTCTCCTCCCCCGCTATACCTGGTACTTCGTTGGTTTTCCTTTCAGTTCGTTTTAACTTTTCCATGACTCTTCATACCCATATCTCAAAAGCCTCCAATCTTGTTTCAATAGAATTATTTCTGAACCATACAAAATCACGCTTCACGCCAACGGCCTTAATTAAAGTCCCAGTCATCAATTCCTTCCTGTTCTTCTCCTAACCTAATTTTTCTTCTTAATTCCCTACTATTTTGACCAATTTGTCCAAAAGTCTCTTCCAAGATACGTAGTTAAACCATCCCATTTGGGCCAGGCTATGACCTCAAATTTTAACGTTTTATTTAGCCTTTCTCTTTCGTGAAAACCTCATCACCTTTGCTTTGTGAACATTGATTTTCATCCCTCACCTTAAATTAGAACTGATTTTCTAAACACTTTGCAATCCTAGTAACTCTTCTGAAGACTGGAATGTAAAAGCTTGATCTTCAGCGAGCCTAACTAATGTTATGAATACACTGCCAATTTTCATTCCTATTGTACTCGATGGTTTCTAACTCAACACTGTGTTCTTAATTCCATTTCATTCCTATCCCCAGTTCTTCCCATGTTTCTTTAACCATTTACTCCACATATACGTTGAGCATTACAGGTAATAATGGACAGATCTGTCATATTCCTCTTTCTCACGTTGTCTATGCCGACTTCCTGTCCACCGTACGCACCTGAGTGGTTGTTGAAATGCACAGCTTGTCATAAGTCTCTTATCCCTCAAATCTACTCCTATCTTCTGTAGTAGTAGTATTTTAGGGGAGGCGACTGACAGCTGAGGTCATTTGCGCCATTAGGGATGGACAGGAAAGTATGAAGGCGTCGGCATTAGCCTACTCTTTACGAAAGGCGCCAAGGGGTCCGCAGCTTAGCGTCTCATCCGACGGACGGCCTACTCTCTCAAAGTGCCTTCCACAAAGCACCTCAAGTAGGGATCGAGATATCACTGAAAAATATTCAACACCTCTCTTCTGTAGTAAATTCATTAGTTCTACCAAATTTACTCCATCAAACGCGTTCCGAAAGTCTTAGAAACAAACACATTTTATTCTGTTTTTCTTTTTATTAGTATCCGCATTATTGCTTTAGCATCGCGCACACCTCCCATCCCAAGAACAAACTGATCATTTTCTAAATTTTCGTATGTGTGTATATGAACATGTGTTTATGTGTGTATATATACTACCTTGATCAAAAGGTTCCCGGAATAACCACCGTGTGGCGCTCCCATCGTTCCGATTTGAGTTCTGTTTTTTTTGTTAAATTGGTACATCTGTTGTTGATATTCCCTTTAAATCTTAGTGTCATAACTTGACATTTGCAAAAGTTACGGTCGGTTTTCGGTATGTCCATCAGTGCTTCCTGCGATTTTTCCATTACTTCCTCTCGGCTGCTAAAACGCGTTCCCCGTAATGGTTTTTTAACTCGATTGAACAGAAAGAAGTCACAGGGAGCCAAATCAGGTGAATTCGGTGGCTGTTGGATGGTATTTGTTGCATTTTTCGTCAAAAAATTACGAATAATGATAGCACTGTGCGACGGTGCGTTATCATTAGTGCAAAATCCACGAGTTTTCTGCCCACATTTCTGGTCTCTTTCGGCGAATTGCTTCACGCAAACGTCTCATAACGCCCAAATAATACTCTTTGTTTACTGTCTGGCCTTCTGGCAAAAATTCATGATGCACTACACCGTTGTAATCCATGAAAACCGTCAGCATTGCCTTCTTTTTTGACTGAAAACGACGTGGTTTTTTTGGTCTCGGCTCATTTGGTGAACGCCATTCACTTGCCTGATGTCTGGATTGCGTGTCGTACTCATAAACCCACGTCTCGTCTCCAGTAATGATCCTTTTGATGAATGTGGGATCGGATTCAGCCTCGCAAATCATGTCTTTTGCGACGTCAACACGGTCTCTTTTTTGCATGAAATTGAGGTCTTTTGGCACCAACTTTGCTGCTACACGACGGAAACCCAAATCATTAACCACAATGTCTTGGGCGGATCCATAGGCAATGTTCAAGTCCTCCGCTATTTCTCTGATGGTTAATTTGCGGTTATTGACCAACATTTCTTTTACTTTATCAATTTTTTCACCGACTTTCGATGTCGATGGTCTGCCACTGCGTTCATCATCTTCGATTGACTCACGACCACTTCTGAACCGCTCGTGCCACTGGTAAACGACCGTTTTTTTTAGAGAATCGTTGCCGAAACACTTTTCCAACATTTCCAACGTCCGTGCGCCACTAAATCCGTTTTTTACGCAAAATTTAATACAAGTTCGTTGTTGCAAATTTAAATCCATTTCTGAAATTGTAAAAAATCGCCAACACACACAGAGATAGATGTACTCTTGGCTACGTAACTTTTGCAAATGTCAAGTTATGACACTAAGATTTAAAGGGAATATCAACAACAGATGTACCAATTTAACAAAAAAAAACAGAACTCAAATCGGAACGATGGGAGCGCCACACAGTGGTTATTCCGGGAACTTTTTGTTCAAGGTAGTATATATATATATATATATATATATATATATATATATATATATATATATATATGTATGTATGTTTACTTATATATATAAATAAATATATATATATATGTATGTTTACTTATATATATATATATAAATATATATATATATATATATATACCAGAGTAAACTTAAAAATAAGTGAATAGCAAAAAACTATGGATTGTTTAAATACATGCTATATTGTCGTCTCCCCGTAAATGGATTTACAATCCATACTCTGGAGAGCAGCTAGCACACCTCTATAACATAGTACGGGAAAGGCCCCATCCGTTTTCCACCCGAACCGGAAGAAAAAAGGTCTCTCCGTAGGGCTTTAATCAGGACACACTGGAACTTGCACGTGCTATGGCAGCCTTGGTGTCCGAACTACGCAAATACTCCAAGAAAATTTTCGAGTGTTTGACTAGCGCATTCGAAACAAAGTTTAGCTCATACGTGTTGCCGGGAAGTCTTTTTGAGCAAGGTGAATGACCGTAAAAAAATACAATTTTGCACTGAATGTAATATTTTAATTTGACCTTTAGTTAACCTTTAAGTAGATCATAATAGGCCGTTATCGCTTGATGATGTTTCCAACTTGTCGAAAACCATATGAAAATTTATTATTACTATTATTTCATTCGGGCAATTGCTAAGTTAAATTAGAATTATTCAATAATATTTTCCTTTCATCAATTTACGTCTGTTTTTAGTCAATTTTGTCCAAAATTTGTCTGAGGTTTTAAACAAATATTTCGAGGTTATATCACCTGCTTTGTGAGGAGATAGGGGGACGCAAGATCACATACCTCCTGCACGAAATGCTCCCGTGTCTTACCCCCCCCCTCTCCACGAATGCCGTCGACCCAGAATCCCGGCATGGTGGTGCCTTGCCTTGGTTGGAACGGTGTACCATGAACTGTAACTCTGAAGGACCTCGCTTGCAAGTGATTTGACTTTGATGCATGATTTGGCACTTCTAGTATAAATACTCTATCCACTGACTTCCATAATAGAAAATTAAAATTGGTTTATTATTATGAATGGCTATGACATTACTAAAAAGTCATTCAAAGATGCTACCGAATAACGATATCGCTTGTGTCTCTAAATGGTCCATTATGAAAGATATCATTATGTCCAATTGCGTTTTGCAAAACTTGGCTCGCTCGTGCTAAGGATGTTTATTCAGTGTTCAGAGAGATAACCAAAATTCATTAATTTGAAAAATAAATCGCTCAATTATATTGCATAATTGTATGTTGAAATTAATTACACCCCAGGGTCATATTTTTTCTTTTTCAAAAAAAGCAACAATTATTCTTCGGTAGTTAAAAATTAACAGATTGGTTTTAAGATTTAATTTAGAAACGCACCAGGTAATTCCAACAGCATTTGGATTAAGACACCCTATTTGTCATTCCCTCTGTTACTCTTTTTACATAACCATCTGTTCAGAATTAGTTTTATATATTTGAGCTATCATTTCAAATTTAAAATAACTAGTGATTATCACACAGAAGATATAAGCACCACTAGGACGAATAAGTGATAACATTTCTCTTTTCAATGAATTACTTTACAGGAAGAAAATCAAAAGTTATTAAAACCTCATGTGGACAAACATTCTCTATCGACGTTAGATTTCGTCTTTCGGGTTAAATGCTAAGTCTTGATTGGATAGTTTTGAGATATTCGTTTGGCGGAGAATGGAGAAAACAAATTGGACAGAGGGGCAAAGAGAAGGGGTGGAGTGAAAATCCGCCGTCGGCATTAGCAAACTCTTAAGAAAAGGCGCCGAGGTGTCCGCAGCTTAACGTCTCATCCGATGGACGGCGTGCTCACTTCAAGTGCCCTCCGCAAAGCACCTCAAGTAGGGATCGAGATACCACTGAAAAAAATTCGACGCCAATGGAATTCGAACCAGGGCCCTTTGGGAAACCAGTTTGATAGCTACCGCACTATCTCCATCCCCGTTATATAAGGGAAGTTATTATGAATACACTAATTATTCCTTGCTCAAAACAGGATCATAGAATATATTTTTAATAAATCCCGGTCGCAAAATTTGTACACAAATTTTGTTTAATCAATCATGCGCCAACCACCAAGTTCCAAGATTAGAAGTAATTATTAAATTTTACTTATTAATGTGAAAAAGTAATTTAATTCACTCAAATCTTCTACCATGCTAAGAATCTAGATATGAAGACATAACAGAAAACCTCGTCAGGAGTTTAGCGGTCTCTTTACATTTTATATGCTCTTCAAAGAGAAAACACAACCTCAGCTCCCCTAATAATAATTATGCCAGCAGGTAAAACAAATATTTAGATAAGGAAGAAGCTTATTAAATTATTTTTCATGGAATAAAGTGTTACACGGAGCAGGAAGGTGAACAATGAAGAAGCAACTATGTAAATATTTAAACGAATTTAAGTTGTGATAGCAAATGTGAATGGAGATGAAGGGATAAGGTTGGGAATGAGGGTAGAATGAATCAAACTGGAAAAAAAGATGAATAGCTGAGGTCGGGAAAAAAATCAGAAATCAAATGAAAGAAAATATAAATTTTATAAATCATTTCGCCTGATCGACGATACAATGTCATAAAACAGGGGAAGCGGTAAAGAGGAAGGAACATAAATTCAGAATTTAGAAGACTATGCTATGATGAAAATGGTACCGTCTCTTCGTATTACCATATTGCTATGAATGAATCTCATACCCCAGAAAAAAAATAACGGAAACTGAATCATAATTCCTACTTTCCAAACTGCCCAGTGTTTCTCACGCTCTTAGAAACGTATTTTTCAGATGGTTAACGTTATAAAATATTACACAAGGGAAAGAGAAAACTCAGTATGAAATATTAAAACATACCCTTTTAATGTAGCAACGTTTACTAATGGAAGAATATTAACAGTCTAAATTTATCTCCAAATCATTAACGTTGGGCATCTACATTTAAGATTTTTTAAAATTTGCGGATCGATCACTAATGAAATTTATTTCCTAGAGTTAAATTAACAATGTTAAAAAAATTCATAACTCACTTAATTAATCCATTTAGCGAAGGGATATCAAATAAATATTACGCAAGAATAGAATTAAAAGCGACATATGCTTTCATGTGGCACTTCACATGGTTTTAATTAATGACCCAACATTACAAGATAGAATAGTGTAAAGAAGCTCTTATGCGGAATTTACTCGATCACTTCTTGATTCAACTGATTGAATACTTCAGCTTTGAGCCATTCTCTGAATTGACACACTCGAGAGAGAGAGAGAGAAAAAAAAACAACGTGAGCACAAAGAAAAAGTACCGAGACGTTTACCGTTCTCGACAACCCAGTCAATAGTGAGCACCGCAACCATTCGAATTTAATTAATGCTTCGTTTTCCCAATCTATCCAAATTTCAAGTGACGAGTTAATTCAATTCCGAGAATGATAATAAAACCTCTTTTTCCCTTCGAAGACGCTGAAAAGATTTTTTTGTTTTAACATCACCCGATTCACTTTTGTGCTGGAACCTTTGGCTTCGCACAGAGTTTAAACACTCCCGATTCCCGATAAGCCTTTAAAAAAATAAACACTCAAGTCAGATTTAAGCGAAGTAGGGGTTACTGCTTTGAGGCTCGGAACGTCATTCTCCCCCTAACACCCCAGGCTCAACCCCACTCAAGCCCTACTCCTCGACCGGAGGTCTGGAAATGGGAAAAATCACCCGGAGTGAGAGAGAGTGAGAGATGAGAAAGCGGGGGAGGAGGAGGGAGAGATCGGATGAGGAAAGGAGAGGAGAGTAAGAGGGCCTTGACTTGAGGAATGGGACCGAGACGGTGGAATAGGAGCAATTTGGAGGTGATTAGGGGGGAGGGCGAGCGGGGAGCTGACGGGGAGGGACAGGTGTGTTGGGGTAAAGGTTGAGGCGTGGGGGAGAAGAGGGGCTGGGGAGTGGGTCGGGACGAAAAAGGAGGAGGAGGTTTAGGCAGCGAAGGAAGAAAATCGATGTCCTCTGAAAAAGTACATCCGTATTCGCGTCTTTGCCCCGGTTGTCTTCGCCGGAGAGAGAGAGAGAGACAGAGAGAGATGGTAGGGAGAGGGTGGGAATAGGTGGGGAGCGATGCCTACTCAATCCCTTGCGACTGCACATCGAGAACACGTACTCCCTCGCCTATCTACCTTCCCCCCGATCACTCCTCCCTCCATTTTCATCCTCCAAGTCTTTCCCCAGGATGCCTTACCGTACCGTCCTCAGTCCCCCAACATCCTCCACCCCCACCAAAACTCTCGCCCAGAGCCTACTCCACCAGAGACTTCCCCGTCCCGCTGAGATAGTGGTGCGGAACCTCCCTCACACCCATTCCCCCTCCTACTCACCCTCACCAGAGGAGTTCCCTCGGCGTGGGCCTGGGTTGAGTCTTGGAGAAACTCGGTGGGCACGAGGAGGGAGGGGAAGGGGGAAATGGAAGGGGGAGAGGGAACGGCGGCGGGAGGAGGAGAGGGAGGTCGAAGAGGGTCCATGATTTTGCCCTTTATGTCATTTCCAGCGGCATTCCTTTTTTATTTCAACCCCCTCTCCTCTCCTCCCTCCTCACCCCCTCCGGCGACTTCCTCCCGCCCCGTGGTCCCATCGGTCTCCTCTTTTCCGTCCTTTTGCCTCCGTCCTCCTCTCCTTCTCTCTCCAGCAGCGTTTCCGACCGCTTCTCTTTTTATTCGTTTCTCTCCTTACCCACCCCTCCCCCTTTTCTCTCTCTCTCCCCCGCTCCCCCTTTTTTTTAAGATTTCCAGCCCTGAAATTAGATTTCGACAGGTTCATAAAATGCTCGCGCTCGCTCTTTCGTCACTTCCGTCCCCTGGTCCCGTTCCCTCCCCCCCGCGTCCCTGGGTCTCCCATCGCCCTCAATCCTCTCCCTCTTCCTCCTCCCTCCCTCCCTCCCGCCTATTCCTCCTCCCACCGTTCCACCTATTTTCGCCCATCCCTTTCCCCATCCGAGCCCTCCCGGGCCCTTATTTCCCCTTTCGAGGAACCATTCCCTCCTCTCCCAACTCCTCTACTCTCCTAACCCATCCGCGTTCTAAACGAACTTTTCGCCCTCCCACCTCCAACCCCCTCCTCTTCCTCTTCCACCCCACCCCCCCTTCCCAATTCGCTCCTCCCTCACCCCCAAAATCACTTCCATTTGCTCCTTTTCCCGTCCCTTCCTCCCCGAGTACGAAGCCCTTCCCCCATGCCCGCCCCACGTGTTAACTTCCACGTCTCCCTCCACTTCCTCCTACCTCACTTCTCTTCCCATCCCCCACTCTCTTTCTCTACACCACCTTATCCCCCTTCCCCCCACCTCTCTCTCTCTCACACACACACACGCACGCACCCAAGAGCGCGCGCGCTCGCTCCCTCTCTTTTGTTTTCATTTGTTCCTCCCTACGTGCTTGATGCATTACGCATCCCCCTTGCTACCGCCACCTCACCCCTCCTCCCTCCTCCTCATCCTCCGCCGCCTCCAGCTCCCTCCCCTCGCTCCCTCTCCGCGCCCGCCATCCGCGCCTTTCCCTCCTTCGGAGAATCATTCCGGAGGCGGGGTGCGCCTTAGTGCCTTTGGGGCTGGGGGAAAAAATTCGCAATTACTGACTGGGGAACCTCACGCTCTTTCGAAATGAGGAAAAAGAACGCTCTTCCGGTGGCAAATATAGTTATGGGTAGATTCTCAAAATAAACACTATCTACTGTGTGCTGAAATCAGAAAAAGAAGAAATCCTCCGGCTTGTATAGGCTTTTTATTAGATTGCCCGAGTGCCACTTACTCTATCGCCTAGTCTCGTTGATGATGTTATTATAACAGGTATATTCACATTTCCAGTATGTCCATATGTAACCAAAAAGTGAATTAAAAACATCAAATATTAGGAATAATGAAGGACCAGCGGTCACATTTCTTTCAATCTTTGAAATTAACATATTTGCAACCGAGATTCGAATTGATGTCAATCAGCTTGAGCTGATAAAAACGAGCAAAACTTATGCTATATAAGAAGCACATTGTAAATTTAGTTCCCTGAGGGAAAATTATTATTAATGACCGTTTATCACGTTTCAATACCGCCTTATGAAGCCTGAAATTTCGTAATATCCAAGGTGACCCTAATGACTTCAGGAATTTGACTACGCATCGAACATGATTACCCCAGATCATACAAAAAGGTTCATTGTTACACTAGTATTACCCTTTCGAATTTATATTCAAAAAATATTTTTTTATAATGTCACATAATATGCCTATTACATATTTATTCATATTATCTAGGCTCAATGATGTAACGAAACACCCGGGCAGATATTTTACGCTTAAAAATTTCGTCGTGGTAGG
Source organism: Hetaerina americana (assembly GCF_022747635.1). Classification (NCBI taxonomy): domain Eukaryota; kingdom Metazoa; phylum Arthropoda; class Insecta; order Odonata; family Calopterygidae; genus Hetaerina; species Hetaerina americana. The sequence continues at coordinate 74,478,493 of NW_027286874.1, forward strand.
ACGCGTATGCAATCAATAATTCGCTCTTATTTATTTATCCATGGTGGACCTAAGCAAAAGAAAAAAAAACAATCCAAGACTGAGAGAAGATTCTTGGAGAAGGTAGGTAGGTTGGATAAACGGAGAAGCAGTGTGTGAATTGAGACTGCTACTGAAACCATTTTTCCCCCTTTATAAGGTTTAAACTGCATCCAGATCAACAGTTCATTTCCCCATTAATCTAAAAAAAACCTGCCACACTCAAGCGACGACGTAAATGTTTGCTCTAAGCTTTGGAGGTGGAGGGGAGTGTCGTCCGGGGGGGGAGAAGTGAGAGAGGCTGGTGGGATAGGGGGGGGGGGTGGCGGCGGCGGATCATCGCAGAGAGCGGGTAAGGAGGAGCAAAAGACGGAGGAGAGGCGATCAAATAAAGGGAAACGGTGGGAAAGCCATTGGGGTTTATAACGCGGGGGGAAAACTCGACGAAACCACTTGCTTCAAAACCCACTGAAAGGGAAATTGAGAGGCAGGTAGGGAGAGAGAGAGAGGATCGTGGGAATAAGGAGGAAGAAGAGGAGGTGGAAAGACGATGAGAAGAGACGAATGGGAGGGGAAAAAGCAGGAAAGGGAAAGGGAGAGATAGAAGGTGCGGGGGATTGGGGCGTTGAGGGAAAGATGCGGGCGTGGTGAATGTAGGCACGCCTGGAGCGAATGCGAGCCAATTATTTTGACTGAGGATACGAGTTCGCGAGATGCTCCGCGTAGCTGAATGAGGAACGCGGCAGCTTTCCAAATCTCTAGGCACAGCGTAATGTGGATATATAACGATATTTGCGAAACGGAACAATTAGGCTTGAGCCTTTATTTTTGGGCAAATCCCCGTCCACTAAACCTAGAACGATCTGCTCAAGTCTCCAAATCTCTCTCCTTTTCCTCTAACCCGTACACATATTAATTTTCCTTCTCCTTATCTCAGAACCAACATGGGTTGGAACGATTTCAAATGAGTCCTGCTAACATTCCAACCCCGATCCGTCTCACGGTTCTTCTCTTCATCCTGAAAATTCACTACATTCTTCCCCGAAGAAGTTTTATTTCGATTCTGAGAGTTTCGTTTCGATATTAGCTGTTATTTTTGCATGCCTTCCGCCCTTTCCTGAATTACGTAATAATTAGTTTCGATCGCTCCCGGAAATATTTTCAGAATTTTTTTTATCATTTCCTTCACTTTTTCCCCATTCTTATTTCCGTTCCAAAAAAAATGTCTTACATATTCATTTGGTTCAGGAGATTTTTGATTTAGAAGTGAATCCGAAAGTTTTCCTTGTGTTTCACTCCGTTTCGTAAATTCGGATCATTATTTTCGCTCACCTCCAAAAATGTTTAATTCCCTTTAGCATGTTTTACAACTCCTGTTTTCAAGATTATAATTTGTTTGATATTTTAAGTTACTAAAGCTTAAAGAAAATACCCAGTTAAGCCTTTAAGTGTCATTCACTTGTCGCACAAGCCTGAATTTATTTTTTCTTCTCCTCGATGGTGAAAATAAAATAAGGTAATAGAGGGTTTAAAATGTAATAATTCGCTTGAAATAAATTATACAATAACAAGTATTATGTGTGATTGTACTTAGATTCATTGCAAAATAGGATTAACGACGAAGGGAATCCGAAATAAGAAGAAATATTTACCTGGGTGAAATAAAGTTCATTCAAAGTCAACTATCAAAATATTTTTATTTCAATCCGGTTGTTCCTACCCGACAATCAATATTTTATCCTTTTTCAAAATATCTTTTCCACCTAAAGCTCTTCCTTCCCATTCTAAATAAAGAAGTCAAATTGGAGTATTTACGCCAATCTTGAAAACGTCTAGTTGGAAAAACACAGCAATGCACAAGTTTCATTAGTAGCAGCTGCATTTTCAACGAAAAACTCTTTCAAACAACTCATTGCGATTCTTAGACAAACTGTTTTGTGACTTTAGCCCATATTCATCGTCGCGAATGAGTTATCACGTACGGATTACTTTAATGAATGCATCTTTATCCTTCCATAAATTCGTTCCCTCAAAGTCATGCGCTCGCTACTGGGGCGACATTTTTCTTCTTTCCAGATCGTTCCAACCTCCGCAGAGCAGTGAACAACCTTGAGGCATGCTGGGAACGAACCGCCGATGGGTGCGTCGATATCCCACCGAAGGAGCCGATCATAATCAAATCCTCTCGGGAGTTTTCCCAGGGTAGTCGCACGCATCCCCCTCGGGGGCTCGCGGCGACACCCTTCCTCCTCCCCGCGAAGGCATCCAACGGAAGGCCCACCCCCATTCGCAATCTCCTCCTCCTCCTTATAAGTCCCAGCCCCTCACTCGGATACGCCTTCCTCCGAACCCCTTGCTGCTCCCAATTAAACAACCCATTCGTCCGGATTCGCCCTTCCACGCTCCTCGCTCCCCTTCTCCCATTACTCCTGTCCCTCAAACCATGCTCCTCTCTCAACACGGAGAGGGGAGCGTATTTGCCCCCGCACCTTAGGTCAGAGGAAGTACCTACTCTTTCCATATCGTCCGCAGGGACCGTCTCTCCTCCAATCTCTCATCCCAACCCCTTCGTCCTCTTCCCACTCCGCCACACTTGGACCGTGCGGAAGCTTCCCTTCTGACCCCTTGGACGTCCGCGCGCGTTAAAATCATTTTTCTCTCCCTCTCTCTTTCCGTCGGGGGTATTAGGGTGGGACGGGGGGAGGTGGGACAAGGGACGGAAGTCACGTTGACTCAGTGACCCACATCTCCGTGCCTCTCTTTTGTTCCTCGGGAGTCACTGTGACGGTTTGCAGGAGGAGATGTGATGGGGAAGGGGGGAGGGTGCTGGGCGCCAGGGTTTCTCCTCCCCCCAGTCGACCCAGCGCGAGGGAAGGTATGGAAAAAAGAAAGATAGAACCATATCTGTCTCATCCGAAGGCCGTAGTCTGTAAGGGCGAAGTGCGATGCTCGCCTTCAGGAAAAATTCTCCGTAAAATGGGAAAAAATTTATTCATTTATCAAGGTCGATTGAATAAAGAGAGTGACGGGATGATGGATGATGATCGTGTTCATTAAATTTATGATTCGCGTTGACGAACGTTGTTGACTTGTCTAATACTCTGTATTGGCTTGACCTGGTTAAATACGTCATCCATCTCTATTAATAATAGGATCAAGTCTCGAAATCAATTTACAACTATGCCAATGAATTGACGTGCGTTTCAAGTTGACTTCCTAGATATTTACTTATACGCACGAGCCAATTTGCATTTAAATTTTGTGGTTATTTTTTTAAATTTAAAATAAGAGAATGAACTAAAAATATCGCAATACTATGATACAAAAAGGTGCGTAGTCAGAACTTAATTTTTAGAGACATGAAAAATATTTCGACCTTGAGTTTTAACGCCAAATATTGTTCATGAATATAGCAGGAAGTTGGAACCCCAAACGAGATAAATCAAGTTGAAGTGTTCATTAGAGCCATCACAAATTTCAAGCACCAGGTAAGCTGATCTCTTCCGCATTAACCATCAATTTTCCTGAATCATGACTCGCATAAGGTAACCCGTTCAACTAACTAGTTAGGGGTAGCAATAAGTGGAATAAGCACAAAGTAATTACATCTTCTCTCGTTTTGATGATGCTTTTAAGCGTCACTCATATGAGGCTGAGATATCAAAAGGTTATTAATTTCATTGCTCGCTCGGGTTGGATGGTCAACCCCCTCGCTCATTTGCGGCAACGATAAAACGCGTGCTCTAAGCTGCTCTTCTAATATTGGATATTCCAGGCACAACTTCGAAGTTAGCTATTCACATATTTAAAAAAGATTTAATGTAGGAAGGAGCGGTTATTGAACAACATATCGTCTGATAAAATAAAAATATGCGATCAGGATTATTTCTTTATTTGACGAATTTTATCCAATACTCAATTTTCTGCATACTATAAATTGATGCGAGCGATGAATATGAGTCTGTATACATACATACATACATTATATATATATATATATATATATATATATATATATATATACACACATAGTGGGTCGCGGTAGTCCATTGGGTAGAGCGTTGGACTGCTGACCGGAGGGTCCCGGGTTCGATTCCCGGGCAAGGCACTCTGGCCACCTGCAGCTCCTGGGAAACCATAACCGGCACAGGGAAAGGAACTGGCCCTCCTATCCTGATGAGTGAATTTCACACGCCGTCGGGCTTAGTACTGAGTGCACTCTACCATCACCTACTAAACCGACCTTCAGGTTGATTGCTGTGTTTTTGTTTTTATATAATATATGTATATATACAGGGTTCGTCCGGAAAATAAGTGTACTGAGCTCAGCAAAAAAAAAAATTATTACACTTTTATAAGCTAATATTCCTCAAAATAGGACCCTTGTGAGTCGATACACTTGTTCCAGCGGCGTTCCCATTCCTGGAACGCTCCCGCGAAGGCATCATCGGGAACCTCAACCTCAACCTTCAGGTTGATTGCTGTGTTTTTGTTTATATATAATATATTACCTTGATCAAAAATTTCCCGGAATTTATTCAGAAAATTAAAAATACAAGTTTATTCATCTAAATCTATATTGTCCCCTTCAAAGTCATCCCCATCGACTGCAACACACTTATGCCAGCGCTTGATCCAATCCTCGAAACATTTTTTATATTCGGTTTTCGGTATGTCCATCAGTGCTTCCTGCGATTTTTCCATTACTTCCTCTCGGCTGCTAAAACGCGTTCCCCGTAATGGTTTTTTAACTCGATTGAACAGAAAGAAGTCACAGGGAGCCAAATCAGGTGAATTCGGTGGCTGTTGGATGGTATTTGTTGCATTTTTCGTCAAAAAATTACGAATAATGATAGCACTGTGCGACGGTGCGTTATCATTAGTGCAAAATCCACGAGTTTTCTGCCCACATTTCTGGTCTCTTTCGGCGAATTGCTTCACGCAAACGTCTCATAACGCCCAAATAATACTCTTTGTTTACTGTCTGGCCTTCTGGCAAAAATTCATGATGCACTACACCGTTGTAATCCATGAAAACCGTCAGCATTGCCTTCTTTTTTGACTGAAAACGACGTGGTTTTTTTGGTCTCGGCTCATTTGGTGAACGCCATTCACTTGCCTGATGTCTGGATTGCGTGTCGTACTCATAAACCCACGTCTCGTCTCCAGTAATGATCCTTTTGATGAATGTGGGATCGGATTCAGCCTCGCAAATCATGTCTTTTGCGACGTCAACACGGTCTCTTTTTTGCATGAAATTGAGGTCTTTTGGCACCAACTTTGCTGCTACACGACGGAAACCCAAATCATTAACCACAATGTCTTGGGCGGATCCATAGGCAATGTTCAAGTCCTCCGCTATTTCTCTGATGGTTAATTTGCGGTTATTGACCAACATTTCTTTTACTTTATCAATTTTTTCACCGACTTTCGATGTCGATGGTCTGCCACTGCGTTCATCATCTTCGATTGACTCACGACCACTTCTGAACCGCTCGTGCCACTGGTAAACGACCGTTTTTTTTAGAGAATCGTTGCCGAAACACTTTTCCAACATTTCCAACGTCCGTGCGCCACTAAATCCGTTTTTTACGCAAAATTTAATACAAGTTCGTTGTTGCAAATTTAAATCCATTTCTGAAATTGTAAAAAATCGCCAACACACACAGAGATAGATGTACTCTTGGCTACGTAACTTTTGCAAATGTCAAGTTATGACACTAAGATTTAAAGGGAATATCAACAACAGATGTACCAATTTAACAAAAAAAACAGAACTCAAATCGGAACGATGGGAGCGCCACACGGTGGTTATTCCGGGAACTTTTTGATCAAGGTAGTAAGGCGTGGACTGAGAATCGATCATGTGAAAATGAAGGTTATGAGATTTTCCAGAAATAGGAAAGCCAAGTGGAAAATAAAACCTAAAAGTCATAAAAAGGTAGAGGTTTACACGAAGAGGAGGGAGTTGATGAAAAAACAGCCTTGAGTAAAGTTCCATGAGCCTTGAGTATATGTTATTGAAAACTTGCAAGCGTAGATTACAAGAAACTGAGGTTTAGAGATGAATATAAAAAGAATTTACAGAAATGAAAAGAAATGAAAAAGTAGTAGGCGTGGCAGGCAAGATGGGAGGCTTTTGGAAGAAATTCATAGCCAGAAAAGTCAACTGAGAGTATTAATAGAATGGCACCATTAATGAAAGGCACCATGCCGAACAACGGCCCGGCAAGTCGAAAGATCCGTGGTTCAAGTCCCGGTCAAGGAAATCATTTACATATTATGTTTTCCAATCCCTTGTCTTGTCCTCCCCTATCATCAAGTCATCAGTAAAAGACATTCTCCAAAAAAATCCTGCTGGGAGTTTTTTTAAATAATTTTTAATATAATTTTAATCGACTTTAATTATAATTTTTCTATCAGATTATGGATGCCTCTTTCAAGAGCTTGACCGTTAATTCAGTCTGCGTTTTATATTTAGCACATTGCGGTTAAATTTACTGCAATCACTCATCAGTATTTTTGTTCGAACCGTGCAGTTCGCTTGTAAGCGTTCTTATGTTGTTTTTGTCACAATCACTGCTAATAAGAGTAAGAAAAAAATCAAGTGATATTTTCCTGAATTTAAAGCATTTAGGATGCTCTGATCTGAATCTGAGAAACGCAATCATTTACCATTTGTCCAACGCATAGTGTTTTATTCCCTTCGGCAACATGCCGATTGAAAGGAATAAACTACAAACGCCACCAGAATTTCTCATCAAATTCTACCAAAAACGCATTCTTGAGTCCTTTGATGCACAAATTGTGGGCACCCAATGGCTGAAATCGTTCGAAAGTTTAGATTCGATTATTAATTAGTCTAGCTTGAACTTGAATCAGCAAGTTAAGGCCCACGATATGGACTGCGATGCCCGGTATTTGGGTGGCAATTTCATATTATTTGTGCAACTATCTAATATTGTGATGAGATCTCATCACCAGTTATCATATTGTTTATCCACTTACCTACCAAATCAGTTATCTGCACGAAGATTGGTTTGATAAGCGGGGGTACAACGTCACTCTAGTACCAAACCAATTTACGCTTCAGTGTAGGGAGGCCAATTCCTTTCCTTGCCCCGCCGTGCGATTTCCTAGGAAGATCTTGGCACCCAAAAGATCACACAGCTTGGTTGAAGCTTGGGATTTTCAGGGAAGTCGCCAATTATAGAGCCAGGGCCCTCCGGTTAGTAGCCCAGCGCTCTATTCCCTGCAATGCCAAGCCTGTATCTGTCTTACGTAGGTTTTTTTTGTAATGATCCGCTCAGAGCACGCGGAGGTCTTCCACGCAGTATATTTCTGTGAAAGAGGTGTAAGGAGACGTGGAACCCAGCCATAAGGGTTCGTTAAAACCCGAAAATTAACATTTACATCTCCACAGCTCCTCTTTATCCTCCCAAATTCCCGAATCTCGAGAGCTACCGTTCCCCGAATTAAACTCCCTATCAAACAGTTCCGATAGGGCGAACGCCTTGTAATAAAATGACTCAACGTCCCAATGGACTCCCATAGCACCTCTATCCGCATCAAAACGGCTTCTCCTATGAAAGTCGCGCGATCTGAAGGAAAAAATATCGTCCAGAATAATCGTATTCTCTAATTAAAAATCCCACCTCCTTAGCCCCTTCTTGAAACCCTAATTAACGTGGGCACGTCTTGCCACGAATCTCGATTAAGAAAAGAGAGAGAATACATGATTAAATGACGCAGTTGACCGACCGGGTTGAGGCTGTTGACCGACCGGCTATGGGAGCTGGTTTCCTCTCCCCATACTAAAATCTTCACATCCCCCTCTCTCTTTTGATTCCGATGATGATGAGGAACGAGGATCGCCGTGATGATGTTAAGGGATCGTCCTAGGAGCATGCAGCGGAAAATTTTTCGAGTATCCTGGGAATGGGTTTATAATATACAGGGTTCCGGGGGAATTCATTTTTCAACCTCCCTCCCATCCCCTTCCTCGGTTCAGCAGCGACGTCGTCGTCCCTGAGGGGGGCTCTTGGACTAATGGGAATGCGGTACGAATTCATTCTCCCCTCCCCCCCCCCCACGGAACGGATTCTCTCGGCCCGGATATCTCCACGCCACAAGTGTGTAGGGATTTGCACATGAAAATTGGGACTGCTTGCAGCTCTCAGTTTCAAATGCGGGCGAATTAAAGTCAGCTCGGTGTACATTTACCTCTCCGGTGAAAATATCCGCTCCAGTGGTTGACGACAACAAGGGGTAAAAGAGTACATACAAGGACAAGGTAGCCACGTGATTCCAGACTAGCTTGGGGAATATATATTAGATGAGAATAATCTTTAAACGACTCAGTCATTATTGATTAAACATTGTGTTAAACCCAAGCTCTAGTTTTTCAGTCAGTCAAGGGGTTGCAAGTATTGCTGAGTGAATTGGAAATTCAGTGCGATAGATATTGGATGAGAATCAATATTAAGGTTATGCGATTTTTCGGTAAGGCAAAGGCTAAATTAAACATTAGGATAGGAAGACAAAAACTAGAGCAGGTTACGTAGCAGGTTTACGTATGTCGGAAATGTTGTGGGCCAACACGGTCAAAGTAGTAGGGACGTAAGGAGAAAAATCGCACTAGGTAAAGAGGCTTTCACAAGGAGGAGTATATTGATGGCTAGGACGTTGAGTAAAGATGTTAAGAAAAGACTTGTGAAAAGCTTTGATATGGAGCGTAGTTATGTAAGGCGCGGAAACGTGGTCATTGAAGCAGGAGGATAGACGTAGATTGGGGGCTTTTGAAATGTGGGTTTGGAGAAGGATGGAGAAGGTGAAATGGACAGAGAAGAAAACAAATGAGGAAGTACTTGGTATGGCAGGTGAAGAGAGGGGTTTGTTGGGAGAAATCCTATGGAGGCAGGAAAAATGAGTGAAGGGCGTATTGATCGGGAGTGGGATGTTGGAGACTGTAATAGAGGGGAGAATGTTAGGCAAACGAGGAAAGGGAAGGAACATGATAGGGATGTTGGACGGGATGAAGGGAGGTAGAATGTGCTCAGAGATGAAGAGGGACCTGATGTAGAGTAGGATACCGGATTTTGTGTTTTGCCAGGGATCACAAATCATTTAATTAGTAATTATGTCCATCAAAAAACCTACCTTAACCGGTAGATTACCTAATAATAATTGTTTTAAATAGTTATTTGTCATAATGATACCAAAGCGAAGGTAAGACAGCAACCCTTCACTAATTCTTATGCTATTGTACGTACTCATAGCTCTTTAGCTAATAAATCCCATTTTAATGACCTAAGTTGAGAAACACGTTCTATGTGTGCTAATTGAAAGACTTTTCGTTAAAGCAAATCGCGACCCCAGGTGGTACAATAAAGACGTTAGAAAAGCCCTTCGAAAGCAGAGAATGCTACACTCTAGGGTAAAGAGGGCAGGCGTGAACACATCATCTCCTGAGAATACACAATTATGGGACACATATAGATCCTCTAAAATTGAAACCAAAAAACAATTACGTAGCGCCTTACTGGAATTTAAACGCAAAGTACTTTGCGAGCACTTGGACACTGACCCCAAAGCTTTCTGGTCATATGTTAGGGAAGTAAATGGGAGTAAACAAACCGTGGCTTGCTTAAGGGATTGTAGCAATGTAATTCATACAGACAGCGAGGTTAAAGCTAACATCTTAAATTCATTCTTCCAAAGCGTTTTCTCGAATGATGTTGCCACCGCATATCTCCAAGAAACAATACATACTCCACTCATGGAAAAAATAACAGTGGACCAACAAGGAATTCTAAAATTGCTTAATGAGATTAAACCCAACAAATCCCCGGGTCCCGAAAATATACCAGCTAGGGTGATAAAACATTTAGCTCCAAACATTGCCCCGTACCTTGAATTTATATTTAACAAATCCCTCACAGAGTGCAAAGTACCTAAGATTTGGAAAACCGCGCAAATAACGCCTATTTTTAAAAGTGGTGACAGGGAGGATCCCGGTAATTACAGACCTATATCTCTCACTTCTATCTGTTGTAAAATCTTAGAGCACATAATTGTCAGTTCAATAATGAGACACCTTGACAATATTAACTTTTTAAGTGACAATCAACACGGATTCAGGAAAACCCGCTCCTGCGAAACCCAATTAGGATTATTTACACATGATTTACTTGTATCTGGTGAGAGAGGTAGGCAAGTGGATGCCATCTTCTTAGATTTTCAAAAGGCATTTGATAAGGTCCCACATGGTAAACTCATTCATAAATTAAAGGTCGCGGGTATAAACAAGGGCGCCATAAGTTGGGTTAAAGATTTTCTTTCAGAGCGGGAACAGAGGGTAGTCCTTGATGGCGCTAGTTCCGACAGCGTTCGAGTCACGTCGGGGGTACCTCAGGGAAGTGTGATCGGGCCGTTACTTTTCTTGATTTTTGTTAACGATTTGAACCGCGAAGTGAAAAGTAACATTAGGATGTTTGCGGATGACACGGTGATCTATCGGGAGATATCTGGGGATGAGGATCGTTTTATTCTAGCGCAGGATTTAGATTGCATTACTAAATGGTGTTCTAACTGGGGATTGACTCTAAATTATAATAAATGTTCAGTGGTAAATTTCTTTAAAAGATCAACGGGATTTGCTTACAAATTAGCTGGAGGTGACCTAGCAGTAGTTGATACGGTAAAATACCTAGGTGTCACATTCACTAAAGACTTAACTTGGGGGACTCACATACGTAAAGTCTGCGGTCAAGCAAATAAAAAATTGGGATTCATTAGACGCATTGTCGGCAAAAGTGACTCAAAGGTCAAGGAACGTTGTTACCACGCTCTTGTAAGGCCTCATTTAGAATACGCATGCAGCGTGTGGGACCCGAGTGAAAAAGGTCTCATTCGGGAAATTGAGAAGGTTCAACGCCGGGCAGCCCGTTTTGTAAAAAATTCCTACGATAAAACGCAAAGCGTTACCGAAATGCTCATGGATTTGGGGTGGGAATCATTAGAAGAGAGACGATTCAATGCAAGACTGAAATTATTAAATAAATTCAGATCCGCATGTTTCAGCACCGAGGTCTCGCAGATTATTCGTACTCCTACATACATTGGTCGCTTGGATCATGCATATAAAATTCGGGAAATAGATGCCAGGACTAGCCGACTCAAGGACTCCTTCTTCCCACGGACAATACGGGATAGCAACTGCAGGGTTATAGATAGTAAAAATTCCACTTGCCACCCTCAGTGTCTAAAAAATAATTAGTTCTACTTAAATGCATGCTCCTCCACTAACCTTATGTGTTTTGTTATAATAACCCATTCTTTCCGCATGACATCATTCGTGTTCTGTTCATCTGTTTTTAAGTTTCCCTTTCAGTCCCTCTTCCCTCCCGGCGGGGGGAAATTCCTGCTACCTGCAACGTTGGGTCGAATTCCCTTCCTTTTACTGTCTCTTTGGGGGGTAGAGTGTTTTGTGGTGCATTTTCATGTGGTAGTGATGTTTCACATTCTTGCTTGTTGTGTCCTGGCTTGCGTGTTTTAGGATGGCTTTGGTGCTGTATCCTGGGGTGCAGTTTTTTGTTGTTTTGCGGTGTATGTGTTTGCATGAGTATTGGATGGAGGGAGTTTTGCATGAGTGTGTGCGCTGCTGGGGTGTAATTTTCCGTGTTGTTTTTTGCATGTGGTATTTTTCGTTTTTACGGTTGGTGACCTAACACCCCCCGCCACACGCCCTTGCGGCGGCTTGCGGGGTATTATGTAGATGTAGATGTAGATGTAGACTTTCTGCTCATTCATCCACACAATATCATAAAACTCAACTCAAGGATATGTGTCTGGGATTGCTGGGACATTAGACGTAAATGAAATAATATTATTTCCTACATACATTTGAATTACGAGTTGGTGTGTGTGAATACGTGTTGTAGGTGTGTTAAAAAGTAATAGAGAATATGGCAATTTAGAATAGTGCACCATGAGTTCTTGCCACAAGGTCAAACGATCAATAAAGAGCACTACTTACAAGTTTGACGCCGTTTATGTGAATCAATACGAAAAAACTCCCTTATTTTTGACGAAAAAATTCATGATTTTTGCACTACGATAATCCACCTACTTGAAATTTCAATAATTGCTCGGGAATAGTTGGCCAAAAAGCTGCACTATAATGATGTATCAGCCTCCATGTTTGCTCCGTGGGACACTATTTTGTTCCCAAAAATAAAGAGAACCTTAAAAGACCGTCGTTTTACAAGCATAGATGAGATTAAAAATGCATCGCCGAGAAAGGTAAAGTTAAAACCAAAGATCGAGTTCCAGGAGTGTTTCGAGGATTGGAACAAACGCTGGCATTGGTACCTAATATCCAATGAAACGGGACTACTTCGAAGGGGATAATATTGGCAGAGACGAATAAATAAAATTCTTCCCAAATAATTCAAATTCCCGTTATTTATTGAACACACCTCGTATATGTTCCTCATACGGGTGCTTTCCACCCTCTTTGGAGAAAGAATCACATGTACCAGTCAATGCAAATATTTAGGCATTTTATTTAACTAGGGTTCTTGGGTGGGTAGTCCAAAGAGATAATTTTACACGGAAGGCATTTAAAGTATTGGATTGGGTGATGAGAAATTTAAAAGGAAGTAGCGTAGCCACAAAAGAAAAAGCATATAAGGCACTGGTTATCCCTATCCTAGAATACTCCTCCATAGCATGGGATCCATATGAGGTGGGACATATTAAAAAGATAGAAAAAGTTCAAAGAAAGGCAGCAAGATATGTACTCGGAAGGTACAAAAGAACAGAAATGTTAGATATACTGAAATGGGAGAGTTTGAAAAATAGAAGAAAAAGGAGTAGGTTAGGCGCGATGTACAGAATTGTTAAAAAGGACGAAGCGTGGGAAGATTTATGGCAAGGGATAGAAAAGCCTAACTTTAAGGGAAAAAACGACCATAGCCTCAAAATAAAAATGACTCAAAAAACAAATAAGAAAAAATACTCTTTTTTAAATAGAACTATTATTGATAGGAACCAGCTGCCTGGAGGTTTGTTTGAGCCCTTTCCATCAAATTTTAGAAGTTTTAAGTATAAATGTAAAGCAGCCACTGGGTTTAACTCGTAGTTCAAATATACAAATCTTAGTTCAATGCCTCAGCGTTTTCCCCGGTGTCGCAAGAGAATTCACAATCCTGTGCCTTTCTAGAAGACTTAAGTCTTTTCTGCTCTCTTCTGGAATCAATGGGCTCCCAACCTAATTCCTCCAAGCTACCCCGTCACGCTAAATCTCTTCTCGTAGCTATCGTTAAGAAAATTCAGAACATCTTAACCTTTTTCAATTATTAAACTCAAGTTTTCTACCCTTTCATGGATCCCAAATACTGGATGCGAATTACAAATATGACCCCACTAAAGCGAAGTGCATCTTTTCTCTTAGCCTTTCATTCCATTTTCCCACAAGCCGTCTAATGAAACCTAGCTGCTTGAGGGCTTATACGCATATTATTCTTATGTGGGTACGAGTTGATATTAGTCTGGCCCTCATGTATTTCACCTGTTCCAAGTTGTTTCATTCGTTTTCATCTATTTCAGAATTTACTTCTCGTTCCCCTTTTCATTTATTCTAAAACTTAAGTGCTCTACATTTTGTGCGTCAAAATCGCGTGAATTCGTACCGACTGCATGGATTTTCTCTTGGCTTACGTAGTATTTCTCCTTCGGTCTTCCTCTTGGGATAATTTTATTCCCCTAAGGTTTCATAACGATCCCATTTGATCTTAATCCATACCTAGTCCATCTGATTATTCTTTTCCCCATACTGCGCCATTTTCCTGCTTTATCTTTCATTCTTTTCCATATTTCCTCGTTTCGCCTCTCTTTCATCAGTTCATTTGATCCTCCCCGATACGCCTCAAGCACCACGTTCCGAAGGATCTTAAGTAAATAAACTTTGGTTGAATATGAAAACACTGGAATCGTCGAACGCCGCAGTTTGAGAGAGAGAGAGCGCGTACTTCATTGGAAGCGTTTACCCACGCTACGCTCGGGTTGTTGCAAAACAGAGTGATGCGTCCTCCCCCTCGCGTCGCCCTCCTGCGCGTGAACGCAAGGTGATGACGGTTGCCTCGTAAGGACGAAACGTCGCAGTTTGCATAGGTCTGACTTTGACGAAACCCTTCGAACTCCTCCACCTTGACGAAAATGAAGTGTAGATAAGGAACAAACAGCTTTCGCTTCGCACATCAGTGATACCAAGGGGGTGGGGGGGTGCCTAAATTGGAAGGGTATTCGTCATTTGTCCCCGTCCTGCCCTTTTGGGTCATCCATGCATGACGGGAAGAAACCAAGTGGAACCTCTCGACGTGCTCCCTTCCTCGGGAAAATCTTTTCTCCTTTCGCCCCACACGGAGTGTAATCTTCCTGACGTCTGCTCGGATCTTAGGGTTCCAAAATCAAAAAAAAATAATGTCTATATTCCGAGGAAAACAGATTCAGAGCATCCGAGCCGATCTGCTTCCTCCTCCCTCAAAGACATGACGATGCGGGTATGTGGAAAGAACATCCCTGTATTCAATAAACTCGCTAAACTTCTCAAATTTCCATACCGACACTACGAGAATTCAAAGAGTACACTCTTTACGCGAGATTCTACGACCTTCTCAAGTGCGAACGGCGCTCGTGGAATGACGGGAGTAACCGCCACGATTGCCGCTAAGAAAAAATATAAAAGTCCCCGGAGCGGTATTGTGTTGACGGAGTTGGGTAATGCTTCGGGTGATGTTGGGAAAGGGGGAGTGTCGGGGGAGGGTTGCTTGATGGGAAAAAGGCGGGAGACGGAAATACGGGACGGGAGTGAATGAACGAAAAATGGTTACATCAGGCTTCAAAAATTTCGGTTGCCTCGCAACGGATCCTCCGCTCCTCTTCCCTCTGCCTTGTGTGCGTGTTCCCGGTACTCTCGGCGTTTACTCCCTCGCTTCCACCTCGTGCCTCCTCCGAGAATTATACCCTCAACGTGAGGCTGTTTACTTTCTTCTCCCACCTTCCTCACTCCGCCAACATTCATTGCCCTCCCGCCAAACCCACTATTCCGACTCCCCTCACTTCTTTCTGCGTCTGCCTGCTCGCACACCATACGTCTTGCTACCCCCCCCACTCACCCCCCTTCCTCCCCCATCCCTCCTTCGGTCTCCTTCCCACTCAAGGATCTTTTTTTTTCTCTTCTATCCCACTCCAACCCCTCACTACTCTCCTGGAGTTTCACTGGAGCGACGACCGGGAAGAAGGCAGGGCGAAAGGAGGGAGGGAGGGAGGAAGGGAGGAGGAAGAAGAGGCGGGGGAGGTTTTGGGAGATGGGGGATGCTGTCGGAGACGCCTCCCTCTGGCGTTGAGGTCTTCCCGAGACGGACGAAATTAATGCGAGGTCCTTCCCGATGGATAGGAACGGCGTCTGGATTCAAAGGGTTAATAAATAAAGGGGCCGGAAATCATTAGGGGTCATTGGACAGTGAGGGCGCATGCTGCGAACGGACGGACGATTTTTCACTTCCCAAATCCCCCTCCTTTCCCCTTCGAACCTCTCTCTCTATCTCCATCCCTGTCTCCCGCTCACTCTCGGTCCTGACGAGGTCGCGTTTGTCTGATTTATTTTTTTTTCTTGCTAGGGATCTTTGTTTACTTTGTTGTGATGGAGATGTGCCCCGTGGAACTTTGAGCGATGGCGCTGAACCACGAAAGGGTGCGTGCTGTCCATTGTCCCCTAGAGTTTGTTGGAACGAGATCAGAGATGTAAGGGTGCGGGGGACTGGACGTGAATAGCCTCCTCATTACCCTCCCAGCGGGCTCTTAAATTTCGCAGATTGATTCCAACATCTGTTACAAGCGGTCGACTCCACATTAGACAAGGAAATTATATTCCACACAGAAACTTAATTCTTTGGGGTGACCGAACCTTCGTGATATCGAGCCACGTGCGGTGATTCACCTCCACGACGTTCGTCAACTCATTCCTCTGTATAACTAATTTAAAGGAAAATTCAACTAATTAACATCCCTAAAATAGAAAATTATTATTTTAAAATATAAAGAGTGAAAGTTGAAGTTCACTTCATCGCCAACATCAGCATTGAAATCCTCAGATAGGTTTAATGATGCAGCCCTCCCTTCTTCTTCTCTATTCATTGCTTATTCCATCTCAACCCCTGATGGCTTCTCTACTTTAAGTCCTTCTTAATTTGTTTAAGGTACATATCTCTTTATTTTTCCTGTGGGATCTTCCCATCTATCATATTTCTAACTAATCTAATACAATTAAAAAAATACTTAAAGGAAAAGGAAAAAAATATCCCACGAAGTATTTAGTTTCAAATATCCATTCACGATATTTTCTTGGAATTTTCCAAACGACTCTATTCGTGAATAACTTCTGATTTCCTTGTCAAAAGATTGACTCGTGGTGGTCCTTTAGTGGGAGACGATTTTCCCCTGAAAAAACCGACACAGGGTACATAGGAATAACTTTTCTTAACAGTAATACGTATTCTAGGTTAGTCATGATCTTCGATATCAGTTTTTTCCGCGAGTGATAACCCATTTAAAAGCATTAAACACCAGATTTGCGGCAGTTCTATCAAACCTATGATATTGAAGTTTTCAGCAAGTTTTAGAAGAGCTCATTTCACAGCGTCTTATTCAGGAACTATTTGTGAAAAAGAGGATTTAGAGAAAATGGAGCATGGTAATTGTGTAGCGAGTAGGGCTGAAGGCATTATTAGGCTGAATATTCTATTTCCTGTAAAAATTTAAAATAACATCCCTGCCTATGGCTATCTTGTAGGGTTTTTACTGAAAAATTTAAGTCCATGGACACTATGTGTTACTAAAATTCACATATTTGAACTATATTTATTCCTATTTGATTCACCTTGATTCCTCTGCAGCGAAATATACTTTCCATTTGAAATAAATTGTTGTTACTTCAATAACTTACGTCATATAGTATTCCCTGACCTGTTTCTTCCAACTAATTCCAACGTAAAAATTCATTGAAATGTAACCTCATAGGATGAAAAAACCACTTCCAAACATAAAATGAAAAAAATTACTTCCAGACAAATTCATTGACCACTGAACATAGTTTGAACCATTTGACAGCAACAGTTACCTGTTAAAGTTATGATCGGTTGTGAATTAAATGGTTGGAAACATAAAAAACATTGATATGTATATTCTGCAATCAACATCTTCATAAAATCTGTTTATCCGCATACTTATAAATTATATATTGCATTCATTGCGGTTATATATTATATTAATCGTAATAATTATCAAGTCAAGACGAGAGGACAGTTGTTAAGAAGGTACTAGAAAGTGGCGACAAAAGGTAGACAGGCTTCATTATAAAAGTAATGCGAATTATCTGGGAAAATAGATTCATTGATCCTACTTGTACAAATGCTTCAAATTCTTCAAAATACCCCCCCCCCTTTCATCAATACACTTGCGGGAACGTATCTGCCACGCCTGGAAGGCATCCGGAAACACCTCAACGGGAATGTCTCTCTGGAACGTTGTGACATGCTTTTGGATGTTTTCGACGGTCTCCCAATGCTTTACTTTCAGCTCTCTCTTCGGTCGGGGAAAGTCGCACGGAGGCTAGGACTGTAAGGTGGCTGGGGAACTGTAACTGGGGTGTGGTTCCCCCGCCCAGAACTTGGTAACGATGAAGAACGTGTGGCTGGGTGCTCCATTCTGCCGTGTTGCAAAGTCGAAAAACTAACTTCACGCGAAGGCACGTCACAATAAAATCATGCGCACAACTTTCATAATAGACCATGTGGGAAGCCTGTGTACTTGGAGAAAAGACGCCGAAAAGGTCAAAAATTTCAACCGCTCTTAACAAAAGTGACTGCAGTGATGTACGCATTAAGTGAGGAGATATGTCCAAAACTTGCGCAGTAAAAGGGGGTACTTTTCTCTGCTCCG